>NW_022196109.1:0-523532 GCF_008641045.1 Pistacia vera | reverse complement strand
ATAGTTCTATCCATGAGACTGGGTATGTATATGTGAAGCATACACATGATGCAAAAGCAAAAATGACTAGATACATTGTGCTTGCATTAATGGCACCATTACTGCGACAACAGTGCCAGAGAATGGATTTAGCTTCTATTCTTCACTTTCTTTGAAGAAATGAGAAGCATATGGTGTCTTGGTCATTATTCAGATGTAGGATGGAAGAGGGTACCAAAATTGGCGATCATATACTCAAGTGGACCGGTATATGAATAAGCTTGAGATTTTGGGATATGGACTTAATAAAGGTTTAGCAATAAACCAAATATTACAGTCTTTGCCAAATTCTTATTCTCAATTTTTCTATGACTTCATTGAGGAAGATAAGAAGAATACCCTTTCCGAGCTTCTAGATTTGTTAAAGGCTAGTGAGTCAGGCATGAGAATGTCAGAAACATTGATGTTGGTTGAAGCCAGCTCAAGTGAAAAGGAAAAGGCTCAGAAGTCAATGGAAAGAACTGTTGCAGAAAGGAAAGGCGTTTGCCCTCACTGTGGGAATCCCAACCACTGGAGGAAACATTGCAAGGCCTTCCTAGCAAAGGGAAGAAGAATGCTACTTCTTCGTTAGGTACATTCTTGAGATTAACTTCTCCCGTAAACATCTAGTTGACACAAGATGTGGTTCTCACATTTGATTGATGTGTAAGAACTACGGTAGAGTAGATAGCTTACCGAGGGAGAGGTGGACCTACCAATTGGAAATGAAGCACGTGTTACTGCATTTGCTCTAGGATCTTATCATCTGATTTAGCTGATGGACTTGTTTCTTGGAACTTGTGGATTATTATGGTTTTTCTTCAGTTTCTAGAAATTATATTTCTATGTCCATATAGGACAAATGAGAATATTAGTTTACTAATGGATTATTGTCCTTGAGTATAAATAATATTCTTTATGGAACTGTTTCATAATAATATGTTCTTAAGAAAGACAACAAGGATAATCTCAAAATGACAACTATGCCAACTTTGGCAAGTTGAGCTAAACATACTTGAAGGAATGTGGGATAGTATCACAACTCACCCCTCCTTATACACCCCAACACAATGGAGTGTTGGAAAGGAGGAACAAGACCTTACTTGATATGGTTACGTCCATGATGAGTTTTAGTGATTTACCTGCATTGTTCTAGGGTTATGCCCTAGAGACTACAACTCACGTTTTGAACCGTGTGCCATCAAAGTTTGTAGATAAGACTCCATATGACCTATGGAGTGGGCGAAAGCCCAACTTGTCTTATCTAAGGATTTCGGGTTGCGAAGCTTATGTTAAGAAATTGACTTCGAAAAAACTGGACCCAAAATCCTGTAAATGTATATTTGTGAGGTATCCAAAGGAGACCAAAGGATACTATTTCTACCACCCAGAAGAGCACAAAATTTTTGTTGCTCGATCTGGTGTATTCCTAGAAAAAGAATATTTTCTAAGAAGTACTAGTGGGAGAAAAGTAGAACTTGATGAAGTTCTAGAACCACAAGATATACTAGATGAAGGACAGGATAATGTGCCACAGGAAGTGGTTGAGCATCATGAGGAAGGTACTCCACAGCTTGTGGATCAAACTGAACCACCTTAGGTAGCACAGGATCTACGTAGATCTAGGAGAGTACGCCATGAGCTTGAGAGATACAGTTGTCTCGTGACTCAACATGGTGACGTACTAGTCTACCAAGATGATGAACCCAGAACCTACAAGGACACTATATCGGATCCAGATTCCGTTAAATGGCTTGAGGCCATGAAATCTGAGATGGATTCCATGTACCATAACCAAGTGTGGTCTCTGGTGGAACCACCTAAAGGGGTAAAACCCATAGGGTGTAAATGGGTCTTCAAGAAGAAGACTTACATGGATGGCAACATGCATACTTATAAAGCACGACTAGTTGCCAAAGGTTTCAAACAAATCCATGGCATTAACTATGAAGAAACCTTTTTGCCGGTTGCCATGATTAAATCCATTCGGATGATGCTTGCAATTGCTGCATATCAAGACTATGAGATTTGGCAAATTGATGTCAAAACTGCTTTCCTGAATGGAAAGCTTGAGGAGGATGTGTATATGACACAACCTAATGGTTTCGTTCTTGATAGTCAAGCTAATAAGGTATGCAAGTTGCAGAGATCCATTTATGGACTCAAGCAAGCTTCAAAGAGCTGGAACATTCGTTTTGATGAAGCCGTAAAAGAATTCAGTTTTATCAAGAACGAAGATGAGCCCTGTGTTTACAAGAAAGTGAGTGGGAGCCCAGTAGTATTCCTAGTGTTGTATGTCGATGACATACTTCTGATCGGGAATGATATACCGAACTTGCAGTCGGTAAAGACTTGGTTATCCAAGTGCTTCTCCATGAAGGACTTAAGGGAAGCAACTTACATCCTTGGTATAAAGATCCATCGTGATAGATCGCGTAGGTTGCTCAAACTAAGTTAGAGTACATAGACAAGGTACTGAACACATTCAGTATAGAAAAAATCCAAGAAGGGATTTCTTCTGACGGCATATGGTGTCTATCTCTGTAAAGATATGTGTCTTTAACCACACAATGAGAGAGATAGAATCGGGAGGATCCGACATGCTTCAGCAAGTAGATCTACCTTGTATGCTCAGATTAATATCTAATGTGCATTCAGCACTTGTAGTGGATATCAATTAGGCTCAAGTGAGCAATATGTTATGTACTTAGATTGATGTCTTATGTGCATTCAACACTAGTAGAAGATATCAACTAAATCCAAGTGAATGACACTGGATGAGTGTCAATGGACATTCTTAAGTACTAGAAAAAGGCTTAAGAATATATATTCTTGGATTATGGAGGAAAGAGGAGCTCACTGTAAGAGAATATAGTGATGTTATTTCCAAACGGGAAAAGTATGATTATAGTTTGCAATTTGGGATTACACAATTTTGTCTCAATGTAACTACAGTGAGCTGGAAGAGCTCGAATCAGTGTACTACAGTGAATTCTACAATTGATGCTACGTGTATCGCATTTTAATGTTGCCGTGTAGGCGGTTTGGATGAAGAAGTTCATTACTGAACTTGATGTGACTTCAAGCATTGTGAATCCAGTATAGTTGTACTGCGATAACAATGGAGCCATTATTGTGGCTGAGGAATCACAGTCTCACCAGTAATCCAAACACTTACTTAGCTGATTCAATCCGATCTCAAGGATCGATAAGAAAGGGAACGTGCAGAATTGCAGAATACCTACTAACCCACTATTGAAGTTTCTATTATAGCAGAAGCATGATGGGCACTTGGGTCATTCAATGTTGAGTGCATGAATGATTGGCTATAGTGCAAGTGGGAGATTGTTGGAGTAGGTGCCCTAGAGCCAATCAATTATTGTAGAATTAACTCTTTGTAATAATGTTCATTAATCAATAAAAGGCATTTTATTCTATATCGCGTAAATCATTATTATTGCAATATGTATTGATATATGTCCTTAGAATGGTAGAACCATGACGAGGGTATCAAGTGTTTCAAATCTTGTTAGCGAGAACCTTATGAGCACATAAGGTGGCCATTCTAGAAACGTCTGTAGCCCTAGTATTATTCTGAAGTAAGGGCATAGATAATACGGTTAGGCTATCATGGTGTTGAATGACCTGGTCGAAAGGCAGTGACTGATCTCACTTGTCAAGGTTGTTTGGGGACAACCTGGTGCAACACATGGGTGGGTGCTTGCCGTAGGCGATTTTACCTCAGCAAGTTCACTAGACTGACCCACCAGAGGATTCCATGTAGATGGTAACTAGTGTCTATGGAACAGATCCTCTAACAAATGGTGGTACATGTGATCCTTAGACTTGAGATCACCAGAGCGCCTTATGCACTGATTGGTGTAGTTTGACACTAGCCTAACGCAGTTCTTTTCAGAGCTGTCAATACGGTAGTGATTTTTAGGCGTTTTCATCTTTTTAGGTGAAAGGGTATTTTGGTAATTTCACAATGCAATTAAATTTGTTGAGGTCGTAGCCTTTATTTAATTTATTAGAAAAATTAAATAAGTGAAATTACGTTTAAATATGTGTTCGCATATATTTAATTAAATCATCATTATTGTTAAATGTTAATATGTAGATTAAATATATATTAATTGATTTTAATTGAGATAATGATGAAATAAAAATAAATATCTAATTGGGAGTGTTTGGTAACATGGGGTGTTTGGGTTGAACCCCAAGCCTATTCCATAAGGGAATAGGGCAATTAGACATTACTATAAAAGAAATGTGTTAATTGTAAATGTGGAGTGATATTCATTAGTTCATTTTCTCTTTGAAAAGCCAGAACACACAACCCATTTACACTCCTACGGCAGAAACCCATTTTGCCTAAAATCAATTCATTTTGATTTCATTATTCTTTAATCTTAAAGCCAAAAAGGATCTAGCAAATCCCTCTTTGGTTCTTTGTGATTGTCTTCGTGTGGACTACGTCGGTTCGATCCTACGCTTGGGTCGATAGCAAAAACTTTCAAAGACAAATGTGGTGGAGCCTCCAAACGTGCGTATGATTCTCTCAACTCATGATTAACCTTTTTGTGTAGATTTTACTTTAATATAAATTGTAAAGTTATACCCTTGATCTTGGCTCATGTGAACAATCCTTGTATTATATTTTTTTGTTTCCACTGCGTATATGGATCATTTACTAACAAACCCAACCCATGATATCATTCAACTCTCGGATCCTTAAGAATTGAATGCATTACACACAATAATAAAACTTAGAATTAATGCTCAATAAGAATTAACAACAATAAAGTCAACACATATTCATAAATTGGGCTACATCTTTAGCCCTAGAAAAGAGATTTAGTTCATAATTGCAGTAATAAAAACAACCATTGTATTCAATAACATAAGTTCAAGAAAGAAAAATAGAAATACTTCTTTAAATGGCAAACGAGAACTGCAAGAATTCTGATCTTCAAAACAGTAGCTATCTTTTCTCCTTCTCTGATCCTTTAAAACTACTTAAAGACCCTTCTTTATAGTGCTAGGGTTTTGAGGTTACTTAGGAAAGAATTAAATGATTAACCCATTCAAATTCGGACTAGGAGAATGCAATAACCCAAACAGGCTCGTGACCCATTGCTGCGGCGATAAGAACAGTCGCTGTGGTGATAGTTCTTTCTATCCAATGAGTCTGTGATCTCTAGAATTTGGTAAAGTCATCAACACAAACTTTGTAGCTGATAATCCATGGATTATACTGTTTTTATTAGGCTTTTTAGTCGGATTTCAGATACTTCTTAGTTCATTTTGACCTGAATTGCTACTTAATTCTTTATATTTTGTGTTTTAGGCTAAAATGGACATTTTATGCAAATAATGAGCGAATTGGAGTTTTTGGACTCAGAAGTGAGCAGATCTAAGAGGTTGGGAAAGTTCTGAAGCAGAGTGGAGCACTATGAAGCTTGTTTCCATGAGGAGAGCATCGAAGATTGAAGATTCAAGCAAAGAAGCAAGCGGAGGGCAATTCTGTAAATTCAGAATTCTATATGAAGGTTTGGCGGGGCAAAGCTTGTTCTTTGCCACAGCGAAGAGAGTGCGCACGAGGGTTTTATTTCACTTCGTCGCCACGGTGAGAATCCTTCTTCGCCGCAGCAAAGTCTGCGAATTCCAAAACGCACAGTTTCAATTTTTATGCATTTTCCAGGTTTTTGGGCTAGGCTAACTGAGAAACTTAGTCATTTTTTCAAGGGGTTCATTTTTAGAGAGAGAGCAGCTATATTTATTTTCTTAGGTTAAATTTAGGCGAACTTTGATTGAAAAGGGTGAAGATTCGAGATTAAAACTAGTGGATTCATCATTTGGGGAGATCTCTTGTCCTTTCTCTTATTTTCATTATGTTGAACATTGGGTTTTTCATTTCTTTTCTTTGTGTTGTTGATTTAGCTATGAAATAACCCATTTTGGGTTAGGGTTTTGATGTAATTCGGAATTCCATGGGTTAAGTAATTGATTGTTATTATTTTCATATGATTTGCTTTGATTGTGTGATTATTCTAAATTTATTGTTTTTATGTGATGAACATGATGAGATTGAGAAATAATTCATGTTAAGCTTCTTGGGTAATCACCATTGTAGTATTAAATGCAAGAGACAGATTTAAGAATCAATTAAATCAATCTAGTATTCTTTGTACTTAATGAGCTTTAAACAATTAGTCTTCAATTTGTTGGGTGCGGAAGTTTAATAGGGAAGAGTAAGAAAATATAGTCTGAGAACGTATATTTTACACTTTAGAGAGTTCAATTTACAATCAATGCATGTGAATATGGAATTAATATAATCCTTAGGTTTAACCATAAAGTCCAAATGAAGTCAAAACCCTACCCGTTTGTTTGAATTGATTTTATCCTTGTTTTCTTATCTTGCTTTCATAATTTAGTTTTGAATATTTAGAAATTTTGTTTTAGTTTTAAGTTTAATTTTCCTCCCTTCAATCCAAACAACTTGATTGCTCCAACTTGAAAACAGTAGAAAAACTTAGTATTTAGTAACCAATCCTCATGGGAATGATACTCACTCATCACTTTATTACTTGTGCGACTAGTACACTTGCTACATTTGCATGTTTATGAAAACACGCATCAAGTTTTTGGCGCTGTTGCTGGGGATTGAGTTTTGAGTTAACATTAAAATTTTCTTGTGTTAGCTAGATTGGAGTGTTATTTTTACTTAATTGTTATTTGCTTAGTTTTCATTATTTTTCTTCTTTGTTTGGTGTGATTTCACTTTTTCTACTTTTCTGTGTAGTTTATGCGAAGAGCAAGACATCAGCCAGTGGTTCCTATTGATCCTGAGATTGAAAGAACCACTCGAAGACTGAACAGAGAAAGAGAAGCTACAATTGAACCAAAAGTAATAGCTGTAGAGATGGCAGAGAATAGAACACTAAGGGAATTTTCTGTTCCCTTAGTTGAAGGCAGTGGGTCGAGCATTACGAGACCAGTGGTCCAAGCCAACACTTTTGAGATAAAGCTAGCAATCATCCAGATGATCCAGCAGTCGGTTCAGTTTAGGGGGGATTTGAAGGAAGATCCAAATCTACACATTGCCAATTTTTTAGAGATTTGTGATACGTTCAAGTCAAACGGAGTGTCAGATGATGCAATCAGATTAAGACTATTCCCATTTTCATTGAAGGATAAAGCTAAGGGCAGGTTACTGGCACTACCAACAGGAACAATCACCACATGGAATGATTTAGCATAGAAGTTCCTGACCAAATTTTTTCCTCCAGCAAAGTCAGCAAAGTTCAGAAATGAGATCACGTCATTCATTCAAGAAGAGTCAGAAAGATACAAAGAATTACTGAGAATGTGTCCATATCATGGGTTGCCAGTTTGGATGCAAGTCCAAACATTTTATAATGGATTAATGGTGAATGTGCAAACTATGGTGGATGTAGCCTCAGGAGAAGCATTATAAAATAAGACTCTGGAAGAAGCTCACGAGTTACTTGAGGTTTTGGAAAGCAACAACTATCAAAGACCTAATGAGAGGGTGCAACTGAAGAAATCTATGGGTCTTTATGAAGTTGATGCATAGACAGCCATTTCAGCCCAACTGACAGCACTTTAGAAACAGTTGGGAAGTATGCAAGTAAATTCCATTCAAGCTCCTCAACTAACTTGTGATTTTTGTGCAGGTAATCACGTGAGCAGTGAATGTCAAGTAGGGAACACGTTTGCCTCAACATCATCATCATCGGAGCAGGTTAACTACTTGGCTGGAAATCAAAGGCAACCGAACAATCCGTACTCCAACACATTTAATCCCGGTTGGAGGAATCACCCAAACCTGTCTTGGGGCAATCAAAACCAACAGAATCAGCAAAATAATCAATGGAATCAAAAGGCGTTGCCAAATAACCAAACAGGGGTGAACAACCAACAAGGAGACCTAAGAGTGACAAAATTGGAGGACATGTTTAGGAAGTTCATGCAAGAGACCATAGGTTTTATGAATAAAACGAGAACTAATTTCAAAAATCAAAGGCCGTCCATTCGGAACTTGAAGGTACAGATGGGGTAGTTAGCAAAAAAGCTAAATGAGAGACCATAAGGGTCTTTACCAAGCAACACAGTGACTAACCCATGTGAGCAAGTGAATGCAATAACATTGAGAAGGGGGACAGTTTTAGAAAAGGTGGAAAAATCAAGAGAAGAGGAAAATCCATCGAAGAAAAAAGAAGAATCTAATGAGGAAGTTGATGAAGAAATCATTGCCGAAGAGAAACCACCCAACCCTAGGAAAGATGAGCAGAAGCAGGAAGAGGGGAAAAAGAAAAGGAGAGAGAAATTGTCATTCCCCGAGATACCTCCAAAGTTGGCACATCACACTTCTCCAGTGCCTTTCCCTCAAAGACTCAGAAAAGAAAATCTGGATAAGCAGTTCATTAAATTTCTTGATGTTTTTAAGAAACTGCATATTAACATTCCTTTTGTAGATGCATTGCAACAGATGCCGAGCTATGCAAAATTGCTTAAGGAAATTTTATCAAACAAGAGGAAGTTGGATAATGAGGAAACAGTGATGCTTACGGAGGAGTGCAGCGCCATTCTTCAGAAGAAGCTGCCACCGAAACTCAAAGATCCAGGGAGTTTTACTATTCCTTGCACTACAGAAGATATTACCTTTGATAGAGTTTTATACGACCTAGGTGCCAACATTAACCTTATGCCTTTTTCTGTTTTCAGGAAATTAGGAATTGGTGAAGTGAAGCCGACAACCATATGCTTGCAACTTGCAGATAGATCCATAAAGCATCCGAGGGGCATTGTAGAGGATGTGTTGGTTAAGGTGGACAAGTTTATCTTCCCTGCAGACTTCTTCGTATTGGATATGGAAGAGGACAAGGAGATTCCTCTTATCCTGGGATGACCATTTCTGGCTACCGGAAGAGCTTTAATCGACGTTCAAGAAGGGAAATTGATCATGAGGATGCAAGATGAAGAAGTAACATTTAATGTCCTTGAGTCGATGAGAATCCCACCTAAGCAAGAGTCATGTTTAAAAATCGATTTGGTGGACCAGTCAAAAATTGAACCTTTCCAACTGAACAGTCCTAATGTGAAAATTAAGGGATGCATGGTCAACCTGAATCAGTTCGAGAGTAAGGACCATAAAGGAAAGGGTTGCACAATATTTCAAGAAGAGCCACAGTCGAGTTTGTGTTTTCACAAGGAACAGGGCTCTTAGCTCAAAAAGGGTGAGGGAAAGTCGAGAAAATGGAAAGCGGTCGGTGAGAAGAATCGAGCCACCAAAGTTATGACCAAGGGATGGAAATGGGTGGCTAAGCTCTCAACAAAGTCCTTGTGTGAAAAAGATCATCAACAAATGAAGCTTCAGCACAAGGGAGATTTCTAAGATGTGATATACTTGGATAGTCTAGACTGACGCGAAGAATTGAGAGAGTCGAGCTTTGGACTATAAACAAGTGCTCCTTGGGAGGCAACCCAAGTGTTTTCAATTGATTATATTGTTTATTGCTTTGAAAATTGTTTTGTTATCTTTTGATTTTTGATGAAGTTTAATTTGTGCACTTTTGGGTGTTTCAGGTGAAGTTTCGAACTAAGGCGGAAAAGAAATAAAAAATGTCCCAGACTTCACCAAGGCGAAGGAGTTTCTTCACCGCGGCGGCAAAGAACATTTACCACAAAATGGAAGAGGAAAAGTCCCAAACTTCACCACGGTGAAGATTGTTCTTCGCCAAGGCGAAGTATCTCCTGTATTTTCCTGCCGCGGCGAAGAATGTGTTTTCGCCGCGGTGAAGCAAATGGGGTGAATTATTGCCAAGTAAACTCTGCCGTGGTGAAGATTGTTCTTCGCCGAGACGAGGTAATCCCTATATTTTTTCATCGCGGCGAAGAATTTCTCTTCGCCGCGGCATCGACTAGGTTTCAAAAACCCCAGAATTCGATTGATGAACTTCGCTGCGGCGAAGTCTGCTTTCTGTAAATTCTCACTTTCTTTCTTCATTTTTCATGCAACTTTTCAAATCCAATTCAAAGAAAAATTTTCCAACTTCAATCCAGAGCCTTCCCAGTGATTTCCCAACCAAATTTCTCACTCCTTAGCCCTCCTAAACACCAAAACAACTCATTTTAACAACAATATTTGAGAAAAATTCATGAAATTTTTTAGTTCAAGAAATTGGGGGTTTTGCAATCTAGGCTGATTTTGGCTCAATTGGTGGCGAATACTCCTTAGTGTTGGTTTTTATCGCACAATTTCGAGTTTTGATTTGTAGATCTAAAAATTTTGATTATTAGTTAAGTTATGGAATGTTTGTGCTTGTGAGTGTTGATTTTGTTTAAGGAAGGGTTGATTGTGCATTGTGTGATACTGAGGAGTGTGGGTTTTGAATTTTGAAGTGTTTGGTTGAATTTGAAAAAATCATAGTTTGGGGGTTGAGGTGAAATTTTTTGGAAGTGTTGTCAATTTTTGCAGGATTGAATTGGTTGTTGTAGGACACTTTGGTTTGAATTTTTGAGTTGCATTGTTGAGTTGAAGTGTAGTTCTTGAGAAAATGCCGCTCAAAGTCAAGGTACCATCCAAGGGCAAGGGAAAAGGAAAGAAAGTAGACGATCGGTTTGTAAGTGAAAAGGCTCAGAAAAACTATGAGGCAGCAGCCAAAAGGAAAGACAAGGGATTTATCCTTGAGCGTGGACTGACTGCAAACCAGGCTGATGAGTGGAGTCAAGGGAGAAGTTGGGAGGACTTTATGAGTGAACCCGCACATGCGACTGTGGAACCACTAGTGAGAGAGTTTTATGCCAACCTCCTTGAATGTGATGAGGGGGTTGTTTTTGTGATGGGTACTGATGTGGTATTTACGGCAAAAGTCATCAATGATTTCTATGGCTTACCTCAGATTGACCGTGATGAATATGAAGAGTTTAAGATGACACAGAAAAGGGATGAGGTGATTCTTAGGACCATAGCGAAACTAGATGCCTCTTGGGATATTTCAAAGAAGGGCAAGAAAACCATTAAGAGGACTAGTTTAGGACCAATGGCTCGGTTGTGGCAGTATTTTATTTGTGCTAGGATGATGTTGGAGACGCACTACAGTACATTGACGTATGAGAAGGCACTTTTGTTGTATTTTATTGCCACAGGAAAGAGAATGGACGTGGGGAACATCATCTTGACGAGTATCCAACTTGCAGCCAAACCAGGGCAAGGCAGTTTTCCGTTCCCACAACTCATTACAGAGTTGTGCACTAAAGCAAGAATCGAGGTACAGGATGATGAGCCACTAATCCATGCTGCCCTAGCCCTCGACACAGCCTACTTCCGCAAGCATCTTGAGCCTCAAACAGAAGAAGGGCCCAAATCAGGCACCAAGAGAAGAACAACAACAATAGTTGCCACCACATCTGGTACAACAATCACAATGAGAGAAATGATGCAGAAAATGATGGGTCTGATGAAAAGGTTGGAACGACGTCACAAGTGGTTGGCAGAGCAGGCCAGGAAGACACATGAGCTACAACAACATCGGGATTGATACTTCAGAGCACCGGTAGGAAGACTGGGATTCAGATGAGTGGATGGGCTCCGATTCAGAAGAGGATGATGTTGAGGAAGAGGAGGAGGCCGAAGAATAAGCACCTGAGCACATGTTTCAGTTGTCGTTATTTTTATTTGTTTTATTTGTTATGTTTTCTTTTATTTTGAACATTGAACTCAGTTGATATTTTTGTTTGGGATTCTGTTAGTGTTTTAGTTGTTTCATTCTTGTTTTAATTTCTAGTTGATGTAAAGATGAGATTAGGGTTGTAATACTTTCATATTAGTCAGTGGATTTTTCTAACATAGTGGACACCACAGTTTTCAATTGTTTTTACAGAATTTGAGTGATGAAAAAGCTGAGGACCGGGTGTGCACACTATTGAGTGGAACTTCAACTTCATGGATTAATCAGGGAACTATCTTGTACCTTTTTCTATTTTGTTTTCTATTCCTATTTGTGCATAACGTGACATTAGGGACAATGTCATATGTACTTTGGGGGTAGGAAAAAATTTGAAAAAAATTTTATTTTTGTTTCAGTTGCATTTGTGTTTTTGTTGTGGTTGCCAATGATGAATTGCATAAGTCTATGATGAGACTAGGATTGTTGGGATTTTATTGTTGAAAAATGTTAAGCATTGCTTCAAGTTTATGTTTATTGACTGAATTTTGATTGAGGTTTGTTGAGTGGTTCAACCACCATTTTCATTTATTTCGGCATGCTTAGATTCATTTTATGTGATTAGGTAAAGTTTGATAATGTTGGTGGATTCTAGAACCTAGTAGAGAAGTGCTTGAGGCGAAATCTTAGGAATAGACATTATTGAGGAAATGATTTAGGCATTTTTCGGGACGTTTGAGCCTTTCCAGCTGACCCATGAATGAATTTATCTCTAGTCACCATTTGAGCCTTGTGAGATTATCATTGCTTTATTTTCATTGCAAACCGAAAATTTCCCAATCCAACTACCCTAAACACATAATCGTACCCTTAGGAGAATTTTGGGCCTAATGCAAACACAAAGAAAGCGAAGAGTTGTGCGAATCACTAAAAGAACAGTTTGGGGGTTGTGAGAAGGGCGATAAGAATAAGAGAGGTAGTTAACCTCAATTCGAATGATTGTTATTATTTTCATAAAAAATAAAAAATAAAAATTTAATACTTCTTGGTTCAATTCAAGATTAGAAATAAGAAATATTAAGTTTGAGGGTTGTAAAATGGTTGACACTTTGATTGGTGGTTGAGAAGAAGTGGAGATTGATGTGACTTGTAGTGTTTGCATGAGGAAAACCAAGTTCTCTTACTTTGTTTATCTGATCCTTTTTCTTGGAACCCACTGCCCCAGCCTAACGTTACAAGCTTGTAAATACCTGTTGATTCTTAGTGATGTCTAGTCTACATTAGTGGAGAGTAGTTCGATATTTAGGCTTATGGAGTCTGCCACCATTTGATAAACTTTTCATTTCTCCATAAAATAATCTGGGAAGTTGGAATGTGGATTGAAGTGGGGATCACCTTGATGGACCAATTGAGAAAGACAATCGATGTAGCTTATAACTTCTTGGAGTGTTGAACATTTTCTGATAATATTTTTTCTGCAACCTTTGAGACTTGTGTGATTTCCAGGCAATTCGTATGTTGAGTTTGAGTCTAATTTGTGTTTGTTCATTTTTCAGTTTTGTTGTGTTGTGTTTTGTGTTTTGGTTGTTTATTGTTTTTCTTTCTTTGAGTTTTGTACCTTATGCTCGAGGACGAGCATGTTTGTAGTTTGGGAGTATTTGATAATCCGTGGATTATACTGTTTTTATTAGACTTTTTAGTCGGATTTCATATACTTCTTAGTTCATTTTGACCTGAATTGCTACTTAATTCTTTATATTTTATGTTTCAAGCTAAAATGGACATTTTATGTAAATAATGAGCGAATTGGAGTTTTTGGACTCAGAAGTGAGTGGATCTCAGAAGTTGGGAAAGTTCTGAAGCAGAGTGGAGCACTATGAAGCTTGTTTCCATGAGGAGAGCGTCGAAGATCGAAGATTCAAGCAAAGAAGCAAGCGGAGGGCAATTCTGTAAATTTAAAATTCCACATGAAGGTTCGCCGCGGCAAAGCTTGTTCTTTGCCGCAGCGAAGAGAGTGTGCACGAGGGTTGTATTTCACTTTGTCGCCGCAAAGAGAATCCTTCTTCGCCACGGCGAAGTCTGCGAATTCCAAAACGCACAGTTTCAATTTTTATGCATTTTCCTAGGTTTTTTGGCTAGGTATAAAAGAGAAACTTAGTCATTTTTTCAAGGGGTTCGTTTTTGGAGAGAGAGCAGCTATTTTCATTTTCTTAGGTTAAATTTGGGCGAACTTTGATTGAAAAGGGTGAAGATTCGAGATTAAAACCAGTGAATTCATCATTTGGGGAGATCTCTTGTCCTTTCTCTTATTTTCATTATGTTGAACATTGGGTTTTTCATTTCTTTTCTTTGTGTTGTTGATTTAGCTATGAACTAACCCATTTTGGGTTGGGGTTTTGATGTAAATCCGAATTCCACGGGTTAAGTAAGTGATTGTTATTATTTTCATATGATTTTGCTTTGACTGTGTGATTATTCTAAATTTATTGTTTTTATGTGATGAACATGATGAAATTGAGAAATAATTCATGTTAAGCTTCTTGAGTAATCACCATTGTAGTATTAAATGCTAGAGATAGATTTAAGAATCAATGAAATCAATCTAGGATTCTTTGTGCTTAATGAGCTTGAAACTATTAGTCTTCAATTTGTTGGGTGCGGAAGTTTAATAGGGAAGAGTAAGGAAATATAGCCTGAGAAGGTATATTTTACACTTTAGAGAGTTCAATTTACAATCAATGCATGTGAATATGGAATTAGTATAATCCTTAGGTTTAACCCATAGAGACCGAATGAAGTCAAAACCCTACCCGTTTGTTTGAATTGATTTTATCCTTGTTTTTGATCTTGCTTTCATAATTTAGTTTTGAATATTTAGAAATTTTTTTTTAGTTTTAAGTTTCATTTTCCTCCCTTCAATCCAAACAATTCGATTGCTCCAACTTGAAAACAGTAGAAAAACTTAGTGCTTAGCAACCAATCCTCGTGGAAATGATACTTACTCATCACTTTATTACTTGTGCGACTAGTACACTTGCTACATTTTCATGTTTATGAAAATACACATCAGTATCTCTTTGAATAATCTTTCCAATGCCATAAGAATCGTCAAATTCCGATTTCTACAGCTCAAGTTATGATCGAAATATCGAAGCATGCTCATCTTGAAGGATTTCCAGATTTTATGTTGTATCTTTGACGCGTCACAACTTTCTCGTTTCAACTACGATTCGTGCCCCGTTTGTTTCTACGCGTCATGAATTCCATCGACATCATTCTTTTTCCTTCAAATATCGGTTTGAACCTAAAAATACTCAAAATACACCCCTGATCCCATAAAAGGTATTTATGAAAGAATTAATTCAAATTCCACAATTTAAACACATTTTCCCATAAATAGTCCAATTAAATCACTAACAAAATATATACTTTCAAGCTCTTATCACCAAGCCTAATGTTACAAGCTTACAAAGACCTTTTGATCCTTAGCGATGTCTAGCCAACATTAGTGGAGAGTGGTTCGATACTTAGGCTTATGAAGTCTACCACCATTTGATAAACTTTACATTTCTGCATAAAATAATCTGAGAAGTCGAAAGGTGGATTGAAGTGGGGATTACCTACTTAGGGGATCGATAGAGAAAGATAGTCAATTCAATTTATGACTTTTTGGAGTGCTAAGCATTTTCTTGTAATAATGTACCAACAATTTTTTAGACTTGCATTTGAAATCAATTCTAGGCATTTTGTGTTTAATTTTAATTTTCCTTTGCTATTTCAATTTTATGTCGTTTTTCTTTTTTTTCACTTTGTTTCTGATGCTTGAGGATGAGAATACCTTAAGTTTGGGGGTATTTGATAACCCTAGGATTATACTATTTTCTATACGATTTTTGTAGGATTTCGAATACTTCTTACGAGTTTTGTGCCTGAATTGTTACTTAATTCTGCATATTTTATGTTTCAGGCCAAAACATGCAATTAGAGCAAAACAAAGCAAAAATGAGTTTTTGGACCCAGAATCAAGCGAAATTCAAATGATTGGGAAATTCTAATGTTGATTGGAAGCACCCTCGGAGTTTGTTCCTATTAAAGATCAAGAAGATCGAAGATTCAAGTGAAGAAGTAAGCAGAGGGTAGTCTCATAAATTTAGCAAAGAAGATTAGAAGTTCATCGTAGCAAGGTTTTATCTTTGTCGCAGCAAGCTAGCCACTGGATTCACGGGTCAATTAAACTTAAGTCGATGCCGCGGCGAGATTTTTTCTTCGCCGCAACAAAAACTGCAATTTTAAGTTTTTTTAAAAACGCTGTGTTTTTCTTTTATAGTATTGGGTCCTAGGGTTTTTAGCTACTATTTAAGAAAAAATTATCTCATTTTGAGAAGGAGGTTGACATTTTAGGAAATAGGGAGAGGAGAAGAAGATTGGAAGATTTTGGGTCTCCAAATTGGAGAAGTTTTCCTTTCCCTTTCTTCTTTCATGATGTTGAACTCTGATTTTGTTATGTATTAGAGGTTTATTTCCATTTTGAACATGAACTAACTCATTTTTGGGTTAGGGTTTTGATGGATCTTTTTTTACAATGATTTAATCTATAATATCTTGTTGTTTTTGGGTTCTATTGCATGGATTAAGTGTTTATCTTTGTTCTTAATGCATTTCATTGTTGGGTCATTGAATCAAATGAATGTTGAGCATGATGAGACTGAGAAGTGATTCATGTTTAGCTTCTTGAGATAAACACCATAGATTGAGCGAAAACTAGAGATAGACAAACGTGATCTATGAAATCTTTATAGGATTCTGCATGCTTAAGAAACTTTGAACTAGTGAATTTCAATTTGTTGGGTGCAGAAGTTTAAGAGGGATAAGTAGTGAATTATAGCCTGAGAAGGTATATTTTACAACCTTAGATAATAGGATTATTAGCTTGAATTGGAGTAACTTGCTGAATTCGAAACCCTAACCTCTCTTCTTGAATTGAATTTCGCTGTTGAAATGTTTTTATTGTGTTAAATTTAGTTGTCTCTTCTGTTTTGTTCTAGTTTAGTTTTTAGTAGCTCTTGCAAATCCAAAATTTTGTTTTGTTCAATTAGTTATAAATTAGGAAAATTGGTACTTAGCACTCAATCCTCATGAGAAGAATACTCTATTCATCATTTTATTACTTTTTGCGACTAGTGCACTTGCTACATATGCATGTTTACGAAATCATGCATCAGGTGTCATGTGCTTGGAGTTGGGAGCGAGTCGAGTGACAAAGATGAGAGATCAAAGCAATGGTGGTTGGAGTAAGGACTAGGGAGTGACAGAGATAACTGATGAGAGGGCGCCAATTGTCTTAGGCGTGCATCTAGTGCACGGTGCGACGTTAATATCGAGGTGTGAGTTATGTTATGTGGCAACTCCTTGAGTGAGATGTGAGAGTTGAGTTTTTGATTTTTTTTGTTTTTCTTTTTGAAACCTTATAACTATTTTTAATTTTACGTTTTTTTTTCAAAATATATATTTTTTTTTTTTTTTGCAAAATACAGGTACCCGCAAGTGTACCCGACCCAACCGTTTTGAAAATGGGTAGGGTTGGGTACGGGTCGAATGTAAACAGGTTGTAAAATCCCTACCTGTACTTGTTTTCAAAACAGGTACCTGCGGGTATTGACCCGTTTTTCCAGGCCTACTTATAGCATAGTCAAATGCATCACACATAATTTTAAAGGGCAATGACCAATTAGGTGCCATGATAATAGGTGCTGAAGTTAATTTCTCTTTCAAGGTATTAAAAGCAATCAAGCAATCATCATCAAACAAGAAAGGAACTTCTTTAGACAACAAGTTACATAATGGGAGACTTATTTTAGAAAAATCTTTAATGAATCACCTATAAAAACCTGCATGTCCTAAGAAACTCCTAACACCCTTTACCGAAGTTGGGGTTGGCAATTTAGCAATCAACTCAATTTTTGCTTTATCAACTTCAATGCCTTTACTAGAAATTGTTACAGTAGATGCCCTAGAGCCAATCAATTATTGTAGAATTGACTCTTTGTAATGATGTTCATTAATCAATAAACGGCATTTTATTCTATATCACGTAAATCATCATTGTATGTATTGATATATGTCCTTAGAATGGTAGAACCGTGACGAGGGTATCAAGTGTTTCAAATCTTAATAATGAGAACCCTATGAGCACATATGGTGGCCATTCTAGAAACGTCCGTAGCCCCAGTATTATTCTGAAGTAAGGGCACAGATAATACGGTAAGACTATCATAGTGTTGAAGACCCTGTCGAAAGGCAGTGATTGATCTCACTTGTCAAGGTTGTTTGGTGACAACCTAGTGTAACACATGGGTGCTTGCTATAGGCAAGTTCACTGGACTGACCCACCAGAGGATTCCATATGGATGGTAACCCCAGTGTCTATGGAACAAATCCTCTAATGAATAGTGGTGCATGTGATCCTTAGACTTGAGATCACCGAAGCGCCTTGTGCACCGATTGGTGTAGTTTGACACTAGCCTAACGCAGTTCTATTTAGAGCTGTCAATACGGTGGTGATTGGCTACATCAAGAAGTATATCAAGACTATGGTGGATAGACAGGGGATTCATCACTCCCAGGTATGGGAGAAGTTATCTCACGGCACAATTCAGTAAATGGCAATGACACTAAAACTGTGGCCACAGTGGGATTGAGTTGTTGCTTTATCCAGTTTATAATACAGGCCATTAGTCCAGTAACTGAATACACAATATCGAGAGTAACCGAAGGTTGACACTATTTCTATGCCTCAGTCTCGTCGAGATAACAGATGATGAAAGGATCAGATTGTACAGTAACCATATTGTTGACAGGTAGTTGCTTCGCTGAATCCGAATCTATCGAGTGGCCATGATGCCTTACTAGGGGCCAATCTTGGTCTGTGTGTAGTGAGACGATTAATTGGTGTTAATCGCGATACTACACACTACTGGTATTATGAGGAGCCTAGCGGTCACACACAAAGAAGATAATTTAAGAGCCAGAAAGAAAGAAGTGTGTTTTCGTCTTTTTAGGCGAAATGGTATTTTGGTAATTTCACAGTGCAATTAAATTTGCTGAGGTCATAGCCTTTATTTAATTTGTTAGAAAAATTAAATAAGTGAGATTACGTTTAAATATGTATTCGCATAATTTTAAATAAATTATCATTATGTTAAATGTTAATATATTAAATAAATAGTAATTGATTTTAATTGAGATAATGATAAATAAAATTAAAATATCTAAATGGGAGTGTTTGGAAACAATGGGTGTTTAGGTTGGAGTCCAAGCCTATTCCCTAATGGAATAGGGCAATTAAACTTGCACTATAAAAGAAAAGGTTTAATTGAGAGAGAATTAGATTTTTCATTATTTCATTTCACTCATTGAAAGAAAACTTTCTAGCCCTAAAACACTCTCCCACCCCAGATCGCTTTTTTTGCTTAGAATCAAAGTATTCTTTGATTTTTCTTTCTTGTTTCTTAAGTCTAGCAAATCCCTCTTTAGTTCCTTACTATTATCTTCGTGTGGACTACATCGGTTCGATCCTACACTTGGGTCGGTAGCGAAACCCATTCCGAGACAAGTTGGAGGAGCCTCCAAACGTGGGTATGGTTTCTAAACCTTTAAACTGATTTTCTGCATATTCGATTATAATGTATAAACTGTAATTTTTGTACCCTGATCTTGGTTCTAAGGAACGATCTATCATATTATTAATTTTTGTTTTTTGCTGCTTCAATGGATCGTTTCCTAATAGAAATCACATGTCCTAATACAATGCCATGCTGAACCATAAAATGACTCTTTTCCCAAATAAGTGTTAAATTAAATTCAATGCATCTTTCAAGTACAAGAGTCGATTTATGCAAGGAATCATCAAATGAGGTTTTAAAGACTAAAAAGTCATCCATAAAGACCTCGATAAATTTTTCCACCATATCCGAAAATATTGACAGCATGCATCTTTGAATGTACCGACGGCATTGCATAGACCGAATGGCATCCTTCTAAAGGCAAACGTCCCAAATGGGCGAGTGAACGTTGTCTTCCCTTGATCTTCCGGCACAATAGAAACTTGGTAATAACCTGAAATACCATGAAGAAAATAGGAAAATTCATGTCCTGCTAATCTTTCAAACATTTGATCAATGAAAAGAAGTGGAAAATGGTCTTTTTTAGTGTCAGCGTTTAGTTTCCTATTGTCAATGCACATTCTCCACCCTAGTAGGCACTAACTCATTATTCTCATTTTTCACCAAAGTAATGCCTGATTTTTTAGGTACTACATGAACGGGACTAACTCGCTTACTGTCAGAGATAAGATAAATTACTCATACGTCTAAAAGTCTTAAAATTTCCTTTTTCACTACCTCTTGCATGTTAGGGTTTAGTCTCATTTGGGCATCTCTAATAGGTTTGGCATCATCCTCTAAAATTATCTTATGCATGCACATCACAGGAATAATACCCCTAAATCACTTATGCTCCAACCTATAGCTTTCTTAAGTCTACTAAGCTCCCTTACTGGTCACTTTTCTTGGGTTTTGGTCAAGTTTGCTGAAATTATGATAGAATATGTATCTCCCTCTCCCAAAAATACATATTTAAGGTGCTTAGGTAACTCTTTAAGATCTAGCTTAGATGGATTAGGCTCGTCCCTATGTGGGGATGTTGGTAACTCTAAAGGTTTACTAGACTTTTATTATGGTAAAACAGGAATTGCTCTATCTAGTATCTCATGGAATCCTTTAGTTTCCTCAACAAGTGTTCCCTCTACCCTATCAAGTGTTAGTGCAGCTTCAAGCTTATCTTTTATCTTCTCCTACAAATAAGTGTCATAAACAAGTGAGTCCACACAATCAATAAAAGAACACTCATCATAAGCAAAAGTATAAGGAATAGGTAGAGAACCAAACACTTTAAATTCAATAGTCTCTCGCCAGACTGTCATGGTTAACTTCCCTTTATGGACATCTATAATTGTCTTGGTTGTTGCCATGAATGGTCTACCAAGAAAAATTGTATGCTTCTTGTTCTTCGAAGGTATTTCTTCCATCTCCAAAACCACCAAGTCGACGGGAACAATCAGCTTGTCAACTTGCACCAACAAATCCTCAACCATCCCCTTCGGATATTTGACCGATCTATTCGCAAGTTGAAGGGTCATAGTTATTGACTTAAGCTCACTCAAACCTAGTTGCAAGTATATTGAATAAGGCATTATATTGATACTCGCACCCAAGTCTAGCATAGCTTTCGCAATTTTCTTATCTCCCATGGTGATGTTTATGTTAAAACTTGCAGGATCTTTCAATTTAAGAGGCAAGTTTTGTTGGAGCACCGCACAAGCAACTTTTGAAACCATGACTTTCTCCTTCTTCTCATATCTCCTTTTTTTGGTGTTGAGTTACTTGAAAAACTTTGCATAAGAAGGCATATTCCTGATAACATCCAAAAGAGGCAAGTTAATGTTAACTTTAGAAAGCATATAAAAAATTTCAGAAAATTGTTTATCATGTTTATTGTCCTTTAGTCGATTTTGATAAGGAATTGGAGGTCTATAAGGCTCCGTTACCTTATAGAGTGTTGGTGAGGAGAAATCCTTTGTTCCTTCATCCTTGTTGATTGGCTTGGATGATTGAACATCCTTTGCATGCACTTCCTTAGGTTTTTCTTGTCTATCATGCTCCTCATCCCAATTTTCTGCATCATGTGGTAAGTCATTATAATTTTTATTATCAAAATCTTTATTTAAAATCTTACCACTTCGAAGGACTGCAATAGCCTTCGCTTGCTCGAGTTGACTAGGCAACTTCCCTTGTTGATGTCCTTGTAGTTGACTCACAAGTTTCCCCAACTTGCACATCTACCCTCTTCATAGATGCTTCTAGAAAATCCAAACTTTGATTATTTCTCTCTTGATTTTCTCTATTAACTTGAATAAAGGCATTCAAGCTTTCTTCCAAGGTTGGATTTCTAGGTTGGTTAGTGTTAGAGTAAGTGCCCTAGAGCCAATCAATTATTATAGAATTAACTCTTTGTAATAATGTTTACTAATCAATAAAAGGCATTTTCTACTATATCATGTAAATGATAGTTGTATGTATTGATATATGTCCTTAGGATGGTAGAACCGTGACGAGAGTATCGAGTGTTTCAAATCTTGATAGTGAGAACCCTATGATCACATATGGTGGCCATTATAGAAATGTTTGTAGCCCCAGTATTATTTTGACTAAGGACACAGATAATGTGGTAAGACTATCATAGTATTGAACGACCCTGTCAAAAGGCAGTGACTGTCTGACTGATCTCACCAGTCAAGGTTGTTTGCTGACAACTTGGTGCAACACATGGGTGCTTGCTATAGGCAAGTTCACTGGACTGACCCACCAGAGGATTCCATATAGATGGTAACCCCAGTGTCTATGGAACAAATCCTCTAACGAATGGTGATGCATGTGATCCTTAGGCTTGAGATCACTGGAGCACCTTGTGCACCGATTGGTGTAGTTTGACATTAGCCCAACGTAGTTCTATTAGAACTATCAATATGATAGTGATTGACTACATCAAGGAGTGTATCAAGACTATGGTGGATCGATAGAGGATTCATCACTCCTAGGTGTGGGAGAAGTTATCTTACGGCGCAATTCAGTATATGGCAATGACACTAAAGTTGTGGCCACAGTGGGATTGAGTTGTTGTCCAATCCGTTTTATTATTCCGGTCATTGGTCCAGTTACTGAATACAAAGGTATCAAGGATATCTAAGGTTGACACTATTTCTATACCTCAGTCTCGTTGAGATAATATATGACAAAAGGATTTGATTGCACGATAACCATATCGTTGATAAATAGCTATTTCACTGAATTCGAATCTATCGGGTGGCCATGATGCCTTGCTAGGGGCCAATCTTGGTTTGTGTATAGTGAGATGATTGATTAGTGTCAATTGCGATACTACTCACTACCGATATAATGAGGATCCTACGGGCCATACACTTAAGAGGCGGTTTAAGGATGACAAATTTTGGAAGGGCATATTCGTCTTTCAGACGAATGGACATATTGGTAATTTTGCTGTGTAATTAAATTTACTGAGGTTGTAGCTTGTGTCCAATTTTATTATTGGAGTAATTTAGCAAAATTACAAATTTAATTATTGAAGTTAATATCAATATTTAACTAAATAATTAAATAGGGACTAATATGCAATTCTACCTAAGTTAGGTTGTTGCTAAACTATGGGGGTGGAATGAAAATTTGCCTCATTATATAAATGAAGCAAAATTGGGTATTATTCACCTAAGTCTCATTTGAGCCGTGGAGAGTTTTTGTGGATAGAAAATTTTCTCTTCTTTTCTCTACATTCTTTCTACGAAGTTTCTTGATCTCTTAAAGCCAAGAATTGATTCTAGCAAAATCAATTCATGGTCTTTGATGTACTGTCTTCGTGTGGACAATGTGAGTTTGATTCTATTCTCGAATCGGTATCGAAATTGCGTTCAGAGATATTGATGGAGCCTCCAAACGCTAGAATAATCTAATCTTTGCATGGATCTTTATTATTTCAATTTAAGTATATATATATATATCAGACCCTGATCTTGGCGAAATCAGAGTAATTGATAGGTAAAATTTTTTTTTTTCCGTTGCCTCTGCTCATTGATTTGCTAACAGTTAGGTGGTATGGCTTGGTTTGGAAATTGACTAGGCCTTGGGTTTTGGGTAAAGGCAGGATTATTATTAGTCTTCCAAGAGAAATTAGGATGATTTCTCCACCCAAGATTACAAGTGTTTGAATAAGGATCATTCCTAGGCTTAGGTTGGAAAGACTCCATCAAATTGGCTTGTTCTTGTTCATTCCCTGCATAAGAGTCATAAGACAAAGAACAAGTGTTAGCACCATGCACGGAAACACCACAAACACCACATGCCTCATTATTCGTTGTATTTTTGGTAGTTAGAAGTTTGACTTGCTTAGTCAATTCAGCAAGTTACATAGCCATCTCACTGTTGGAGCTTAATTCGTGTACTCCAAATCTTCTTCCTTTCACACTCTTTTGTTGGGAATTAGCACCCAACATCTTGTATAGCTAAAATGTTTCTGCAACAGTTTTCTCACCCATTGCTCCACCAGCAGCGTTGTCCACCACATATTGACATTGTTGTTTCAATCCATCGTAGAAAAACTGATTTTGGAATTGAAGCAGGTAATATGGTGAGGACATTGGATGAGAAGCAATTTAAATATGTCCCATGCCTCATTAAAAGGCTCTCCTTCCATTTGAGAAAATGTCTCAATCTTGGTCCTCAAGTCAGTAGTCTTTTGATGAGAGTAAAATTTGCCCATGAATTTAATGTAAACTGCCTCCCATGTAGTCAATGAACCAGGTCGAAGAGTCATAAACCAAGCTTTAGCTTTATCCTTCAAGGTTTAGGGAAACCATCTCATCCTTAATTGATCCTAATTGAGTCCTTGCAATGGAAAAGTTTTCACGGTAGCATAAAAATTTCTTATGAACATCAAAGCATCTTCATTAGGAACTCCGTAGAAGGAAGGCAACATACTATAATGGATATTTTCAACTCATAATTCCTGGCTGCTTCCCCCAATGAGCATATATGGTGGCCATTCTAGAAACATCCGTAGCCCCAATAATATTCTGAAGTAAGGGCACAGATAATACGGTAAGGCTATCATAGTGTTGAACGACCTTATCGAAAGGCAGTGACTGATCTCACTTGTCAAGGTTGTTTGGTGACAACCTGGTGCAACACATAGGTGCTTGCTGTAGGCGAATACACCGCAGCAAGTTCACTGGACTAACCCCCCAAAGGATTCCACATGGATGGTAATCCCAGTGTCTATGGAACAAATCCTCTAACGAATGTTGGTGCATGTGATCCTTAGACTTGAGATCACCGGAATGCCTTGTGCATCGATTGGTGTAGTTTGACACTAGCCTAACGCAGTTCTTTTCAGAGCTGTCAATACAGTGGTGATTGGCTGCATCAAGGAGTGTATCAAGACTATGGTGGATAGACAAAGGATTCATCACTCCCAAGTATGGGAGAAGTTATCTCACGGCGTAATTCAGTATATGGCAATGACATTAAAACTGTGGCCACAGTGGGATTGAGTTGTTACTCTATCTAGTTTATAATACAAGTCATTGGTCCAAAAACTGAATCAACCTTCGATGCCTTCATCTTGTCGATATAACGCATGATGAAAAGATCGAATTGTACGATAACCATATCGTTGACAGGTAGCTACTTTGCTGAATCCGAATCTATCGGGTGGTCATGATGCCTTACTAGGGGCCAATCTTGGTCTGTGTATTAAAGAGACGATTAATTGGTGTTAATCATGATACTATACACTACCGGTATGATGAGAAGCCTATGGGTCACACACATAGAAGATAATTTAAGACTCAGGAAGAAAGAAGGGCGTTTTTGTCTTTTTAGGCGAAAGGGTATTTTGGTAATTTCACAATGCAATTAAATTTGTTGAGGTCGTAGCATTTTATTTAATTTGTTAAAAAAATTAAATAAGTGAAATTACATTTAAATATGTGTTAGCATATATTTAAATAAATTATCATTATTGTTAAATGTAATATATATATTAATATATATTAATTGATTTTAATGAGATAATGATGAATTGAAATAAATATAATTGAGTGTTTGGAAACAAGGGGTGTTTGGGTTGGAGCCCAAGCCTATTCCATATGGGAATAGGGCAATTAAAATATCACTATAAAAGAAAAGTTTAGTTGTAAAGAGATAATTTTTAATTCATTCTTTTCATTGTAAAAGGAAAATACACAGCCCCAAAAACACTCTCCCACGCCAATTTGGTTTAGCTAAGAATCAAAGTTTTTCTTTAATTTTTCTTCTTTTTTCTTAAGGCTAAAAAGGATCTAGCAAATCCCTCTTTAGTTCCTTGTGATTGTCTTTATGTGGACTACGTCGGTTCGATCACACTTGAGTCGGTAGCAAAATACATTTGAGGCAACTTGGAGGAGCCTCTAACATGTATGGTTTCTTAACTAACTCTATATTAGTTTTCTGCTGATTCTATTTTGATATAAACTATAAAATTGTACCCTGATCTTGTTTCGATGGGAACGATCCTTGTTATTATGGTTTTTGTTTTCCGCTGCCTCAATGGATCATTTCCTAATAGTGGTATCAAAGCCTAGGGTACCAGATTTTAAAGTTTTTTATGTGGAGTTGATTACATGTATTTTATTGATAATATGTTGCCTTAAAGAATCTGCGTAAATCTGGCGTTAAAAGCATGTTTTAAGAAATCAATTAATCGATTAATTTTAATTTGTTGATGATCTACAAGTTTGGTATATTGGATGATGGATTTTTGTTGAATCAGTGTGTATGATTGATTGCAAAATCCGTTTGGTATGTATTTGGTTATTGTTTGAACTGATCAGAGCTACAAATCAGTGCAGCCTCGCCGCATGTGATAGAACCCATCGCCACGGCGATCGCACCTTGAGCGTGAACGTCAAGTTAACCAGCGCACGCTACAGCGATCTAACTCATCGCTGTAGTGAGCGCACTTCCAAGTGTGCAGGGGCTAGAATGTAAAGTTTCAAAACTTTTACACCAAATTGTAATCTGCATTTGTCAGGGGGTAATTAATAATTAACCCACCAATTTCAAAAATTGATTGTTTTTTAATATACTATGTACTTGTTTGTATATTGCATGTACCCGGTACATGAGCCTTAGACCTGTGGTGAATGTTTTAAAAAAAAAATTGGGTATGTATGGTTGTAAATTTATTAAATAGGGCCACGTGTCCTGCCTTTCTCCTCTTCTCAATGTACATCTCTTCTCATCTCATTCCCCTCAATGTAAATCGAGGTTTCTAAATTTATTGATGTAAAGATTTTTATAATTATTTTATTGTAAATTTAGAATGATGTTTTTAATGTACTTAAAGACGAGCAAAGGATGAGGCAACCACACTTGAAAACTCAAGATGTTTATTACAGACCCCTAGGTGACCCACCGATTCCTCTAGGCTTGAGGAAATCGTTTTTAGTTGGGCCATGTACCGACACGTTTTAATATTATGTTTAGAATTCATGCTAAGGTTGAATGTTGAATAACATGCCAAACAATGTCATCTAATAAAGATAATAATCTGTTGAGACATTAATAGCAAACCCTCAATTAAAGTATATTAAGTCACGTAAGCCTTCCATCACCATGGTTTTAATCAAACCATTGTTCATCAAAACCTTGTTCGCCAAGCGAAGGGTACACTTCTACCAGTGGGAGGTTAAATTGCATGGGATTTTTCCTTAATGGTGATGGGTCGACTTAAAATGATGGTTTTGCTTGTTCACCCAAAGTGAAGGTTGATAAACGCGTCATAGGCATAGTAGAGCAGTACACATTTTGTGTATACATGGTGACAGTAGTGTCCACCTACTGATACTGGAATCACACTTGAGGACAATGGTTAGAGCCATTGGATTGTGTGATTGGCTTGTTGGCTTTTTCACATTTGAGGTTGATAGTAGAAGTTATCAACTGGTGTGGATTAAGTTTGTTGGCCTCCCTAATCAACTCATTTTGGCTTCTTGGCCAAAACGAAGGTTTGAAATGGGCCAGAGGGGATCTCAGTCCACTAGGAAGTCAACGGGCTTTCCCGAGTTAATAGTGAGGGCTATTGATTTGAGTAAAATAGTGGGAGAATCGTTTAATAAAGACCATGTTAAATATAATGAACTTTATAATGACTTTATTTTTCTACAATTGTAGATTCACCAAAATGAGCATTATGAACCTACGACCGATAATCAAGAAAGAAACAGGTTGGATGGACCCAATTTCTTAGACTGGTATCGAATCTTCAGATTATACTCAAGTCAGAAAAGAAATTGTATATCATTGAAAACCATACATGGCTGAGCCTGATCCTGATGTCACTCAGAATAAAGGATACTTATCAAAAGTTCCTTGATGTCTGATGGCTCAATGCTTCACTTATTGATGACACCTATGCTGCAAAAGCAGCATGAAATATGGACACTGCTTCCATTATTCTACACCTCAAGGACTTTTTGAAACAATGCTCGACATGAGAGGTACAAGGTGTTGAAAGCACTGTTTAGGAGTCGTCTAACTGAGGGACCCAAGTTGGTCCTCATGTGCTCAAGATGATCGAGCACATAGAGAGGCTTGAGACTTTGGATGTGGCTTGATGCAAATTACAATGGATTATTCTGCAATCTTTGTCTGACTCTTATGCTCCATTCATATGAATTTCAATATGAATACGATGGAGAAACCCTGTCAGAATTTTGAACTGCTGAGGATGACAGAGCAGGACTTGAAAAATTCTAAGCCCGTTTTACTGGTTGCTGCCATTAAAGAAAAGGGTAACGACAAGGGTAAGGACAAGGCCAAACCCAAGCCCAAGCCCAAGCCCAAAGGATAGGTTTCTCTTGGTCTTGAGAGTGGCATAGGAAGGGAAAGGTAGTCTGCTTCTTTGTGGCAAGCCCGGCCACTAGAAAAACATTGCAAGACTTTTCCTCGCAAGCAAGAAGAAGTCAGATGCTACGACTTCAGGTATTTTTTATGATTAGATTAATTCTCCTCCCTCAACATCTTGAGTCATTGACACAGGATTGGTCTCACATTTGTACTGATGTGTAGGGACTAGGGCAGAGTAGAATGCTCGCCAAGGGTGAGGTGGACCTACGAGTTGGAAATGGAGCACATGTGGCTACATTGCTGTAAGGACTTAATGTTTATGTTTGCCTACGACTTGTTATTGGAACAACATAACGTTATCACGTACCTTCTATTTCTAGAAATATTATTTTAGTATCCGCTTTGGATAATATGGGTATCATTTTAGATATCAATGATTGTTGTCCTTTAGTTTGAATGGTATTTCTATTTGGAATTGCAAGGTTATTAATGGATTATATCTTCTTGATTAAACATAAAGATATTCTCAATATTGAAACCAAGAAGCTAAACATAGCGATCAAAACCAGACATATCTTTGGCACTGTAGATTGTGTCATGTTATAAGACTCGCATTGCAAAACTTCAAAAGGATGGAGTTTTGGACCCTTTTGACTTTTAGTCATTTGAGGTATGCGAGTCATGCCTGTTAGGCAAGATGACCAAGTTCCCCTTTCACAGGACAAGGTGAAGGGCCTAGCGGTTAGACATCATCCATAATGATGTAGTGGTCCACTACAGTTAGGCCAGAGGTGGATATTCATACTTCATCACATTCACTGATGATTTCAATAGATATGGTTATGTCTACCTTATGAGACATAAATCTGAAGCCTTTGATAAATTCAAAGAATTCAGAATGAAGTACAGAATATGTTAGGAAAAGTATTAAAGCTCTTCGGTCAGATCAAGGAGGTGAATACTTAAGCTCAGGGTTTTTAGAGTACCTGAGGAATGTGGGATAGTATCACAACTCACCTCTCCTTATACACCCCAACACAATGGAGTGTCTGAAAGGAGAACAGGACTTTACTTGACATGGTTAGGTCCATGAGAGTTTTATTGATTTACCTGCATCATTCATAGGTTAGGCCCTAAAGACTACGCTCCACTTTTTGAACCGTGTGCTGTCAAAGTTTGTAGATAAGCACTCCATATAACTATGGAGTGGGCAAAGGCCAACTTGTCTTATCTAAGGATTTGGGTTGCGAAGCTTATGTTAAGAAATTGACTTCGAACAAGCTGGGCCCAAAATCCTGTAAATATATATTTGTGGGGTATCCAAAGGATACATTTTTCTACCACCCGAGGACTCAAATTTTTGTTGCCCAATCTAGTGTCTTCTTAGAAAATGAATATTCTAAAAAGTACTAGTGGGAGAAAAGTAGAACTTGATGAAGTTCTAGAACCACAAGATATACTAGACGAAGGACGGGATGATGTGTAACGCCCCCACTTGAGGTACATAGTTAGATTTGATGATTGGCTTGAATGTTTATTGCCTCATTGGAGCTTGCATGTTGTCATTTTCGTTGGTTGGCCCTTAGTTGGATTGATAGTTGCTTCGGTTGAGTGTTTGCCCTGAAAATTATGAAGAAGTGCAAAATTTTGGGTTACAGGATTCGCCGGGGCGAAGAAGAAGCTTCGCCGCGGCGAAGAGGTGATGCTACCCATGGAGTAGCCGCTGGAGTATTTCGCCGTGGCGACGGAAGATTCTTCGCCGTGGCGACGGAAGATTCTTCGCCGCGGCGACGGCCGCTAAAAAATTTGTTAATTTTTAGATATTTTCCCTAAGGGCAATTTGACCATTCTACCCCTAATAGTAGGAAAAGTGGGGAGTAAAAGGTAGGAAATTTCATGGAGAATAGTGATGTGGGGTGTGATTGTAATGAATCAAAGGATATAGGTGGAATTTCCAGAAAGAGCAAGGGCATTATGAATGAATGAGATATTTTGAGCTAAAAAGGGTTGAAGCTTAGTGAACCCTTCATAATTCTTCTTTCACTGCCTCCTTCATCTCCATTCCTCTCAAGTTTTCCTTCAATCTTTCAAGGATTCAGAAGGCTTTTGAGTAGTTTGAAATGGAAGTTAATCTAAAACATCCTAAGGTAAGGATTCTGCTTTAATGTTAATTTTACTTTTATATGAGTGAAGTCTTATAGCATGGATGGTTAAAATTGTAAGAATAGACAAGTTATCAAAGGTAAAGAGAGTGCTAGTGAATCACTCCATCACAAGTAAGTAAAATCCAACTCAAGCTAAAGTTAAGAAATCAATTGAGTAGAGATTTCTTTATGTTTGTATGTATTAAGCTTGTTGAGAAATTGAGTTGAATTTTATGAGTATTTATCCATGTTGTGATTGATTACACTTCATTTAAGAGAAGTGTTAAATGTGATGGAGGATGGAGTTTGAGATGGAGTTTGGAAGTTTTGAGTGAACCTTTTAGAAGTGTTTTTTCCTTGATAGGATTGTAGCTTTGTGAGGGAGTTTTCTCCCTTTTTGGATGGTTAGAAAGAAATAGAGCTATTGTTATAGTAGAGTTTATATATGCACTTGAGTTGTTTGATGAAATGCCTAAGAGAAGCATGAGAATAGTTATGAACCTTAATTATTGCAACATTGCATGTTGGCATTTCCTAAGTGCATTAGTGGAGATGACACATCCATATGCATTATTTGTACATTGAGAAGTGACTAAAGAAGAGTAGAAAACTTTGTGTATGCACTTCTTTATGAGTAGAGAACTTTGTGAATGCAACTACTCTACGGGTATAAGAATGAGAAGTGCTGAGTAGAGAATTCATTAAGACGAGTTGATGCTTTGTGATCGTCACCCGATATTTAGTGGAAACGGTTTGATGCTGTGTGATCGTCACCCGATATTTAGTAGCAACAGGTTGATCTTTGTGATCGTCACCCGATAGTCATTAGAAATGGGTTGATGCTTTGTGATCATCACCCGATAGCATTAGAAATCGGTTGATGCTTTGTGATCATCACCCGTAGTCATTAGAAATGGGTTGACCCGATAGTCATTAGAAACGGGTTGAATGCTTTGTGATCGTCACCCGATAGTCATTAGAAACGGTTGATGCTTTGTGATCGTCACCCGATAGTTATTAGAAAAGTTTGATGCTTTGTGATCGTCACCCAAAAGTCATGAGAAACAGGTAGGTGCTTTGTGGTCTCCACCCGATATTTATGAAAACCGTAGATCTTTGTGATCCCCACTCTGTAGTCACTAAGAGCGGGTTGGTGCTGTGTGAACTCCACCCACAGTCATGAGAGTGAGATAGTGTTGTGTGAACGCCATCCACTGTGCCTCCTCAGAAAGGTTGACATACTCGAGAACTTATAGAAAGAGTATGAGAAACAGAACAGAAACAGAAACAAAAAAAAACAGAATAGAAAAGTCACGAGTAGTAGAGCTTTGTGATCTTCCGGCCATGCCCTGGTAAGACGGGGCCGTGATATATGATGAGTAAAAGTCACGCAGAGCAGGCTTGAGTTCCCGGCCGTGCCTCCGGTGAGATGTGCCGTGACATTCAAATGAGAAAGAACGAGAGAGAAAGGTATAAGTCACGAAGAGTGGAGCGAGTTCCAACCATGCCTCCGTAAGATGGCCGTGACATTTAAGAAACAGTTGATAGAAAAAGAGCTATGTGGAAGAGAAACAGAAGAACGAGAGAGTATTATAAGAAAAGAATTAAGAGAAAGAGTTACGGGATAGATAGTAGAAGATTTACTTACTGAGCCTTTTTTTGCTCACCCCGTCATTTTCCTTGTGGGTTGCAGGTTCTAGGTAAGGATGCAGTCGGATGGGCGTCGATAAGCGAAGAGAAATAGTTACACTGTCCACCCTGTTTTTGAGAGCTTTGTAATATAATATTTATATTGTGTAAAGTATATGTATATTTAATAAAAGAAAAATTTGGGCCCCTCTATTTATGTTATAATCATTTATTTTATTATATGCATTTTCTGAGTATATAGTAGAAAGCAGCTGTTACATGATGTGCCACAGGAGTGGTTAACATCAAGAGGAGGTTACTCCACAACTTGTGGATCAAAGTGAACCACCTCAGGTACACAGGAGCTACGTAGATCTGGGAAGTACGCCATGAAGCCCGAGAGATACGGTTATCTCGTGACTCAACATGGTAACGTACTAGTCTACTAAGACAATGAACCCAGAACCTACGAAGATGCTATATCGGATCCAGATTCTGTTAAATGGCTTGAAGCCATGAAATCTGAGATGGACTCCATGCACCAGAACCAAGTGTGGTCTCTGGTGGAACCACCTGAGGGGGTAAAACCCATAGGGTGTAAATGGGTCTTCAAGAAGAAGACTAACATGGATGGCAACGTGCCTACTTATAAAGCACGACTGGTTGTCAAAGGTTTCAAACAAATTCATGGCATTGACTATGAAGAAACCTTTTCGCCAGTTGCCATGATTAAATCCATCTGAATTATGCTTACGATTGCTGCATATCATGACTATGAGATTTGGCAAATGGATGTCAAAACAGCTTTTCTGAACGGAAACCTTGAGGAGGATGTGTATATGACACAACCTGATGGTTTCGTTCTTGATGGACAAGTTGATAGGGTATGCAAGTTGCAAAGACCCATATATGGACTCAAGCAAGCTTCAAGGAGCTGGAACATTCGTTTTGATGAAGCCGTAAAAGAATTTGGTTTTATCATGAACGAAGATGAGCCTTGTGTTTACAAGAAAGTGAGTGGGAGCGCAGTAGTATTCCTAGTGTTGTATGTCAATGACATACTTCTGATCAGGAATGATATACCGAACTTACAGTCGGTAAAGACTTGGTTATCCAAGTGCTTCTCTATGAAGGACTTAGGGGAAGCAGCCTACATCCTTGGAATAAAGATCTATCGTGATAGATCGAGTAGGTTGCTTGGTCTAAGTCAGAGTGCATATATTGACAAAGTACTGAAAAGATTCAGTATGGAAGAATCCAAGAAGGGATTTCTTCTGATGTCACATGGTGCTTATCTCTCTAAGGAATTGTGTCCTAGAACACGAGATGAGAGAGATAGGATGAAGAGGATCCCATATGCATCAACAATTGGATCCATCATGTATGCCATGCTATGTACTCAGATTGATGTCTCATGTGCTTTGAGCACTTGTAGTAGATATCAATCGGATCCAGATGAGTGTCACTGGATGGCTGTTAAGAATATTCTTAAGTACCTGAAGAGGACTAAGGATATGTTCTTGGTTCATGAAGGGAAAGATGAGCTCACTGTAAGAGGATACAGTGATGCTAGTTTCCAAATGGACAAAGATGATTATCAATCGTAATCAGGGTTTTATTTTGTCTCAATGGCGGTGCAGTAAGCTGGAAGAGCTCCAAGCAAAGCATTGTACCAAACTCTACAATGGAGGCTGAGTATATTGCATTGTCAGATATGGCCAAGGAGACAATTTGGATTAAGAAGTTCATTACTGAATTTGGTGTGGTTCCCACGATTGTTGATCCTATAGACATCTATTATGACAACAATGGAGCAATTGCTCTAGCCAGGGAACCACGGTCTCGTCAGAAATCCAGACACATACTTAGACGATTCCATCTCATCAGAGAGATAGTTGAGAGGAATGACGTGCAGATTAGTAAAATGCATAATGACGAAAATCTCACAGATCCACTGACAAAGCCTCTATCGCAGCAGAAACATGAAAGACACTTGAGATCATTTCGTATTGAATACATGAATGATTGGCTATAGTGCAAGTGGGAGATTGTTAGAGTAGTTGCCCTAGAGCCAATCAATTATTGTAGAATTGACTCTTTGTAATAATGTTCATTAATCAATAAAAGGCATTTTATTCTATATCGTGTAAATCATTATTATTGCAATATGTATTGATATATGTCCTTAGAATGGTAGAACTGTGATGAGGGTATCAAGTGTTTCAAATCTTGATAGTGAGAACCCTATGAGCACATATGGTGGCCATTCTAGAAATGTCTGTAACCCCAGTATTATTCTGAAGTAAGGGCACAGATAATATGGTAAGATTATCATAGTGTTGAATGACCCTATCGAAAGGCAATGACTGATCTCACTTGTCAAGGTTGTTTGGTGACAACCTGGTGCAACACATGGGTGCTTGCTGTAGGCAAATACACTGTAGCAAGTTCACTAGACTGACCCACTAAAGGATTCCATATAGATGGTAACCCCGGTGTTTATAGAACAAATCCTCTAACGAATGGTGGTGCATGTGATCCTTAGACTTGAGATCACCGAAACTCCTTGTGCATCGATTGGTGTAGTTTGACACTAGCCTAACGCTGTTCTTTTCAAAGCTATCAATACAGTGGTGATTGGCTGCATCAAGGAATGTATCAAGACTATGGTGGGTAGACAGATGATTCATCACTCCTGGGTATGGGAGAAGTTATCTCACAGCACAATTCAGTATATGGCAATGACACTAAAAATGTGGCCATAGTGGGATTGAGTTGTTGCTCTATCTAGTTTATAATACAGGTCATTGGTCCAGAAATTGAATACATAATATCGAGAGTAACCGAAGGTTGACACTATTTCTATGCCTTCGTCTCATCGAGATAACGCATGATGAAAGGATCGAATTGTACGGTAACCATATCGTTGACAGGTAGTTACTTTGCTGAATCCGAATCTATCGGGTGACCATGATGCCTTGTTAGGGGCCAATCTTGGTTTGTGTATTAGTGAGATAATTAATTGGTATTAATCGTGATACTATACGCTACTGGTATGATGAAGAGCCTATGGGTCACACACATAGAAGATAATTTAAGACTCAGAAAGAAAGAAGGGCGTTTTCATCTTTTTAGGCGAAATGGTATTTTGGTAATTTCACAGTGCAATTAAATTTGCTGAGGTCGTAGCCTTTTATTTAATTTGTTAGAAAAATTAAATAAGTGAAATTACATTTAAATATGTGTTAGCATATTTTTAAATAACTTATCATTATTGTTAAATGTTAATATAAGCTAAACAAGCGATCAAAACCAGACATATCTTTGGCATGTAGATTGTGTCATGTTAATAAGACGCATTGCAAAACTTCAAAAGGATGGAGTTTTGGACCCTTTTGACTTTTAGTCATTTGAGGGATGCGAGTCATGCCTGTTAGGCAAGATGACCAAGTCTCCTTTCACAGGACAAGGTGAAAGGGCTACTAAGCTGTTAGACATCATCCATAATGAGTATGTGGTCCACTAACAGTTAAGGCCAGAGGTGGATATTCATACTTCATCACATTCACTGTGATTTCAATAGATATGGTTATGTCTACCTTATGAGACATAAATCTGAAGCCTTTGATAAATTCAAGAATTCAGGAATGAAGTACAGAATATGTTAGGTAAAAGTATTAAAGCTCTTCGGTCAGATCAAGGAGGTGAATACTTAAGCTCAGGGTTTTTAGAGTACCTGAAGGAATGTGGGATAGTATCACAACTCACCTCTCCTTATACACCCCAACACAATGGAGTGTCTGAAAGGAGGAACAGGACTTTACTTGACATGGTTAGGTCCATGATGAGTTTTAGTGATTACTGACTCATTCTAGGGTTATGCCCTAAAGACTACGACTCACGTTTTGAACCTGTGTGCTGTCAAAGTTTGAGATAAGACTCATATAAACTATGGAGTGGCGAAAGGCCAACTTGTCTTATCTAAGGATTTGGGGTTGCGAAGCTTATGTTAAGAAATTGACTTCGAACAAGCTGGGCCCAAAATCCTGTAAATATATATTTGTGGGGTATCCAAAGGATACTATTTCTACCACCCGAGGAGCTCAAATTTTTGTTGCCCAATCTAGTGTCTTCTTAGAAAATGAATATTTTCTAAAAAGTACTAGTGGGAGAAAAGTAGAAATTGATGAAGTTCTAGAACCACAAGATATACTAGACGAAGGACGGGATGATGTGTAACGCCCACTTGAGGTACATAGTTAAGATTTGATGATTGGCTTGAATGTTTATTGCCTCATTGGAGCTTGCATGTTGTCATTTTCGGTTGGTTGGCCCTTAGTTGGATTGATAAGTTGCTTCGGTTGAGTGTTTGCCCTGAAAATTATGAAGAATTGGCAAAATTTTGGGGTTACAGGATTCGCCGGGGCGAAGAAGAAAGCTTCGCCGCGGCGAAGAGGTGATGCTACCCATGGAGTAGCCGCTGGAGTATTTCGCCGTGGCGACGGAAGATTCTTCGCCGTGGCGACGGAAGATTCTTCGCCGCGGCGACGGGCCGGCTAAAAAATTTGTTAAGTTTTAGATATTTTTCCCTAAGGGCAATTTGACCATTCTACCCCTAATTAGTAGGAAAAGTGGGAGTAAAAGGTAGGAAATTTCATGGAGAATATGTTAGTGTGGGGGTGTGATTGTAATGAATCAAAGGATATAGGTGGAATTTCCAAGAAAGAGCAAGGGCATTATGGGAATGAATGAGGATATTTTGAGCTAAAAAGGGTTGAAGCTTAGTGAACCCTTCATTCATTCTTCTTTCACTGCCTCCTTCATTCTCCATTCCTCTCAAGTTTCCTTCAATCTTTCAAGGATTCAAGAAGGCTTTTTGAGTAGTTGAAATGGGAAGTTATCTAAAACATCCTAAGGTAAGGATTCTTGCTTTAGATGTTAATTTTACTTTTATATGAAGTGAAGTCTTATAGCATGGATGGTTAAAATTGTAGAGAATAGACAAGTTATCAAAGGTAAAGAGAAGTGCTAGTGGAATCACTCCATCACAAGTAAGTAAATCCAACTCAAGCTAAAGTTTAAGAAATCAATTGAGTAGAGATTTCTTTATGTTTGTATGTATTAAGCTTGTTGAGAAATTGAGTTGAGATGTTATGAGTATTTATCCATGTTGTGATTGTTACACTTCATTTAAGAGAAGTGTTAAAATGTGATGAGAGGATGGAGTTTGAGATGGAGTTTGGAAGGTTTTGAGTGAACCTTTTAGAAGTGTTTTCCTTGATAGGAATTGTAGCTTTGTGAGGGAGTTTTTCCCATTTTGGATGGTTTGAGAAAGAAATAGAGCTATTGTTATAGTAGAGTTTATATATGCACTTGAGTTGTTGATGAAAATGCCTAAGAGAAGCATGAGAATGAGTTATGAACCTTAATTATGCAACATTGCATGTTGGCATTTCCTAAGTGCATTAGTGGAGATGAACCATCCATATGCATTATTTGTACTTGAGAAGGGACTTAAGAAGAGTAGAAAACTTTGTGTATGCACTTGCTTTATGAGTAGAGAACTTTGTGAATGCAACTACTCTACGGGTATAGAGAATGAGAAGTGCTAGAGTAGAGAAAGTCATTAGAGACGAGTTGATGCTTTGTGATCGTCACCCGATATTTAGTGGAAACGGGTTGATGCTGTGTGATCGTCACCCGTATTTAGTAGCAACAGGTTGATGTTTTGGATCGTCACCCGATAGTCATTAGAAATGGGTTGATGCTTTGTGATCATCACCCGATAGTATTAGAAATCGGTTGATGCTTTGTGATCATCACCCGATAGTCATTAGAAATGGGTTGACCCGATAGTCATTAGAAACGGGTTGAATGCTTGGATCGTCACCCGATAGTCATTAGAAAGGGTTGATGCTTTGTGATCGTCACCCGATAGTTATTAGAAAAGGGTTGATGCTTTGTGATCGTCACCCAAAAGTCATGAGAAACAGGTAGGTGCTTTGTGGTCTCCACCGATAGTTATGAAAACCGGGTAGATGCTTGTGATCCCACTCTGTAGTCACTAAGAGCGGGTTGGTGCTGTGTGAACTCCACCGACAGTCATGAAGAGTGAGATAGTGTTGTGTGAACGCCATCCAGCTGTGCCTCCGGTCAGAAGAGGTTGTGACATACATCAGAGAACTTATAGAGAAGAGTATGAGAAACAGAAAGAAACAGAAACAAAAAGAAACAGAAATGAGAAAAGGTCACGAGTAGTAGGAGCTTTGTGATCTTCGGCCATGCCTCTGGTAAGACGGGGCCGTGATATATGAGTGAGTAAAAGTCACGCAGAGCAGGCTTGAGTTCCGGCCGTGCCTCCGGTGATGATGTGGCCGTGACATTCAAATGAGAAAGAACAGAGAGAGAAGGTATAAGTCACGAAGAGTGGAGCGAGTTCCAACCATGCCTCCGTAAGATGGGCCGTGACATTTAAGAAACAGTGATGAAAAAAGAGCTATGTGGAAGAGAAACAAGAGAACGAGAGAGTATTATAAGGAAAAGAATTAAGAGAAAGAGTTACGGGGATAGATTAGTAGAAGATTTACTTACTGGCCTTTTTTTGCTCACCCCGTCATTTTCCTTGTGGTTGCAGGTTCTAGGTAAGGATGCAGTCGGATGGGCGTCGATAAAAGCGCACGAGAAAAAAAAAAATAAAAAAAAAATTAATAGGGTAAGTGGTTTTTAGGCGGGGTCGCGGGGGTGGAAGGGCGCGGAAAAATCGTAATGGGATGGGGTGGGGGGGGTGTTCAATGGTGGTGCGGTGAAATAAATAACATAAAAAAAAAAAAAAAAAACAAAAAAATTTAAAAAAAAAAAAAAAAAAAATAAAAAAAGAAAAAAAAAAAATTAAATAAAAAAATCAAGGGAGGGGTAAGTTGAAAGGTTTTAGGGTCGGGGGGCGGTCCCCAACACGCCCTCCGTGCGCCGTAAAAAACCCCAAAAATAAAAAATAAAAATAAAAAAATTAAATATGGCGTGCGGGTGGGGGGACGGGAAAAAAAAAAAAAAAAAAATAATAAAAAAAAAAAAAAAAAAAAAAAAAAAAAAAAAAAAAAAAAATTAGTTAAAAAAAAAAAAAAAAAACTCAAACAATGCAAAAAAAATAAAAAAAAATAAAAAATTAAATAGTGCATGGGGCGGGGGGGGCGTCGTGTCCGGGCGAGTTGGGTGGGAAATAGCGTGTGCCCCGTTTTGTTGGGGGGGGTCGTCGCACCCCGCGGACTGGGGCGGAAAAAAAAAAAGAAATAAAAAAAAAAATATTAGTGTAAAAAAAAAAAAAAAAAATGAAAAAAAAAAAAAAAAAAAAAAAAAAAAAAAAAAATAGTCTGGGGCTTCGGGGGTAGTGTGTGCTGGGTGCGCCTACGCGTTGTTACACTGTCCACCTGTTTTGAGAGCTTTTGTATATATAATACTATATTTGTGTAAAGGATATGTATATTAATAAAAGAAAAATGTGGGGCCCCTCTATTTATGTTATAATCATGTATTTATTATATGCATTTTCTGAGTATATGAGGTAGAAAGCAAGCTGTTACATGATGTGCCACAGGAAGTGGTTGAACATCAAGAGGAGGTTACTCCACAATTGTGGATCAAAGTGAACCACCTCAGGTAGCAAGGAGTACGTAGATCTGGGAGAGTACGCCATGAGCCCGAGAGATACGGTTATCTCGTGAATCAACATGGTAAGTACTAGTCTACTAAGACAATGAACCCAGAACCTACGAAGATGGTATATCGGATCCAGATTCTGTTAAATGGCTTGAAGCATGAAATCTGAGGATGGACTCCATGCACCAGAACCAAGTGTGGTTTCTGGGGAGGAACCCCTGAGGGGGTGGTAAAACCCATAGGGTGTAAATGGGTCTTCAAGAAGAGTAACATGGATGGAACGTGCCTACTTATAAAGCACGAATGGTTGTCAAAGGTTTCAAACAAATTCATGGCATTATTGACTTGAAGAAACCTTTCGCCAGTTGCCATGATTAAATCCATCTGAATTATGATACGATTGACTGCATATCATGGACTATAGATTTGGCAACTGGTTCCTTAATGGTGATGGGTCGACTTAAAATGATGGTTTTGCTTGTTCACCAAAGTGAAGGTTGATAAACGCGTCATAGGCATAGTAGAGCAGTACACATATTGTGTATACATGGTGACATGTAGTGTCCACTCTACTGATACTGAGAATCACACTTGAGGACAATGGTTAGAGCCATTGGATTGTGTGATTGGCTTGTTGGCTTTTTCACATTTGAGGTTGATAGTAGAAGTTATCAACTGGTGTGGATTAAGTTTGTTGGCCTACCTAATCAACTCATTTTGGCTTCTTGGCCAAAACGAAGGTTTGAAATGGGCCAGAGGGGATCTCAGTCCACTAGGAAAGTCAACGGGCTTTCCCGAGTTAATAGTGAGGGCTATTGATTTGAGTAAAATAGTGGGAGAATCGTTTAATAAAAGACCATGTTAAATAATAATGAACTTTATAATGACTTTATTTTTCTACAATTGTAGATTCACCAAAATGAGCATTATGAACCTACGACCGATAATCAAGAAAGAAAACAGGTTGGATGGACCCAATTTCTTAGACTGGTATCGTAATCTTCAGATTATACTCAAGTCAGAAAAGAAATTGTATATCATTGAAAAGCCATACATGGCTGAGCCTGATCCTGATGTCACTCAGGAAGTAAAGGATACTTATCAAAAGTTCCTTGATGATGCTGATGGCGTTCAATGCTTCATCTTAGCATTGATGACACCTATGCTGCAAAAGCAGCATGAGAATATGGACACTGCTTCCATTATTCTACACCTCAAGGAGCTTTTTGAAACAAATGCTCGACATGAGAGGTACAAGGTGTTGAAAGCACTGTTTAGGAGTCGTCTAACTGAGGGAGCCCAAGTTGGTCCTCATGTGCTCAAGATGATCGAGCACATAGAGAGGCTTGAGACTTTGGGATGTGGCTTGGATGCAGAATTACAAATGGATTTAATTCTGCAATCTTTGTCTGACTCTTATGCTCCATTCATAATGAATTTCAATATGAATACGATGGAGAAAACCCTGTCAGAATTTTGAACATGCTGAGGATGACAGAGCAGGACTTGAAAAATTCTAAGCCCGTTTTACTGGTTGCTGCCATTAAAGAAAAGGGTAACGACAAGGGTAAGGACAAGGCCAAACCCAAGCCCAAGCCCAAGCCCAAAGGATAGGTTGCTCTTGGTCTTGAGAGTGGCATAGGGAAGGGAAAGGTAGTCTGCTTCTTTTGTGGCAAGCCCGGCCACTAGAAGAAACATTGCAAGACTTTTCTCGCAAGCAAGAAGAAGTCAGATGCTACGACTTCAGGTATTTTTATGATTGAGATTAATTTCTCTCCCTCAACATCTTGAGTCATTGACACAGGATGTGGTACTCACATTTGTACTGATGTGTAGGGACTAGGGCAGAGTAGAATGCTCGCCAAGGGTGAGGTGGACCTACGAGTTGGAAATGGAGCACATGTGGCTACATTAGCTGTAAGGACTTAATGTTTATGTTTGCCTACGGACTTGTTATTGGAACAACATAACTGTTATCACGTACCTTCTATTTCTAGAAATATTATTTTAGTATCCGCTTTGGATAATATGGGGTATCATTTTTAGATATCTAATGGATTGTTGTCCTTTAGTTTGAATGGTATTCTATTTGGAATTGCAAGGTTATATAATGGATTATATCTTCTTGATTTAACAATAAGAGATTCTCACATATTGAAACCAAGAAAGCTAAACATAGCGATCAAAACCAGACATATCTTTGGCACTGTGATTGTGTCATGTTATAAGACTCGCATTGCAAAACTTCAAAAGGATGGAGTTTTGGACCCTTTTGACTTTTAGTCATTTGAGGTATGCGAGTCATGCCTGTTAGGCAAGATGACCAAGTCTCCTTTCACAGGACAAGGTGAAAGGGCTACTAAGCTGTTAGACATCATCCATAATGATGTATGTGGTCCACTAACAGTTAAGGCCAGAGGTGGATATCATACTTCATCACATTCACTGATGATTTCAATAGATATGGTTATGTCTACCTTATGAGACATAAATCTGAAGCCTTTGATAAATTCAAAGAATTCAGGAATGAAGTACAGAATATGTTAGGTAAAGTATTAAAGCTCTTCGGTCAGATCAAGGAGGTGAATACTTAAGCTCAGGGTTTTTAGAGTACCTGAAGGAATGTGGGATAGTATCAAACTCACCTCTCCTTTACACCCCAACACAATGGAGTGTCTGAAAGGAGGAACAGGACTTTACTGACATGGTTAGGTCCATGATGAGTTTTAGTGATTACCTGCATCATTCTAGGGTTATGCCCTAAAGACTACGACTCACGTTTTGAACCGTGTGCTGTCAAAGTTTGTAGTAAGACTCCATAAAACTATGGAGTGGGCGAAAGGCCAACTTGTCTTATCTAAGGATTTGGGGTTGCGAAGCTTATGTTAAGAAATTGACTTCGAACAAGCTGGGCCCAAAATCCTGTAAATATATATTTGTGGGGTATCCAAAGGATACTATTTCTACCACCCAGAGGAGCTCAAATTTTGTTTGCCCAATCTAGTGTCTTCTTAGAAAATGAATATTTTCTAAAAAGTACTAGTGGGAGAAAAGTAGAACTTGATGAAGTTCTAGAACCACAAGATATACTAGACGAAGGACGGGATGATGTGTAAGCCCACTTGAGGTACATAGTTAAGATTTGATGATTGGCTTGAATGTTTATTGCCTCATTGGAGCTTGCATGTTGTCATTTTCGGTGGTTGGCCCTTAGTGGATTGATAAGTTGCTTCGGTTGAGTGTTTGCCCTGAAATTATGAAGAATTGGCAATTTTGGGGTTACAGGATTCGCCGGGGCGAAGAAGAAGCTTCGCCGCGGCGAAGAGGTGATGCTACCCATGGAGTAGCCGCTGGAGGTATTTCGCCGTGGCGACGGAAGATTCTTCGCCGTGGCGACGGAAGATTCTTCGCCGCGGCGGGGCGGCTAAAAAATTTGTTAAGTTTTAGATATTTTCCCTAAGGGCAATTTGACCATTCTACCCCTAATAGTAGGAAAAGTGGGGAGTAAAAGGTAAGGAAATTTCATGGAGAATATGTTAGTGGGGGGGTGTGATTGTAATGAATCAAAGGATATAGGTGGAATTTCCAAGAAAGAGCAGGGCATTATGGGAAGAATGAGGATTTTTGAGCTAAAAAGGGTTGAAGCTTAGTGAACCCTTCATTCATTCTTCTTTCAATGCCTCCTTCATTCTCTTCCTCTCAAGTTTTCCTTCAATCTTTCAAGGATTCAAGAAGGCTTTTTGAGTAGTTTGAAATGGGAAGTTAATCTAAAACATCCTAAGGTAAGGATTCTTGCTTTAGATGTTAATTTTACTTTTATATGAAGTGAGTCTTATAGCATGGATGGTTAAAATTGTAGAGAATAGACAAGTTATCAAAGGTAAAGAGAAGTGCTAGTGGAATCATCCATCACAAGTAAGTAAAATCCAACTCAAGCTAAAGTTTAAGAATCAATTGAGTAGAGATTTCTTTATGTTTGTATGTATTAAGCTTGTTGAGAAATTGAGTGAGATGTTATGAGTTTTATCCATGTTGTGATTGATTACACTTCATTTAAGAGAAGTGTTAAAATGTGATGAGAGGTGGAGTTTGAGATGGAGTTTGGAAGGTTTTGAGTGAACCTTTTTAGAAGTGTTTTTTCCTTGATAGGAATTGTAGCTTTGTGAGGGAGTTTTCTCCCATTTTGGATGGTTAGAGAAAGAAATAGAGCTATTGTTATAGTAGAGTTTATATATGCACTGAGTTGTTTGATGAAATGCCTAAGAGAAGCATGAGAATGAGTTATGAACTTAATTATTGCAACATTGCATGTTGGCATTTCCTAAGTGCATTAGTGGAGATGAACCATCCTAGCATTATTTGTACATTGAGAAGTGACTTAAGAAGAGTAGAAAACTTTGTGTATGCACTTGTTTATGAGTAGAGAACTTTGTGAATGCAACTACTCTACGGGTATAGAGAATGAGAAGTGCTAGAGTAGAGAAAGTCATTAGAGACGAGTTGATGCTTTGTGATCGTCACCGATATTTAGTGGAAACGGGTTGATGCTGTGTGATCGTCACCCGATATTTGTGCAACAGGTTGATGCTTTGTGATCGTCACCCGATAGTCATTAGAATGGGTGATGCTTTGTGATCATCACCCGATAGTCATTAGAAATCGGTTGATGCTTTGTGGTCATCACCCGATAGTCATTAGAAATGGGTTGACCCGATAGTCATTAGAAACGGGTTGAATGCTTTGGATCGTCACCCGATAGTCATTAGAAACGGTTGATGCTTTGTGATCGTCACCCGATAGTTATAGAAAAGGGTTGATGCTTTGTGATCGTCACCCAAAAGTCATGAGAAACAGGTAGGTGCTTTGTGGTCTCCACCCATAGTTATGAAAACCGGGTAGATGCTTTGTGGATCCCCACTCTGTAGTCACTAAGAGCGGGTTGGTGCTGTGTGAACTCCACCCGACAGTCATGAAGAGTGAGATAGTGTTGTGTGAACGCCATCCAGCTGTGCCTCCGGTCAGAAGAGGTTGTGACATACATCAGAGAACTTATAGAGAAGAGTATGAGAAACAAAACAGAAAACAGAAACAAAAAGAAAACAGAAATGAGAAAAGGTCACGAGTAGAGGAGCTTTGTGATCTTCCGGCCATGCCTCTGGTAAGACGGGGGTGTAATGAGTGAGTAAAAGTCACGAGAGCAGGCTTGAGTCGGCCGTGCCTCCGGTGAGATGGGCCGTGACATTCAAATGAGAAAGAACAGAGAGAGAAAGGTATAAGTCACGAAGAGTGGAGCGAGTTCCAACCATGCCTCGGTAAGATGGGGCCGTGACATTTAAGAAACAGTTGATAGAAAAAGAGCTATGTGGAAGAGAAACAGAGAGAACGAGAGAGTATTATAAGGAAAAGAATTAAGAGAAAGAGTTACGGGGATAGATTAGTGAAGATTTACTTACTGAGCCTTTTTTTGCTCACCCCGTCATTTCCTTTGTGGTTGCAGGTTCTAGGTAAGGATGCAGTCGATGGGCGTCGATAAGCGAAGAGAAATAGTTACACTGTCCACCCTGTTTTTGAGAGCTTTTGTATATATAATACTTTATATTTGTGTAAAGTATATGTATATTTAATAAAAGAAAATTTGGGCCCCTCTATTTATGTTATAATTCATGTATTTTATTATATGCATTTTCTGAGTATATGAGTAGAAAGCAGTGTTACATGATGTGCCACAGGAGTGGTTGAACATCAAGAGGAGGTTACTCCACAACTTGTGGATCAAAGTGAACCACCTCAGGTAGCACAGGAGCTACGTAGATCTGGGAGAGTAGCCATGAGCCCGAGAGATACGGTTATCTCGTGACTCAACATGGTAACGTACTAGTCTACTAAGAAAATGAACCCAGAACCTACGAAGATGCTATATCGGATCCAGATTCTGTTAAATGGCTTGAAGCCATGAAATCTGAGATGGACTCCATGACCAGAACCAAGTGTGGTCTCTGGTGGAACCACCTGGGGGTAAAACCCATAGGGTGTAAATGGGTCTTCAAGAAGAAGACTAACATGGATGGCAACGTGCCTACTATAAAAGCACGACTGGTTGTCAAAGGTTTCAAACAAATTCATGGCATTGACTATGAAGAAACCTTTTCGCAGTTGCCATGATTAAATCCATCTGAATTATGCTTACGATTGCTGCATATCATGACTATGAGATTTGGCAAATGGATGTCAAAACGCTTTTCTGAACGGAAACCTTGAGGAGGATGTGTATAGACACAACCTGATGGTTTCGTTCTTGATGGACAAGTTGATAGGGTATGCAATTGCAAAGACCCATATATGGACTCAAGCAAGCTTCAAGGACGGGAACATTCGTTTTGATGAAGCCGTAAAAGAATTTGGTTTTATCATGAACGAAGATGAGCCTTGTGTTTACAAGAAAGTGAGTGGGAGCGCAGTAGTTCCTAGTGTTGTATGTCAATGACATACTTCTGATCAGGAATGATATACCGAACTTACAGTCGGTAAAGACTTGGTTATCCAAGTGCTTCTCTATGAAGGACTTAGGGGAAGCAGCCTACATCCTTGGAATAAAGATCTATCGTGATAGATCGAGTAGGTTGCTTGGTCTAAGTCAGAGTGCATATATTGACAAAGTACTGAAAAGATTCAGTATGGAAGAATCCAAGAAGGGATTTCTTCTGATGTCACATGGTGCTTACTCTCTAAGGAATTGTGTCCTAGAACACGAGATGAGAGAGAAGGATGAAGAGGATCCCATATGCATCAACAATTGGATCCATCATGTATGCCATGCTATGTACTCAGATTGATGTCTGTGCTTTGAGCACTTTAGAGATATCAATCGGATCCAGATGAGTGTCATGGATGGCTGTTAAGAATATTCTTAAGTACCTGAGAGGACTAGGTATGTTCTTGGTTCATGAAGGGAAAGATGAGCTCACTGTAAGAGGTACAGTGATGCTAGTTTCCAAATGGACAAAGATGATTATCAATCGTAATCAGGGTTTTATTTTGTCTCAAGGCGGTGCAGTAAGCTGGAAGGCTCCAAGCAAAGCATTGTACCAAACTCTACAATGGAGGCTGGTATATTGCATTGTCAGATAGGCCAAGGAGAAAATTTGGATTAAGAAGTTCATTACTGAATTTGGTGTGGTTCCCACGATTGTTGATCCTATAGAATCTATTATGACAAAAATGGAGCAATTGCTCTAGCCAGGGAACCACGGTCTCGTCAGAATCCAGACACATACTTAGACGATTCCATCTCATCAGGAGAGTAGTTGAGAGGAATGACGTGCAGATTAGTAAAATGCATAATGACGAAAATCTCACAGATCCATGACAAAGCCTCTATCGCAGCAGAAACATGAAAGACCATTGAGATCATTTCGTATTGAATACATGAATGATTGGCTAAGTGCAAGTGGGAGATTGTAGGTAGTTGCCCTAGAGCCAATCAATTATTGTAGAATTGACTCTTTGTAATATGTTCATTAATCAATAAAAGGCATTTTATTCTATATCGTGTAAATCATTATATTGCAATATGTATTGATATATGTCCTTAGAATGGTAGAACTGTGATGAGGGTATCAAGTGTTTCAAATCTTGATAGTGAGAACCCTATGACACATATGGTGGCCATTCTAGAAATGTCTGTAACCCCAGTATTATTCTGAAGTAAGGGCACAGATAATATGGTAAGATTATCATAGTGTTGAATGACCTATCGAAAGGCAATGACTGATCTCACTTGTCAAGGTTGTTTGGTGAAACCTGGTGCAACACATGGGTGCTTGCTGTAGGCAAAACACTGTAGCAAGTTCACTAGACTGACCCACTAAAGGATTCCATATAGATGGTAACCCGGTGTTTATAGAACAAATCCTCTAACGATGGTGGTGCATGTGATCCTTAGACTTGAGATCACCGAAACTCTTGTGCATTGATTGGTGTAGTTTGACACTAGCCTAACGCTGTTCTTTTCAAAGCTATCAATACAGTGGTGATTGGCTGATCAAGGAATGTATCAGACTATGGTGGGTAGACAGATGATTCATCACTCCTGGGTATGGGAGAAGTTATTCAGCACAATTCAGTATATGCCAATGACACTAAAAATGTGGCCATAGTGGGATTGAGTTGTTGCTCTATCTAGTTATAATACAGGTCATTGGTCCAGAAATTGAATACATAATATCGAGAGTAACCGAAGGTTGACACTATTTCTATGCCTTCGCTTTCATCGAGATAACGCATGATGAAAGGATCGAATTGTACGGTAACCATATCGTTGACAGGTAGTTACTTTGCTGAATCCGAATCTATCGGGTGACCATGATGCCTTGTTAGGGGCCAATCTGGTTTGTGTTTAGTGAGATAATTAATTGGTATTAATCGTGTACTATACGCTACTGGTATGATGAAGAGCCTATGGGTCAACACACAGAGAGATAATTTAAGACTCAGAAAGAAAGAAGGGCGTTTCATCTTTTTAGGCGAAATGGATTTTGGTAATTTCACAGTGCAATTAAATTTGCTGAGGCGTAGCCTTTTATTAATTGTTAGAAAAATAAATAAGTGAAATTACATTTAAATATGTGTTAGCATATTTTAAATAACTTATCATTATTGTTAATGTATATTATATATATATATATATATATATATATATCTATATATCATATAAATAATTATAATTGATTTTAACTGAGATAATGATATATTAAAATAAATATCTAATTGGGAGTGTTTGGAAACAAGAGGTGTTTGGGTTGGAACCCAAGCCTATTTCATATGGGAATAGGGCAATTAAAATATCACCATAAAAGAAAAGTTTTAGTTGTAAAAGAGATAGATTTTTAATTCATTCTTTTCATTGTAAAAGTAAAAAACACAGCCCCAAAAACACTCTCCCACACCAGATTTTGGTTTAGCTAAGAATCAAAGTTTTTCTTTAATTTTTCTTCTTTGTTCTTAAAGCTAAAAAGGATCTAGCAAATCCCTCTTTAGTTCCTTGCGATTGTCTTCGTGTGGACTACGTCGGTTCAATCCTACACTTGGGTCGGTAACAAAATACATTCAGAGACAACTTGGAAGAGCCTCTTAACGTGCATATGGTTTCTTAAACTCTATATTAGTTTTCTGCAGATTCTTATTTTGATATAAACTATAAAATTGTACCCTAATCTTGGTTCGATGGGAGCGATCCTTGTTATTATTGTTTTTTTTTTCCGCTGCCTCAATGGATCGTTTCCTAACACCTACCTCTTCCGGAACCTGGTTCAATTTGGATCCTCATCATCCTTCCAAATGGAGGGATAAGATTCATGAAATCTACACTTGGGGTCATACAGAACACATTAAACCAAATGCTACTCTTATCAAAGTTTTGGAAGCCATTGTGGCTCGATTTATGGGAATTCTTCGATAATGGTGGAATAACCTTGGAGAATACAGACAAATTCAAGTGGTTCGAGTCAATTCTCTTGAACAATTTGCTGGATTTCTAGTCCAAGAATTTGTGGGAGATAGCCGCAATCGAATTGATCAATTATGAGAATAATTTTTTAAGCTGAAATGTTGTTCTTTTGAGCTAAAAGATTTACAGACCCATTTTCGCCAGGCATCTCTTCGTTTTTATGACATTGGTGGACTTGATGATCCCAATATCAAGCAGGCCTATTTGAGTTTGATCCTTGAGCCCCTTTCATAAGAAACTCAGAGGTTGCTTGAATAGAATGGTCTAACTCTGGCCACAGTTACATTCGGTCATCTAGGCCAACTTATTGAAAAAGCTCTCCATGGGCTTTGTAATAAGTGGGCCTTTATCAAAGAATTTCAACACATAGGCCAGAATATCGAGAAATCATGTCACATACTGGATCTACTTCTCAAATGTTCCTATAAAGACCCTTCCTGTCATTGTCCTGCCAAAAAGAAACGAAATTTTCGTCGATTTAAGCCCCCACACCAAGACCGCCAACCTTTTCAGAAAAAGCCAAAAGCCCGGTTCGCAAAAAACGTCGCCATTATTTTCAATGAAAGAAATCTAGCTCTCCAAAAGGCAGAGGTTGTTTTTTTTTGTAAACAACCTGGACATTTTGCCAAAAATTGTCCAAAAAAGCAAAAATCCGCTCAACAACTCATTTCTCTTGATCCTGCCCTTGCGGATCATGATCTTGAGTCCTTATACTCTGAAACAGAAGAACAAACTCCTGCCACTATTTTTGCTATTGATCTTCTGACTTTCCCACCCATGGAGGACTCTTCTTCATCAGATGAGAGCTCTAGTGATTTTTCGCTCCATTTTGGCTTTCTCCCCATGAATCTAGCCGTCCAGGTTCCCATGGTAGAAATTACTTTATTTCTTGAGACCAAGTATGACCGTCCCATCAAGGTCATGGCACTTTTTGATACTGGTGCAGCCTCTACCATTTTAAATCAAGATGTCCTTCCTACGTCATACTGGAGACCCCACATTCGTTGGTTTACTGCAACAAATGGTGAACATTTCTCCACAAATCTAATCAGTAAACCAATCCATATCCAATTTTTCCCTAACCTTGTTCTTAATCATGAATGCCTCGGCTCCCACCATCCTGGCAAAGACATGGTCATTAGTTGGGATCTTCTCAATCAACTCCTCAAGGCCAAATTCATCTTTACTCATCAGGGATCGAAACACAAATCTTACTTTATGCCATACAAACACCCCCACAAATACTTCACCACTCTACCAACCCCTGTACCCAACACAGATGTAACACGACAACTAGTAACCAAATACTCCGCACAGCCCCACACAGATTTCTTAACCAAATGCTCACATCCTTTATGGCTAAATCCGAAGTTCTTTGTCAGGCTTCCTTTTAAGAAAAATGAGGATATAAATCCAATGAAGGCCATACATCCAGGCATGCCACCTAATCATTTAGCTTTGCCCTAGGAAGAATTAGCCCAAAAGACGAAATTGAACAGTATTGCTACAGTGGCCGTTGTGGAGGACTGATGAGTTGGGGCCTCTACAATCTAGAATGAGGCCAATTACGCCAAAAATCACCCTAAACTGACAGAAGCTGCTGTGTATCAATCTTGTTTGTTAGACATGGTTCATTGGAAATCACCGCATCCAGGATCATAGAAATATTCTAAGCTTAACAGGCAACAGCGATAGAGCCAAATTGAGAGCCTATTAAGGAAAGAAACTTTTGTGAGAAGGGATGAGTTTCCGGCCAGTGTAGTTTTCTTAGAAGAACGAATGCAATGAGAGAGTTTTTAGCTAGAGAGACATACAGAAAGAGAGAAAAGTTTATTTTTTTTCATACCTTCCAAGGGAAGGGAGCCCTCCTTTTATAGCGAAGGAGGAACGCTTACAAAGGGACACATGTAAAACTGGGACATAAAACAAGAAACATAAGAGCGACAAATGTTAGGTCATAACTCTGCCGACAATATAGTGAATACAATGAATACAACATGAAATATTTTACAATATTAAGACAAACTGGGAAATTTTGGAAAACTGCTGAAGAAGGGTCATGGCTTTTTGGAAAATGGAAGGAGCTGTATTTAGTCCAAATGGCAGAACGGTCCAGTGGTAGTGGTGAGAGGGAATGTAAAAGGCAGTCTTTTCTCTATTTGTGGGAGTAAGGCCAAGTTGCCAAAAACCTGCTTTAAGATCAAACTTGGAAAATACCCTGGCATTGGAGAGGTATCCAAAAAGAAAATCTTTTCTTGGAAGAGGGAACTTGATATCAACAAGGAAACAATTTAATGGTTTATAGTTAATGACTAATCGAAGTTTTCCTCTAATCTGTTCAGCTCTTTTATTGACATAAAAGGCTTGACAGACCCATGGAGAATGGGTTGGTTCAATTAATCCTTCCTTTTCCAGTTGGGCTAATTCTTCCTAGGCCAAAGCTAAATGATCAAGTGGCATGCTTGGATGTGTGGCCTTCGTAGTGAGAACCCTATGATCACATATGGTGGCCGTTCTAGAAATGTCTGTAGCCCCAGTATTATTCTGACCAAGGACATAGATAATACAGTAAGGCTATCATAGTGTTGAATGACCTTCTCACTTGTCAAGATTGTTTGCCGACAACGTGGTGTAACACATGGGTGCCTGCCATAGGCGAGTTCATCGGACAGACCCACCAAAGGATTCCACATAGATGGTAACCTCAGTGTCTATGGAATAAATCCTCTAACAGATATGATCCTTAGACTTAAGATCACCAAAGCGCCTTGTGCACCAATTAGTTTGGTTTGACACTAGCCCAACATAGTTCTACTCATAACTATTAGAACAATAGTGATTGGCTACACCAAGAAGTGTATCGAGACTATGGTCGATCAACAGAGAACTCATCACTCCTGAGTACGGGAGAAATTATCTCACTGAGTGGTTTTGTAAATGGCAACGACATTAAATCTGTGGCCACAGTGGGATTGAGTTGTAGCTCAATCCAATATATTCTAGTCGTTGGTCTAATAGCTGAATACAGAGATATCAAGGATATCCGAGGTTGACATTACTTATGCGCCTCGACCTTGATGAGATAATAGATGATGAAATGATTGAATTGCACGGTAACCATATCATTAATAGGCAGCGGTTTCGCTGAATCTGAATCTATCGGGTGGCCATGATGCTAGGCTAAAGGCTAATCTTGGTCTGTGTCTAGTGGGACGGTTGATTGATTGTCAACCACGATGCTATTCACTGTTGATATGATGAGGAGCCTCGAGTCTCACACGTAGAAGACATATTAAGAATAAGATTCATGACAAGGGCATTTTTGTCATTTATGATGAAAGGTTATTTTCGTCTTTTAGGATGAAAAGGCATTTTGGTAATCTCACAGTGCAATTGAATTTGCTGACGTTGCTGCCTAAATTTAATTCCATATGGAAATTAAATTAGTGAGATTGTATATTTAAATATTTAGTTTATATATATTTAAATATAATAAATATTATTTAATATTAATATTGATAATGTGAAATCAAATTTGATTTTAAATTTGAATTGAAGTGCCATGTTTAGTCACAAGGGGAATATATTCCAATTAGGAATAAGTTAGCTATTTCAATTGGAATATATGGCTATTTTAAGTTAGAATAGGGTTTTAGTGTGCACTATTTAAGTGCAACTAAAATTAAATCATTTAAGGAATTCATTTTCAAAATTGAAAACCCTAGCCACCCCTCTCTCTCTCTAAAATTTGTGAGCCTCCATTTGTCAGAAAAGAATTTTTCTCTCAAAGAAAAATTCTACTGAATCTTGATCTTATAGTTGAGTGAATTTCCTAGCCTAAAATTTCCTCAACGACGTTGTCCCATCTTCATGTGGATATTGGGAGTTCACTCCTAACTTGGAGTGGGAGTGATTCACATCAATTGGAGGAGCCTCCAAAAACTAGTATAACATCGAACTTTGTTTATACAATTTATTTATATTAAAATTGACGTAGATCCGTAAAAGGATCTTTGGGTTTTATGATCAAAAAATTTTAATTTATTCGATGTGCATTCGATCTGAAACCCAACAGTGGTATCAGAGCCACTTTTACGTATTTACATCAATAAATATTTGTTTGGATGCTTTGGAATTTTTGTCAACCAATTACGATATTACCGATTTTATAAAATCTGGAAAATTGGTTTAAAAATTTTGTTTCGGTTGATTTGTTGTGTTTAATGTGAGTTTGCATTTGATTTGAATTGTGGGTTTGATTAAGATCAAATAAAACTTGATCTTGACATGATGAGTGGACTGCTGAGAAGGCAGAACTTGTTGTTGTGCACTGCCATGCACAGCAGCAGCCACCAACAGAAGCAGCAGCACACAAATGCATGCTACTACTGATTAAAATGAGGTAGGGTTGTGCCGCCACAAATGGCATAGTAACAGCCTGGGGCAACGGCACAAAGGCTGTTGTTGCACCAGCAGCAACGCATGCAAATACGCAATTGTTATCCCTGCCGTTTGTTGCGGTTTTGGGGCTACCCTGAGGTGGCCAAGTGCTCCCATTACTTGGCCTTGACCAGCTCTTTGTTTTTCAACCAAGAGCCTGATCTGGTGCGCGTTTTTTCTAGATTTTTTGGGCAGCCCATGTAAAGATGCATTGGGCTAAATTTTGGGCCATGATCGCATTGTTATGCAATAATTTTTAATCTATAATTTTCTAAAAAAATGTTGCTGCATGTTAGAAACATTCTGGAGGCCCAATTGAGTGATGCATGTTAACAAGGAACCAAAAAGAAATTTTTAAAACTTGTTGGACTTAAAGAACATTGCCAAAAATCAAGGGGTAACTTGTAATTTACCAACCTAATAAAAATTTCAATTTTGATTGTTTTATGCATGATTCTTGTATATGAATACGCATGGTGTATGGTGCATAAGCCTTTGGACCTAGTTTAATTTTGGATTATGTAATTTTAAAATAGGGTTTGCATGTCTTACCTTTCTTTATTATTTCCGTTGTATTTCTCTTTCTCATCTCACTCCCCTCGAATGTAACTCGAGGTTTCTTTTCAAATATGTAAAATTAGATTTGTAATTTTATTTTGGAAGTTGTATAATGTTCGAGAAGAAGAAGCAAACAAAGGAGAAGGCAAATTACTTGAAGAATCCAAAGTTGTAATTAAACCTAGGTTGATCTACAGATTCCTCTAGGCTTGGGGAATCGGTTTTAGTTAATGCTATGCACCAACACGTTTATTTTAAAGATAGTATGCATGCTAAGGGTGTATGTTATGACTATAACATGCTAACCAAGATAAAATTGGTGAGACACACAAAATAAAAATCCCTCGATAAAGTATATTAAGTCAAATCGATAAAAGCCTTCCATCATCATGGGTTTAATCAAACTACTGTTCGTCAGAGCCTTGTTTGCCAAAGTGAAGGGTACACTTCTACCAGTGGGAGGTTAAATTTCATTGGAGTTTTCCTTAATGGTGATGGGTCGACTTCAATGATATGTTTTGCTTGTTCGCCAAAGCGAAGGTTGATAAGCATATCATAGGCATAGTAGAGAAGTGTTCTATACAAGTGTATGTGGTGACATGTAGAGTCCACCTAATGAAATTACACTTGAGGACAATGGCTAGTGCCATTGAATTGTGTAATTGGCTTATTAGCTTTGTTTACATTAGAGGTTGGTAGTTGGAGCTATTAACTAGTATAAGTTAAGTTTGTTGGCCTACCTAATCAACACATTTTGGCTTGTTCGCTAAAACGAGGGTTTGAAATGGGCTAGACGGGATCTCAGTCCACTAGGAAAGCCAACGGGCTTTCCCAAGTGATAAGTGGTGAAATGATATATATATATATATATATTTTTCAAGATTTTATGGGTAGATTGTAAGGAATTCTGGACGTTAATGGATTATTTTTACACAATTTCTATTTTTCAAGAATCACAAGTATGTGTATGAGTTTCAAGTTTTTAGGTGGAAAAGTGATGATTATATGCTCACATGATGGTTTGAGGCTTTGTACGTGCTAAAGAGAGAGACCGGATCGTCAAGCAGAATAGAGAAGGTGAAATTACTAGATGGTGCCGCAGCATGGATTTTCTACCCCATGACACAAAAAGCTGATTTGGGCAGAATGTTTGTGCCATGACGTAAAGAAGTTGGCACTATGACAAGACAAGATTTTAAGGTTTGCGGTAGAAGTCGATGCCGCGATGCCAGAAAATCACGCCTCAGTGTGGATCGCGAGAAAAGGAAAAATCTTACCTTTTCCAACTCCGATTCGAACTTGTACTTTCCCAAAAACACCCCTAGCAAAGGAAAAGTATAAATAAGACATTGTAATTTATTTTAGGATTATTCTGTTGGACTTAAATTAAGAGCCACTTTGTAGCAAGAAAGAGAAGGAGATTCTTCCTAGGGTATTGGATTATTCATGCTTTTGGGGGAATTGAGGTTTTCTTTCTTTATGTCAATGTGTAGCTAAATTCTTCTCTAGGGATCCAATGTAGCCCAATTGGAAGGCTTTGTGTTAAACATATGTTATTGTTATCAATTTAATGGAAATCTTGATTTATTCATGTTATTAATTTAATCTTTAATTATCATTATTGTGTGACAACACTTAGTGTGAATTATTAGGTTGTATGTGTTGAGATTGGACAAATATTATGTGTTAATCTTGAAGAACTCATGTGAATGAACAATAATGCTACAGACATCGAAGGCTTACACTGAAATTTTGCACTGAACGATGTGTCACCTAAGTCAGATGTAGCCACATAGCAAATTAACAAATATTTCATGAATGAGCGGTCATCCATAAAATACGAATGAGCGTCCATAATTATTGGATGGCCTTTCATTTTAAATAGACTCCCGTCTATGCGAAAATAATAATAGACTCCCATCTACCTAGAATGGATGCCCGTCCATAGTTTAAATTAAAAAAAAAAACAAAAAACAAAAATCATGGACGCCCATCCATATATTATGTACAAGCGTCCCTACCAAAACAAAAATCTTCTCTTCAAACTCGTCTCCTCATCTAGCTCGTCAATACCATCCATGCCATCTTCACCCTCTCCCATGGATTCAATCACCTCAACTTTCCACCATCTTCTCAACCACTCTACCATCCTCCACTTCACTTGGTCCCCACCTCTCACCTTCGCCTCCTTACCCTATTTCCTCTTCCTCACTTTCCTCACTTACCTTTCCCTCACCTTCCTCTTCTCCCATTACTTCCCCCTCTTCTTCCTCCCTCCCCACTTCCTTAAAGCCATCTCCGCCCTCCACGGCCTCCTTAGATGTTGACCTAGACTTTGATCAATGACGAGGAAAACTTAACCTCATCCCCTTGTTTGAGAACCATTTGGATGGTTTAGGTACTCAATCAGTTGCCATCTTGGCTCAATGGTTTCAATAACATGTAACATAACAGCTAGTGTTTAATATATAGAGCAAAAGGCAATAAAGACTGACAGAAAAAATGAATTTTCTGAAAGCTTAAAGGAGTTGCTATGAAACAGTCGTTGACAGAGACGAGAGTGTTGATAACGTATGATTTTGGTTTTTGGTGGAATGGAAATTGCCATGCAATTTCCTGAAAGGGACAAAAATTAATACATTATTGTCCTTGTATATATTTAGTCACACGCACTCTTCATGATGTGTAAAAATCACGTACTTACATATATAGAGTAAGGAAAGGTTTTTTTTCTCCATTCTTTGGTCCACTTTGCTACATCTGAAGAGTGTTTTAAGGGTGTAAAGTTGGACAAGAAAGTTAGTAGGGATAGGTTTGAGGAAGTAGGGAAGGAGAAAGAAAAGGAGGAAGTAACGGGAGAGGAGGAAGGTGAGGGAAACATAAGTGAGGAGAGTGAGGTAGAGGAAATGGGGAGAGGAGGCGAAGGTGAGAGGTGGGGACCAAGTGAAATGGAGGATGGTGGGGTGGTTGAGGAGATGGTGCAGAGTTGAGGTGATTGAATCCATGGGAGAGGGTGAAGATGGCATGGATGGCATTGAAGAGCTAGATGAGGAAGAAGAGTTTGAAGAGAAGATTTTTTTTTTTTTTTTTCCTATTAATTAGGATGCCCGTCCATAATATAAGGACGGGCGTCTATGATTTTTGTTTTAAAATTTTTTTAATTTAAACTATGGATGGGTATCCATTCTAGGTGGACAAGAGTCCATTGTTATTTTCACATGGATGGGAGTCCATTTAAAATGAACGGTCGTCCAATAATCATGGACAAGTGTCCACATTTGATGGACAGTTGTTCATTCATGGAATAGTTGTTAATTTGTTACGTGGCTACGTCTGACTCAAGTGACACATTGTTCGGTGCAAAATTTTGGTGTAAACCTTCAGTGTCCATAGCATTATTGGTGAATGAAAGATTAGTACTCTGTGCATACACCCTCACAAAGTATTAGTAGGTTCATGATTTCTTAAATAATTAGTGTTTGTGCATACACCTTGACAGATGTGCCTTTATTCTTGATTTCAAGTATTCTTGTGTTTAATGGGTTTTTAATTTATAGGCTAGACTATATGCCCTAGCTAGTCTTGTGTTAAAGATACTAGGTTAATCTCGAAAGCCTTACGATAATACCTTGATTTAGTGAGTGCGAACGCTAGAGAGTGAATTGATAAACAATAGATATATGGTTGACATAGAGCTGGATAGTTATGGTGAAATTGGAGCCCTAGGTTTTGGTCAATTGGGTTTTAAATAATTTTAATAGTTGTTTAATTTTTGTTTTAATCAGTTGTTTCTTTTCAAGTGATTTTCATAAATTCTTTATTATTAATTCTAGTTATTAGATTTAATTGAAGCATAGTTATTAGGATTAGTAAATTGCTTAAAAATCTGTGTGGGATCGACCCTTGCTTTTGCACACTAGACTACGATAGCGATTCGTGCACTTTTGAGGAATTAGAATTTGTTCATCAAGTTTTTGGCGACATTGTCGGGGATTTGACTTAAGTTATTTAGTGATAACATGCGCTTTAGTTTTGTTATTCTTTTGTGTTCTTTAATTTGATTGTTTTTTTTTTTTTTTTTAATTTGGGTTACTTCTTTTTCTTCTTCTTCTTTGGTGTGTTAGTTTTTGAATCAAGGTCGCCGATCATTGGATAAAGAATTAGTTCCCTTATGTGGATAGAGTGGATTTAATCGGTAGAAAGAGGAAGGAACCAGAATTTCCTGAAAATTCATCAAATTCAGATTTGTCAGATTCAAGCTCAGAACCAAAGATAATGGCTGAATTACCTCGTCCTATGAAGGAGTATGCACGTCTTACCATAGGAACATCGCCATCTTGCATAGTGCTAAATGATGCAGCAAGAAATTACGAGCTGAAGAACATTCACTTTCAGATGTTAACTTCATTCCATGGCATAGCCACAGAGGACCCATTTACTTTTATTCGTGATTTTTATTCTACTATTCAAACTTTTACTTTGCAGAATTTGATAGAAGACTAATTGCAGATGCATCGTTTTCCTTACACCTTGAAGGATGCGGCTAAAACATGGTTCATGTCATTAATTCCCGCTTTACTTACCACCTGGGATGCAGTTTATAATAAGTTCATCGATAAATTCTATTCTCATGCCAAAACTGTAGAATTTAGAGGTAAGATTGCTACTTTCTCATATATGGAAGGTGAGTCATTCCAAGAAGCTTGGAAACATTTTAAATTATTTTTAGTTCAATGTCCACATCATAGATATCCTTTAGAGTTACTGAACCAATTTTTTCTATGATCGACTGACATAGGATTGTCAAGCCATGGTTGATAATACTATAGGAGGTGCTATGGGAGAAAAGACTGCACAAGAGACAACTCGTAGTAGAAAAGTATTAAGGGAAAATCAAGAGGGATGTATGAAGTGTAAGTAACTAATTGGATTTGTGCAGTGGAAAAATCAATTTAAAAATAAATCAATCAATTATTTAATCCCAAAGATCCGGGTATAGATTATAATGTTTACATATATTATAAAATCTGTGAAAAACAAATCCATACAAGGATTTAGAATATTTACGAAGTTTGGAGGCTCGTTCAAGGCTTTGATTTTGCTACCGATTCAAGAATGGAATCACACAAATGTTGATCCACACGAAGATAATTCAAAAAATCAACTATTGTTTTACTAGAACAAGTAGAGGCTCAAGAATCAAGAAAAATCAAAGAAGAAATTTTTTTCTCTTCAATCAATGAAAAACGTGAAAGAGAGGTGGGTGGCTGGGTTTTTATTAATTGAATAATTGTTATTGTGTTTTAATTTAAGTTGCACTTATATAGTACAACTAATTAAAACCCTATTCCACTTAGGAATAGCCATGGGCTCCAACATCAATCTACTCTTACAACAAAACACCCCATAATGGTATTTTAATTTTAATTAATTATTATTATTATTAAAATCAATTAATATATTAAAACAATTAACATTAAATAATAACAATAATCCATTTAAATATATGCACACATATATTTAAATATAATATCACTAATTTTGATTTCAATATTAAAATTGAATACAGCCAACAACCTTAGCAAATTTAATTGCACCATGAGATTACCAAAATACCCTTTTGTCTTAGAAGACAAAAATACCCCTTTCACATTTTGATCCTTAAATTATCTTCTAAGTGTGTGACCCGTAGGCTCCTTATCATATCGGCAATGAATAGTATCGCGATTGATACCAATTAATCATCTCACTGCACACAGACCAAGATTGACGCCCTAGCAAGGCATCATGGCCACCTAATAGATTCGGATTCAGCGAAATAGCTACCTATCAACAATATGGTTACCACGCAATCGAATACTTTCATCAACCGTTATCTCATCAAGGCTAAGACACAGAAATAGTGTCAACCTCAGATGTCCTTGATATCTTTGTATTCAGTTACTGGACCAACGACCAAAATAATAAATTAGATTGAGCAACAACTTAATCCCACTATGGCCATAGATTTAGTGTCATTACCATTTATTGAATTGCGCAGTGAGATAACTTCTCCCATACCTAGGAGTGATAAATCATTTGTCGATCCACCATACTCTTGATACATGTCTCGATATAGCCAATCACTACCGTTCTGATAGTCCTGAATAGAACTACATTGGGCTAATGTCAAACTACACCAATTGGTGCACAAGGTGCTCCTGTGATCTCAAGTCTAAGGATCACATGCACCACCATTCGTTAGAGGATTTATTCCATAGACACTGGGGTTACCAGCAAGCACCCATGTGTTGCACTAGGTTGTCACCAAGCAATCTTGACAAGTGAGATCAGTCACTGTCTTTTGACAGGGTCGTTCAACACTATGATAGTCTTACCGTATTAATGTGTCCTTGGTCAGAATAATACTGGGGCTATAGACATTTCTAGAATATCCACCACATGTGATCATAGGGTTCTCACTATCAAGATTTGAAATGCTTGATACTCTCGTCACGGTTCTATCATCCTAAGGACATATATCAATACATACAATTATGATTTACACAATATAGAAGAAAATGCCTTTCATTGATAAATAAACATTATTACAAAGAATCAATTCTATAATAATTGATTGAGAACTATGTGCAATATGATGATGGGACAAGGACAAAGTATTGCCAAAGAGGTATGTGCTATTTGTGGTAATATTGGTCATGCAACTAACTCTTGTCCTTCTGGCTGGAATTTTTCAAAGTATTCAAAGCAAGCTAATATGATGAACTCTTACAACCCAAGGCCTAAATATGATTCATTTTCAAATACGTACAACCTGGGTTGGAAGAGCCATCCCAATTTTTTATGGAATAACAAGCATCAACAATCTGGCTCAAATGGTCAATCAAGGATATCTTCACTAGAAGAGACATTGAATAACTTCATCTAAGTGTCTCAACAGAACCAACAGAATTTTGAACAAAGGTTTCAGTAGCAAGAGGCTTCCATTAGAAAGCTAGAGGTTTAGATAGGACAAATAGCAAAAGTAGTACAAGACCATGTTCCTGGGAACTTACCAAGCCAACCTGAGCAAGCAAAAGTAGTCACAATGCTTTGAAATGGTAAGGTAATTAGCAAGGAAATTAATTCTGAATCTAAAAAGCTGTAAAAAACCCCCCTCCAATCAGGTATCCTCTGAATATCCCTCAATGAGAATCCCGGGGATACATGTTTGGAGAAAGAGTTGTATTTAGAAATAAAAAAAAAAAAAAAAACTTGTGTAAGGATAATAATAATAATATCCGAAACATGCATATAAACTGTCATGCAGGATCCAAACATAAAATTTCAAAACTTTAAGAATTTATCCGTAAAATAAACAGTGGAAACATATTTATAGGGTGGAAGATTCCAAAAGGTGTTTCACAAATATTTATCATTTACATTATTTACATCAAGATAAAAACATCGAGATGACAATAAATCATCTCCCCTCACGTGTAGCCCTGCTGTCTCTAGCATCCTTCGCTTCTGGTCTACCTGCAAAGCAATCAACAATAAAAGGGTGAGCGCTAATCGCTCAGTAAGGAATGATCCATTTCATTCTAAATGTGCTATTTGACCTTTATTTAAACATATTTGTTAACACATCACTTATCTTTTACATCTAGGGATACTTCCCTTTTTCTTTTTCTTTTTTCCTTTCAATTTCATATGTCTTTCATCATTTTATCCCATGGCTATATAAACATCAATGCATACACGTACAATTAAGTATGTAAAGATAGTACACGCACATTACGTGTCATGATATAACATCTAAATATTATCTAACATGCGTATAAATCATCTCATGATGTAAATAACATCATAACTCATGTAGTGCAACTAAATGCATATGAAGCATTTAACATGTAGCCGATCGGACTTTTCTTAGAGTCTTAAGCACTTCATATCATCTAGCCTCAAATTCATCTAGAGCTCATATATTTAACATCTAAAGCATATATTCATCTTTCCTCAACCGATATACAAGGATATGCTTACACGTTTTCCATCATGTCTATATGCATCTCTAACATCTTATGGCATGTAAATACATATTTTGGTGAGCTTAATACTTGTAATTTGTATATGGATTATCAATCCATTTACATTACCTCTTGCTCACATACATCATCTTAAAACATGTATTACATTGCGTCTTCATGCCATTTCATAACATTAATCATGCATTGACATCATGACCATGTATATCTTTCAAAGATCATCTACCTAATGGGTAAACCTTAGTACATGACATAATTACAATAATACATTAATAATCAATTCATAATCATAAGAATTGATCATGTTAAATCTTAAACTTTAATAACCAGTTTATACTTCAGGCCATTTTCCATCCATTTCTCAAACGAATTGGCTCTTGGAATAAACATAAAAGTTATAGGTCCATGTCTTAGATTTCTAATGCTTTAAGAATCATCTCATTTTTATTTTTATAACTCAAGTTATGGTCGAAATATTGAAGCAGGTTTAACAAAACCCCTAAGCTTACTAAATCCGAATTTTCATATTTACTATGCCACATCAAATTCCTATTGAACAATTAACCAATAGGTCAACTTATGGATCAAATAAACCTCCCCTTAATAGTCTTTAACATCTTAAAGGAAGTGTAAAATCTCATTCCCATAATCATCCATTATTGCTATAACATTGTAAGCTAATGCAAACAACACATCAACACTTCTAATAGCAACCATTCAACACCATGTGGCCTCCAATACTACAATTTTTGCCACAATCAGTATCCACACTTCATTTTCTTCAATCAAACATCACAACTCATAAAACATAAATAGCAATAACTTCATGTATAATGAATTCAAGGCAATAAGTAGAATAAATGAGTTCAACTACACTTGCCATCAACTAATTCTATGCCTTAAAGCTTTAATTTAAGGTTTCATAAAAATCTACAAACCCTAGCATAAACCCTAAAGTCATGGGAGGTTCTTCCTTACCTTTTTAAAGACTTCCTCCAACAAATCCTTTGCCTTTGACTTCTTTTACACCTTAATCCTACATATATAACATTATACCTCAACATCTACTTCAAATCTTCAAATCACATCAAAACTAAAGTTTTTAATCCTTACCTTAGACCCTTCAAATTGAAGATCAAAGGCTCCTATCTTGCTCTCCTTGAAAAAATAAGCAAAACTCCTTTAAAACTTAGAGAAAAAAGCTTGTTTCATGGAAGATTTGAGAGAAAATGGAAGAAATGTTGAAGAAATTCTCTCTCCCTTGGCTTGAACGAATTTCATCTCATTTATAGGAAAATATTTCATTTATTTTCCAAAATTATGCTATTGGCCCAATTATTTTAATTGTATAACTCATAAGTCCTTAATTCTTCATATAAGGGCATTTTGGTCATTTCACACTAGACATAATTATTACTTAATTAATGCAATTAAATGCAATGAAGCCTACTTATCCTTCACTTTTTCAATGTTTATCCATAGGCAAAATGACCATTTCGTCCCTAATGCCTTTCTATGGATAATTGATTCATACCGTTCCAAATGAATTGACTATTTTGCCCTTAGTTAGATTTTATGCTTTTTAACATAAAATTAACATCTAAAGGACTATTTTGAGTTAGGAACATACCTTTGACATCTTGGGTATTACATAAGCCTTTAATTGATCATGTAGGGGAAGATAAAGCTAAGGAGAAGCAACCAAGTGAATCCATTAAGAATGAGGAAATTAGTCCCATCGTTGCTCCACCAAAGCCTTATGTTATACCTATTCCTTTTCCAAGCCGATTGAAGAAAAACAAATGGGATAAGTCTTTTTATGATATTCATGATATTTTATCTAAAGTTAATGTGAACTTACCTTTGCTTGATGTGATAAGAAATATGCTAGCTTATGCAAAGTTCTTGAAGGATTTGATTACTCACAAGTGTAAGTTTGGACCTTATGAAAAAGTAATGGTTCTTGAAAAGGTAAGTGTTATGCTTCAAAGGAATTAGCCATCCAAATTAAAAGATCCAAGTAGCTTCATCATCAGCTTTACCGTTGGCGATTAAAAGGAAGAACGAGCAATGATAGATTTGGGGGCAAACATTAATCTCATGCCTTACTCCACTTATCTACGACTAGGATTGGGGGAATTAAAGCCAACAACAATGTCTCTGCAACTGGCTAACAATTCAATTGAATATCCAAGAGGTATTGTAGAGAATGTCTTAGTTAAAGTTGATAAACTGATAATTCCTGTTGATTTTGTAGTCTTAGATATGGAGAAGTTGTCAACTCATGATAGAGATTTGCCCATTTTTCTCGGCCACCCATTTATGGCTACAACTAAGATAGTGATTGATGTTCAGAATGGCAAGCTCACTATGACGGTTTTGGATGAAACATTGGAGTTCTTAGTTTTCAATTCCTTGGCGTTTCCCTCAGATTCCAATGATTGAGCCTAATAGACCGTACATTCTGTCTAGCCTAGACATTAAATAAAGTTCTTCTTGGGAGGCAACCCAACTTTTTACTTTGAACTTTATGTTAATTTCATTTATGGTTTTATTTTTCTTAGTTTTTCAAGTGTTTTCAGTGTTTTCGTTGTTTTGTTTTAGGTTATTTCATTGTATTTTATGGTTTAGTTGTTTGTAGGAAAAGAGCTTCACGTCGCGGCACAAAATATTTATGTTGTAGCAGAGCAAGGAAGAGACATAATTCAATTTGGGTAGCAACTTGATGTCACGACGTGATGTAAATGGTGCTGCGGCGCCACACAGGTTTTGATGATGTCTCTAAAAGGGGGGTAACTTTCTCTTTCCTTTTCAGTTTTTCCTTTCTAATTGTTACGTTGAGGACAGTGTACGTTTTAAGTTAGAGGTGGGGAAGTTCCCTTTTTTCTGAATTTTCTTAATTGGATTATTTTTTAAATTTTTGTGATTTTTTTTTTTTTAGATTTGGTGTGTTTTTATTTTATTTTTAATTGAGTGTGTATCAATTTTTCTAGATTAATTTATATGTCAATGATAATAACATGATTGCAATGACATGAGCATTTAGATGAAATCAAATTTTACTTTAGTTTGGGAATAATTCTGGATATTGGTTTTGCCTGAGTTTGAGACTCTCATGTTTGTGGTTTGTCTAGTGGGTTAGTTCTAGCATTTAGGGATGTTTTATGTGTAATTATCCTATGACATTCTTTTTAGATCCCCAAATTCTATAACCTATTTGATAACCACTTGAGGCGAAATCCTAGACGACACATGACTGAAGAAATGACTTAGGCCATCTTTGGATTGTTTGTGCCTTTCAAGCCAACCCTATATATTTTATTATCTCTTGTCACCCTTTGGTGCTGATATTGAATTTACATTAGCCTTGATTTTATTTCATTTATCCAACAATAACATACCCTTTTAACCCTTAAACACACTAATCTACCCATGATTTTTAAGAGGATTTAATATGAATATTACTAGAAGTGAGAGTAGGAATGTGTGTGGCTTAAAGTGATTTCTCAAAATTTTGAAAGGTATTCAAAAGAATGGGTTGGGGGTTGTGGTGTATTGTGAATATCAAGGTAACAAGGGGAATGATTGTAATATCCATGCTTCCTAACTATAGTTTCATGAAAAAAATGAAAAAAAAAAAATGAATGAATCAAGGAAGTATGGAAAGGGTGTAAATGCAAATGTTGTTGGGAAGAGAGATATAAAAAAGGGTTGTAAAATTGAGAGAGAATGTGATATGCTTTGAGCAACGTTGTTGCAAATAAGTAAGATTAATCCTCTTATTTTGTTTGATTCTTTTCCATTCTTTCATAACCTAATACCTTAGCCTAAACATTACAAGCTCAATAAAGTCTTAATGATCTAAAGTTGTATGATTGTTCTACATTAGTGGAGAGTGGTTTGAAAAGTAGGCCTAAAGAGTTTATTGTTACAGAATTTTATTCATATTTCATAATTATTGGGATCAATTTTTTTGTCTATGGATGTTGCATATGGAATTATTTCATGTGTTAGGATTGACAAATTGTAGATTGATGGATGTTAGAGAGTTGAGAACAAAGGTGAGATTGATGTTTAGGATGTTCCTAGAATACATGTGATGCTTGATTATTCTCTATGTTGTGTGTGTATGTGATTTCTGAGACACTTATATGAATTAGTTTGGAAACTTTTGTTTTATTTTTATTTTATGTGTGAATGTTTGTGTGTTAGTTAGGATTTGTAGGATGTTTGTGGGTAACATCGCTGTAAACCCTCACGAGACTATAACTCATCCACTAGGGGGACCTAGGGGTTTAAAGGCGTATTACATACGCTAAATGCAGTTATGTCAACCTACGGAAGTGGTTTAGTTTAAAGTCCTCATAATAGGTTTAGGTTATTGTCGATCGCTTTGATTGCTAAAGACTAGCAAAATGCTAGTTAGGGGTTGTGATGAGTAGTAAAAGAATATATATATTTCATGATTTTAAGGGTAGATTGTAAGAAATTCATGACGTTAATGGATTATCTTTACGTAAGTTTCTTTATATATTTCTATTTTTCAAGAGTCACGGGTATATGTATGAGTTTTAGAATTTTAGGTGGAAAAGTGATGATTATATGCTCACACAATGGTTGGAGGCTTTGTACGTGCTAAAGAGAGAGACCAGATCGTCAAGCAGAAGAGAGAAGGTGAAATTACTGGATGGCGTCATGGGATGGATTTTCTGCGCTGCGTCGTAGTGTGAAAAGCTGATTTGGGCAGAATGTTTATACCGCAGCGTGAAGAAGTTGGCGCCACGGCATAACAAGGTTTTAAGGTTTGTGGGAGAAGTCAGTGCTACAACGCCAGAAAATCATGCTACAGTGTGGATCGCGAGAAAAAGAAAAATCTTACCTTTTCCAACTTCGATTTGAACTTGTACTTTCCCAAAACCACCCCTAGCAAAGGAAAAGTATAAATGAGACATTGCAATTTATTTTAGGATTATTCTCTTTGACCTAAATTGAGAGCCACTTTGTAGCAAGAAAGAGAAGGAGATTCTTCCTAGGGTTTTGGATTGTTCAAGCTTTTGGGGGAATTGAGGTTTGCTTTCTTTATATCAATGTGTAGCTAAATTCTAGTCTGGGGATCCAGTGTAGCTTAATTGGAAGGCTTTGTGTTAAACATATGTTATTGTTATCAATTTAATGGAAATCTTGATTCATTCATGTTATTAATTTAATCTTTAATTATCATTATTGTGTGACAACACTTAGTGTGAATTATTTGGTTGTTTGTGTTGAGATTGGTTGAAGAACTCATGTGAATGAATGAGTAGTACTCTATGTATATGCCCTAATAGAGCATTAGTAAGTTCATGATTTCTTGAATAATTAGTGTTGTGCATATGTACTAACAAATGCGCCTTTATTCTTGATTTCAAGTATTCTTATGTTTAATGAGTTTTTAATTCATAGGCTAGACTATACGCCCAGGCTAGTCTTGTGTTAAAGATACTAGGTTAATCCCAAAAGTGTAATGCCCACATTGAGGTACGTAACCTATTTTATGCGTGTTCGCCCTTAGTTAAGCTTATATGCTCTTAGTGTTGCCTGTTTGCCCATGGTATTGCTTGTTTTAAGGTGGAGGATTGGCGAAGTTGGTAATTACAAACTTCGCTGCAGCAAAGAAGAAAGTTCGCCGCGGCGATGTATGCTTTGGAATTTTTCACCGGGGCAAAGAGCTTGCTGGAATTCTTGAGAAAATTTCCTTAAGGGAGAAATGATCATTCTACCCCTAATTAGTTGAAAATGTGGGGAGTGAAAAGTAAAGAAATTTTATGGAGATTGCAATGGTGATGAAGGCATTTTTGTAATTGATAAAAGGACAAAGATGGAATTTATAAGAAAGTGTAAGGGTAAAATGGGAAAGTATGAATATTAATATGAGATATTAAGGGTTCAAGCACACAAACCCTACCATTCTCTACACCCCACACACCACTTTCATTCTTAATTCTCTCAATCTCTTCATCAAATTTTCAAGGAAAATTAGAGGGCTTTTAGTTGGATTTTGGTAGAGATTCATTTCGAAGCATCCCAAGGTAAGAATTCTTGCAAATAGAGGTGTGATGAATTATCAAAGTGTTGAATTCTTATAGTTTCTATGCTTAGGATTTTGGAGAAAGTGGAAGTCTACCAAGGAGAGAGAGATTCTAGTGAAATTATTCAAGTTCAAGGTAAGTAAAGTCAACTCAAGTTATGATTTGAGAAATCAAGTGAGTAAAGAATTTTTTATATGTATGTATGTGTTTATGTTTTTTGGATTTGTTGATGAGATTGATGGATGTGGATGAGTAGAATTTAGCCATGAGAAGTGGAAGTTGTTTTGTGGTGATTGATAGAAGTTGGGTTGAATTTAGAAAGAGTTTGAGAAGAATTATGAAGTATATTTTTCCTAGCCAGGTTTAGTATTGATTTAAGGGAATTTTACTCCAAATATTGGTGGCTTGAGAAAGAAGTAGAAGTATAGCTAAATTAGAATTTGAGTATGCATGCATTATGCTTGATGAAATGTCCAAGAGAAGTGTATGTATGAGTGTATTTATTTGTGATCTTGATATGAGATTGTAGATGATAGAGAAAGACTTATTTTTATGATACATGGAATTCTTGCATTAAATATTTGCATTTAAAAAGAATAATAAGCATGAATCATCTATATGCGAACATATACATATGTATGAGAATTTAGAGACTAAAGAATTTAAAGAATAAAAAGAAAGAAAGAAAAAGCTAGAATGCTTTAAAAGAAGAAAAGAACAGGTTGTTGCGATGGGGAACCCATGAGTGACAAGAAGAAGAATATTCCCACATGCATGCCACCTTCAGTGAGCAGCCTAAGAATAAGAAGAAAAAATTGTACAGTCCGTAAGAGTGCATGTAGATGAGGACTGTACTCACTCACATGACCAGGGTTCCGAATCCATGCATCAACTAAGTCCGATCGGCAAAGAATAAGAAAGAACAAGAACAAGAAAGAAAAGAAATAAATAAAGAAAAGAAACAAGAAAACAGAATAAGAAATAGAAAAGTAGAAAGAAAATGCATCTCTATGCATTTGTGCATTTGCATCACACTTATGCATGATACCATGATTTCTATCATGGGTAGTGAGAAATTCAGAGAGAACTAGAAAGAAAGAACAAAGAAAGTGAGAACGAAAGAACAGTGAGAAATATAGATAAGAACAGAGAAGAGTAATGTAAGGAAAGAAATTTAGAATGTGAGCAACGGAAAGAGAAGGCTAGTATAGCGGATTTACTTACTGAGCAATTAGTGTTCACTCCGTTGATTTCTTGTTTTTGCAGGAAATAGGTGAGAAGTGGTCGGATGGACGTCGAGAAGCGGAGGGAAATGGCACCATTGTCTACTATTTTTGAGTTTATGTAAATGAGACTTTTATTAATCTAAAGTATTTTATATACAAAGTAAAGAAATTTTTGGGCCCATTATCTTTTACTTATATGCTTATGTGTTTTTATCGTATTAAATTTCCCAAGTATATTAGCTAGAAAGAGTCATTACAAAAAGTCTTGCAGTAATACCTTGATTTAGTAAATGCAAACCCTAGAGAGTGAATTAATAAACAATAGATATATGGTTAACATAGAGTTTGATAGTTATGGTGAAATTGGAGCCCTAGGTTTTGGTCAATTGAGTTTTAGATAATTTTAATAGTTATTTAATTTTAGTTTTAATCAGCTGTGCTTTTCAATTGTTTTCCTGAATTGTTTATTATTAATTCTAGTTATTAGATTTAATTGAAGCATAGTTATTAAGATTAGCAAATTGCTTATAAATCTCTAAGGGATTGACCCTTGCTTTTGCACACTAGACTACGATAGCGATTCGTGCACTTACGAGGAATTAGAATTTGTTCATCACTGGGTTAATAATGAGGGGTATTAGCTTGAGGAAAATAGTGGGAACAATTATTTAATAAAATACTTTATTAAATAATAATAATAAACATGATAATAACACTTGTTTTTCTGCTCTTGTAGATTCATTAAAATGAGTAACATGAACCCATCATCACTACGACAAATCATCGAATTGGGAAACAAATGAAATGGTGAGAATTTTATTGACTGGTATATAAGTATAAATAATATACTTAAGTCAAGCAATAAATTATACACCATTGAGCAGACTTTGTCTCTAAAGCCTGTTGATAGTTCTTTTCATCAAACTGGATATGTATATATGAACATACACATGATGCTAAAATAGAAATGACAAGATACGGGGAAATGCAATAAAACTACCATTTTATGTTTGGAATGAATTTAATAACCATGAAGTTTGAAATTCTTTACTAAATGACCATCACTCAAGCAATATAAGTTTATCGCTTAAGCGATGTAGACTTATATATAAACTTATCTCTTAAGCGATATGTTTAAAATTTAAATTGCTTAAGCGATAATGCATTTAAAACTTTATGACTATTTAATTCATTCTAAACTTGAAATAACGTTTTAATAATCTGTGCAAAATTTTTCCTCATCCAAATTCCTAATTATCTTACTTAGATGGCACTAAAAGTTAACAATGACACTAAAAATAAAAATAAAAATTACAAAGAAAAAAAATTACCATTAGCATGTTAAAACTAACAGAATTAAAAAGTAAATGAAAATGATTATAAAAAGTTAAACATAACAAAATAAAAAGTAACAATAATAAAACCCTTTCTTTTAAGAAGAAAGCGTCTTCCGTCTTCAGACACTCCTAATACAGCCGCCGCTCCATCCCTCTCCCACCCACCTCACCTTTCATGGCTGCAAACTAATTTTTCTCCGGTGCCGCTGCTTCTTTGCCATTCCCCGTGACCAAAACCTCAGAAGTTGCCGGAATAAGCAGAATTTGCAGTTTTTCCACTACTTGCATCATCTAACCTTTGTATAATCACTTGCGCACACAGTATGGGGAGCACTGGAGAGGATCAGACGGTCCCCAAGCTTCCGGTTCCGGGGAAGCGTAACATCCTGATAACCAGCGCCTTGCCTTATGTCAACAACGTTCCTCACCTCGGCAACATCATCGGCTGTACCAATTCTGTTTATATTTCTTTTTATTAAAAAAAAAAAATGCAATTTTTAGTGTTATTTGAGTTGTTCTGATGTTGGTATCTGCAGGCGTGTTGAGTGCCGATGTGTTTGCTAGGTATTGTCGTCTTAGAGGCTACAATGCTATTTACGTGTGCGGGACTGATGAATATGGTACTGCCACTGAGACTAAGGCCATGGAAGAGAATTGCTCTCCTAAAGAAATTTGTGACAAGTAAGTTTTCTTTTTCCAGTATAATTATGGGATATATGGTTTAAACTGGTTTACAATTTTTGTTTTATGTACCTGTAAATTTCATTTTCTTGCTATCAAGATTATTTGTCTACTACTAAAAGGGCTAGGTTTACTTCAAACAATGTTGATATTTACAATTTTTGTACTTCTATAATTTTCCTATTTGACGTGATGAATGATGTGATAATCAGAAATCAGGGCCTGTTAATGGTACACTCTATGTGCCTTAATTCACATTTGGGTCCACATTTAGTGCTTATGTAATTATAATTGATATTTCCAATCTCCACTAAAAATAAAAAAAATTGATCCTAGCTGGATTTGTGGATCATCAAACTGGAAATGATAACAGAACTTAAGGTCTATATGCTGTGGGAACTATCAATGCTAATTTTTTCTTTACTGCTGTAGTTTTTCCCTCACACATTGGCAAGGACGTGCTCTGTAGCCATTGCTGCTTATGAGTACATGTTGTTGAAGTGTATAATTCTATATTAGGATATTAGGATTGTAATCAATTTATATTAGGATATTAGGATTGTAATCAATTTATATTAGGATATTAGGATTGTAATCAATTTATATTAAGAACAAAATCTGTAAAATAGGAAGTTAGATTATTCATTTCCTGGATTAGTTCTTTATTTTCCTATGTATTGTTGTATTATTTTTCATCAATACACAAGTAATAAAACACACTATTAGTTCTCTCTGATTTTCACATGGTATCAGAGCTAGGTTGTAAGAAATTAAAAATTTTTTTTTCCGGTGACGATTAGGCGTCTCTCTCCAGTGGTTAGAACCTCCATTCGACCATGCATGTCTCATCGTCTCCATCTCACCGGCAGAACCTCACAAAGATCAACGTCATCAGCCGCTGCACACGCCTCCACACGCGGTGTTTCTTTCCGGCATATCCAACTCTGATCTCCTTTTCCGGCGAGTATCAATTCTCATTGCTGGAACTAGCTTGCTCAAAAGACGACGGTGAGCAAAACCCACAGGTTCTACTGCCTTCGACGTCAAACTCCAACAGCTTCACTGGATTCCGCCAGATCTTCTGTTGCTTTTTTTTTTTTGGACAACCTGTTGTGTTTCCGATCTGTTTGTTTGATCCGTGTTACCTCTGGTTCTGGTTTCCGATCAGATTTGCTAGTTATCATGGTTACTTCCAACTCAAGCTCCACTTCCAGTGGTTTTTCCTTCTTGTCTCTCCCACTAATCACCATTGATAAGTTGATTGGGAGTGTGAATTATTCTTCTTGGGTTGCCTCTGTTGAGTTATGTTGTACGGGTCAAGGTCTGGAGGATCACTTGACCACAAAGGCTGCTGACATCCCATCAAATAAGTCTTCCTAGATCAAAACTTATGCTATATTGTGTAGTCTATTATGGCAATCAATTGACAATAATCTACATCCCGTTTACAAAACATACCGCACATGTTGTGAGATATGGAGTCAAGTTAAACCATTATATACCAATGATATTCAACGCTTGTATTCCGTTGTGTCCAATCTCATTCATCTAAAACAACAGGATATAAGTATGTCAGATTTTCTTGGTAAGATGGCCTCCCTCAAGGCAGAGTACAATCTTCTCTAACCCGCTAGTAAATCTACTGCAGAAGATCTAGCACAACAAGACAAATTCTTCATGGTTCTAACCCTTGCTACTATTAGTCCTAATCTCACTCCTGTACGAGATCAGATTTTAGCTATCACTACTGTGCCATCTCTTAATGAAATATTTGCTATGTTACTTTGGGTTTCATCCCCAAGTACTGTCCCCAGTTCTATCGTTGTTGACTCTTCTACTCTGGCTTCTCAGTCTCAAACTACTTATAATGGAGAGCAGGGAGATCGTGGTCGAAGCAGACGACCCAAGTGTAGTTACTGTCATCGTTGGGGGCATACCAGGGAAAAATGTTACAAATTACATGGTCGCCTTACTTGGACCGCTAATGTTGCTTAGGCTGACCTTCGTTCTGACTCTTTTGAAGGACACACTCAGCCATCATTAACTCTCACTGGGGTTGATTATGAAGAATACCTCTAGTTTCAGGCAAATAAGCAGTCTTCTTCATCTATTGCCTCTATCACTCAATCAAGTAATTTAGTTGCATACCTTACTTAGTCTTCTTCTTTTGGACCTTGGGTTCTTGACTCGGGTGCCTCTGATCACATTTCTAATAACCCTCAATTACTTTCTCATTTAACTAATGTTGCATCTTTACCATACGTTACTTTAGCCAATGGCTCCAAAGCTGTTGTTAAAGCTGTAGGTCATGCCAAACCACTTCCATCCTTAGAATTAGACTCTGCTCTCTATATTCTCAATTGTCCATTTAATCTTGTGTTTGTCAGTAAACTTATCCGCTCTTTAAATTGTTCTATATCTTTTGATACTGACCCTGTTGTTATACAGGATTGAGGCACGACACAGATGATTGGCACAGGACATGAGTCACAAGGCCTCTATCATCTCCATCTACCATCTATAGCATGCACTGTCTCCGAATCACCAACACTCCTTCATAATCGTTTGGGTCATCCCAGTTTAGTAAAACTTAAAAAGATGCATCTTGGTCTATCTAATTTATTGTCTTTAAATTGTGAGTCATGTCAGCTTGGAAAACATTCTCGTAGCACCTTTCCAAAGCGTGTCAATAAACGGGTTGCGTCCTCTTTTGAGTTAGTTCATTCAGATGTGTGGGGACCTTGTCGTGTGTCATCTGTTTTAGGTTTTCAGTACTTTGTTACCTTTATTGATGATTACTCACGCTGCACTTGGTTATTCCTAATGAAAACTCGTTCCTAGTTATTTTCCATCTTTGAATCTTTTTGTGCAGAAATTAAGACTCAATTTAATTCTATTATTTGAGTATTATGCAGTGATAATGCTCGCGAGTATTTCTCTTATCCCTTTACTAAATTCATGTCTTCTCAGGGAATCCTTCATCAGCTCTCTTGTGCTTATACCTCGCAACAAAATAGGGTTGTTGAGCGTAAAAACAGACATCTCATTGAAACTGCCCGTACCCTATTTTTACATAATAAAGTCGTTTTCCTTTTTGGGCGGACGTTGTTTTGACCGCTTGTTTCTTAATAAATTGGATGCCCTCTTCTTTTTTCAAAGACAAGGTACCTCATTCCATTTTATTTCCTAATCAATCGTTGTACTCTATCCCTCCTCATGTCTCTGGGTGCACATGCTTTGTCCATGTTTTCCCTCCTGGTTAGGACTAACTGGCAACCAAATCTATTGAGTGTATTTTCTTAGGGTATTCACGTCTTCAGAAAGGATATAAGTGTTATTCTTCATCAACACATCGATATTTTCTCTCTGCTAATGTTGCGTTTTTTGAGTTGTCTCCATTCTTTTCTTCTTCTACCTTAGATTGTGAGTCAATAACCATGGTCCTTCCCATACCATACATTTGCCAATCTTCCGGAGTTTGTCATAGCCCCATGGTCTTCTACTACCCAGTCTCCCATTACAAACCATAGTCTTGTTCCATTTACAGGTACTAGTCCTGATCCGGTTAGTGTTCCTGAGGCTCCTGTCAATGGCAGTCTTGCTCCTGATTCCTCCAATGCCACGGTCCTCTCTCCTGATGATCAGTTTCCCATTGCCATTCGTAAAAGTATGCGGTCTACTCGCAACCCTCATTCGATCTATAATTTAAGTTATCATTGTTTATCTTCATCACATCATGCATTTGTGTCCATACTTCCTTCTGTTTCTGTCCTTTCAAATGTTCATGAGGCACTCTCTGATCTCGGATGGTGTCAGGCAATGGTTGATGAGATGACTGTTTTGCATCATAATCATACATGAGAGTTATTTCCATTACCTCCAGGACATTCGACTGCTAGGTGTCATTGGATTTACAAGGTCAAAGTTGGTCTTGATGGTCAGGTTGATCACTTAAAGACCCGATTAGTTGCCAAGGGCTACACTCAGATATATGGGATGGATTATTTTGATATTTTTTCCCCGATTGCTAAGATGCCTTTTGTCCACTTATTCTTAGCAATGGTTGTTGTCAACATTGGCCTTCGTATCAATTGGATATTAAGAATGCCTTTCTTCATGGTGAACTTTAGGAAGATATTTATATGGAGCAACCTCCTGGGTTTGTTGCTCAGAGGGAGTCTGCCTTGGTATGCAAACTTTGTCGTTCTTTATATGGTTTGAAACAATCTTCTCATGCTTGGTTTGGACAATTCAATACTATTATTCAAGAGTTTGGTATGATTCGGTGCGAGTTTGATCATTCTGTCTTTTATAGGCATACATAACTAGGGCAATGTATCTATCTGGTTGTCTATGTTGATGATATTGTCATTACAGGAAGTGATCAAGATGGTATTGAACAATTGAAAAAGCATTTATTAAGATACTTTCAGACCAAAGATTTAGGACTTTTTAAATACTTCCTTGGTATACAAGTTGCTTAGTCCAAATTGGATATGGTTATCTCTCAGAGAAAGTATGCACTAGATATTCTTGAAGAGACAGGAATGTCAGATTGCAGACCAATAGACTCTCCTATGAATCCTATTTTAAAACTCTTACTGGGATAGGGGGAGTCGCTGGCTGATCCTAGAAGATACCGAAGACTGGTTGGTAAACTTAATTATCTCAGTATCACACGACCTAATATTTCCTTTTCTGTTAGTGTTGTAAGTCAGTTTCTACAGCCTCCATGTGATAGTCATTGAGATACAGTTGTTCGGATTTTAAGGTAGATAAAGGGTGCACCAGGCAAAGGCTTGTTATATGAGAACAGGGGTAATTCACATATTGTTGGATATTCTGATGCTGATTGGGCAGGGTCTCCATCTGATAGACGTTCTATTTCAGGTTTTTGTGTTCTTATTGGAGGAAACCTAGTGCCTTGGAAAAATAAGAAGCAAGCTGTTGTTGCCCGATCAAGCGCAGAAGCTGAATATCGTGCGATGGCCTTAGCTACTTGTGAGCTCATTTGGTTAAAGCAATTGATCCAAGAGTTGAATTTTGTAGAAGTGTCACAAATGAAGTTACTCTGTGATAATCAAGCTGCTCTCCATATTGTCTCTAATCCAGTATTTCATGAGAGGACTAAGCACATAGAAATTGATTGTCATTTTATTCGGGAAAAAGTTATATTTGGTTGTATTACCACTAGTCATGTCTGTTCCAACGATCAGTTAGCAAACATCCTCACTAAATCTCTTAGGGGTCCGCGCATTGATTTTATCTTTAGCAAGCTTGGTGCATATGACTTATATGCTCTAGCTTAAGGGGGAGTGTTGAAGTGTATAATTCTATATTAGGATATTAAGATTGTAATTAATTTATATTAGGATATTAGGATTGTAATTAATTTATATTAGGATATTAGGATTGTAATCAATATATATTAAGAACAAAATCTGTAAAATAGGAAGTTAGATTATTCATTTCCTAGATTAGATTATTTGTTTCCTAGATTAGTTCTTTATTTTCCTATATATTGATGTATTATTTTTTATCAATACACAAGTAATAAAACACACTATTAGTTGTCTCTGATTTTCACACGTGATGATAAATTCCTGTTTGCAAGACTTTCTGTCATGTGTGTAATTGTGAATCGTGGCTTTATAGGTATCATGCAATTCATAAGGAAGTCTATAAATGGTTCAACATCAGTTTTGATGATTTTGGACGTACATCAACTGCACAGCAGACTGAAGTGTGCCAAGCAATTTTCAAGAAACTGTTGGAGAACAACTGGCTTGTTGAGAACACAATGCAGCAGGTACTCTTTTTCACTTGCATTTATATTTTCCATGATTTACTTAGACTCTTGTTTGACTTGAATTCCTTTGGCCATTTAGCCTTATTGTGATACATGCAAAAGGTTCTTAGCTGACAGACTAGTGGAGGGTACCTGTCCAACCGAAGGCTGTAATTACGAGTCTGCTCGGGGAGATCAATGTGAAAATTGTGGAAAGCTTTTGAATGCAATAGACTTGAAAGATCCTAAATGCAAGGTAATCATGGATTCTTCTCTATCAATGTATCATATTTATGTCTATCACCCAACATGACAAATTTTAAGTCATTTTACAATGAAATTGTTTTTATGCTGGCTAGAGAGATTTTGGTAGTAAGACATGTAGTGTAACCCAATACGTGTTAAGAGGCTTTAAGAGATCTCCATTATGGATTTCTTAAATTAATATTTCTAACCCACTATCTGCAACACTTGAGTTTGTGCAAAATTCTATTGTGTAAGTCTGTGGTAATTGTTAAATAAAAAATGAATGTTGCCATCTAATAGGAGTGGGCCTAAACCTTGGGTCAAGGGCCTAGGTGGTTGGGTAGAACTCACCTTGGAAAACTAGCTTGCCAAGGGACGGTGTCCAACTCCTTATAAACCACTTAACCCCTCCATTCCTTTCCAATGTAACCTTGGGCCCAAGGTGCGCCTACCATGTAGGCGCTACCACATGGGCGTAGGATCATGCTTCATTACCAATTGGTAGGAATGGACCTAAACCTTGGGTCAAGGTAGGGATGGGCACGGTCCGGGGCCGGGTCCCCTGTCTCCAGCTTTGGCCTGAAAGCCCAAGGGGATTCCCCGATCCCGGCCCGTAGCCCGTTCGGGGAATTTGGGGAATCCTCGAATAAAGCCCGTTCCCCAAAAGGGGAATTCGGGGAGTTTGGGGGGTTTTGTGTCTTCTTGTGTCCTTATTAGCATTTTCTCCAAATTATAATATACCATCCAAAAAGAAATTAAATCTATAATGATTTATTGATCTATTATAATCAATTAAACACCAAATGATATATTACACATGTATAACATATATATTATGTATTAATATATGATTATAGATAATAACATATTATGTATAATGTATAACATGTATATGTTATATGCATGATACTTATATACCATATATAATGTATAATGTACAATGTATAATGTATAATACATATACATTATATATATTACAAATATTTATAATGTTTTATTACATTTAATCTAGTTTTATTTATTACCTATTTGTATATGGTTTCATAAAATACTTACACAATTATAATTTGTTATTGTATAATATATGAATGATTTTCAAATATTAAAATTAATGTAGGTATATATAATATATATGATTGACTTTTTAATATATATATATACGGGCCAGGCTAGGCCGGGCCGGGGACAAAACAGGGCCGAGCCGGGGCAAGACCTATCCTGGCCTTGGCCGGTCCCGGAATTTCAAGACTAATTTTGGGCTCGATTCTGGCCTAAATCCCGAATGATTCGGGAAAACTCTGCCCCGTTCGGGGCGGGGCAAGGCAGGGTCGGATTTTGTGCCCATCCCTAGGTCAAGAGCCTAGGTGGTTGGTTAGAACTCACCTTGGAAAACCGGCTTGTCAAGGGAGGGTGTCCATCTCCTTATAAACCACTTAACCCTTCCATTCCTTTCCAATGTGAGATCCTAACACCATCTAAGTTGTAGTTACCTGAAAAAGTGAAATTGTGTGTTGAAGTTTTGGACTGAAATTGGGTCTGCATTTTGTTGGTATTTCTCGTTGAGTTCCTATTTATTTTCATTTTCATTTTTTTTTTAACAAACCGAATATTATTTTTGCTGAACATTACATGACAAAAAAGCCACAAGGAAGAATGTTAAAGCATATGCTTTTAATATATAAAAGACCTGGAAATGTGGTGTGTTGTCCAATCGTATGTTCTTGGCATCTAACCTTGTTATAAAAACAGGTCTGTAGGAACACTCCACATATTCGTGATACAAACCACTTGTTTCTTGATCTTCCTGCGCTAAAGGATAAATTGGAAGAGTATATCAACAATATGTCAGTGGCTGGATCTTGGAGTCAAAATGCTATTCAAGCAACATATGCATGGCTTAAAGAAGGGCTGAAAGTAAGATGCATTACCAGGGATCTTAAGTGGGGGGTTCCAGTTCCTCATGAGAGATTTAAGGAAAAGGTAAGATAAGATAATCATTAGGTATCACACATGGTTATTTTGCAATACTGCTTGATTGTGATTTTGTTTATAGTTCTTTTTATTTGGATTATGTGCATACCTTTTGGCTGCAAGAGCTCTAGGAGATTGATTATTTATGTTACTAATTTCTGTCTTGCAATGATAGGTTTTCTATGTTTGGTTTGATGCACCTATTGGGTATGTCTCAATCACTTCATGCTACACCCCTGAGTGGGAGAAGTGGTGGAAGAATCCTGAAAATGTAGAGCTGTTTCAATTTATGGGAAAGGATAATGTGCCATTTCACACAGTAAGTGTTTTTTCTTCAAATTTCTTTTAAATCTTGCTAGAAGTAGATAAGATGCTCATGGTTCAAGTTTGTAGTTATTTCTTTTAACTGATGAAGTTATATTAAATAATGATGGAGATCGTATCTTATTTGTGATGTGTAGCTTAAGTTTTTAATTATTGGCATACTATGTTAATATTTCAGGTGATGTTTCCTTCTACGCTTCTTGGGACTGGTGAAAACTGGACTTTGATGAAGACTATCAGTGTCACTGAATACTTAAATTATGAAGCTGGTTAGTTAACCATCTGATTTGGGTTACCCAATTTTAAATGGCTGTTGATTTGATGAACGAAAAATGCTTTTCCAAATCATGTTTTTCTTTTTTTATTTGTCTTAGAATTGTTGTCTCTGTAGGCAAATTTTCCAAGAGCAAAGGTGTAGGAGTTTTTGGTAATGATGCAAAGGACACAAACATTCCTGTAGAAGTATGGAGATATTACTTGCTAACTAATAGGCCTGAGGTATCTGTTGTTACAATATCGTTTATGATTCTTTCATTTATTGATGTTATTACTTTCTGACCTTAGTGTATGAATTATTGCTAACTATAGCAATTTTTTGTGGGTTAGGTATCTGACACATTATTTACGTGGGCTGACTTGCAAGCGAAATTGAACAGTGAGTTGCTAAATAATTTGGGCAACTTCATCAATCGAGTTTTGAGTTTCGTTGCTAAACCTACAGGTTAGTAAGCTATTCAACATTTAAGCCTTTTATTATGAAATATTTGCGGCTGGGTTAGCTACTTAATTTGATTTTGACCTTCTTCCAAAACTATTTAATCGTAGAAGTATTTTATTTTATTATTGTTTGTGAAACTGTTTGGAAGTCAAAGTCATGCCACACTGCTCCCTTTATGTTTATTTTATTTTTCTCAAATTGTTAAATGTACTTATTAGTTATCTGTCAGTCACTTCAATGAAGATGGTCACATTTATTTTGGAATGATCTTGGTGCAGAGTTTTATAATTTATTATTTTTCTTGATTTGTTTTGACAATGTAATGTAGGCAATGATAAGTCAAATTTTTTTTTTATAGTTAAAGTCCTATTAATTTTCAATTTTATTTATGAATTTTTTTTAGTTTAATATTTTTATTATTATTTAGGATTCATGTTTTGTTTTGTTTGGTAGTCTAAAAAGGTTTAGGATTTGTTAGCTATGAGGAGGCTTGTTATTTCATGACTTAGGCAAAAGTTCAAAAATAATTTATTAAAAAATTTCCTTTTGGAATTATTCTGTTGAGGATTCTACATTCTTCTGATGGATTCAACAGTTATTTTAGCTCGTAGGAATGAATCACCACTAAAACATTATCTACCCAACCGTTGCATCACAATATCCGTTTATTTGGAAAACTTGGATGTCTACTTTATGGAGTTAAGAATGGTTTAAATGTTTGATATATTACTATAAGATATGTGTTGAACTGGACTATGGATTTTATCCACGAGTTTCCTTGTCATTTTAAACAAGAATATAAATTTGTTTCATGTTTGAAGGTCAAGGATATGGTTCTGTTGTTCCTGATGCTAATGGTGCCAAGTCGCATCTGTTGACAAAGACATTGGCTGAAAAAGTTGGTAAACATGTGGAGCAATATATAGAAGCCATGGAGAAGGTGACTGATAGTTTACTACATAGGTGTTGTAGTTACTACAACTCTTCTGTCCAATTGTTCTTGCATTTGTTTAAGTGCTTGTTTGCTTGTTTGCCTGTTTATGTAGGTTAAACTAAAGCAAGGGCTAAAAACTGCAATGAGCATTTCAAGTGAGGGGAATGCATATCTTCAAGTAAGTCTGCACAGGTTCATGATTGTCTTCGTAAAGCGTTAGATCCTAGTTAGATGGGTTCTTTTTGTTGTAGTGGATACGTGATCCACTGTTTGTGTGTTTGGTTTAACAATGATAAATAGCTTTACATTTCTTATAAAAAAAAAAAGAACAAGAAAGCCTGGAAGACTTTGAATTTCTGATTTTAGGCTTGTTCACGTGTGCGTGTGTGTGTGTGTGTGATAGACCTCCTATCAATAAGGTCTACAAGTTAAAAGGGTGAAAAAGGGCACGAAGGGGCAGAGAGGGGTAAAGGAGAGTTTGTTATGAGAATTGTAAAAAGAGAGTTTGTTATGGGAATCTCCATGTGGCTGAGTGGTTGTTAGGGTAGGGATAATTAGTAGGGTATTTAGTATATATATATATATATATGAGTATTAGTCTGGGGTGAGGGGTAAGTAATTTTTTAAGGGATTATCAATGGAGGCTCCTAGCTCCTTGAACTGCTGGGGATTATCTGGTTACTGAGTCTGCTGTTTATTCCGATTTGCACCTCTTTTCTTGCTTAATACAATTTTTTATTACCATTAGGATTGCTTGTTATCTTGTTTGTCTGTTCTTTTGTGTGTTGTGCTTGGGATTTGGTTCTGTTTATCAGGTACTTCTATCAGTGTGCTTGCTATCATAAATCTCTGTTGGGTGCTTATTGAATTAGTATAGTGACACTAATGCCTTCTGTAAATGATGCCATTTAGGAAAGCCAATTCTGGAAGCTTTACAAGGAAGACCAACCTTCTTGTTCTATTGTTATGAGAACTTCAGTGGGTCTAGTACATCTTCTAGCATGTTTGTTAGAACCATTTATGCCGTCCTTTACGGTTGAGGTAATATAGTTGACTTTCAGATCTACATGCATATATGTTCAATTTTACTACTGATTCCTCATACAAAGACTTTTTCTCTTTTTGATTGCACTTGAAGGTATTTAAGCAGCTTAATTTGCAACCTGAAAAGCAAGTTTCCCTTTGTGATGAAAAGGGGGAAATTGATAGGGCAAGAAGACCTTGGGAAATAATCCATGCTGGTCATAAAATTGGGACGCCAGCACCATTATTCAAAGAATTGGTATTTCTTATTATGCCAAATTTCTTTAATTGGTTCTTTTTCTCTCTGGTGATAAGTTTGGTTTGCTTATCTTTCTTCCTTTTGATTCGTACTCAATTAGTCAAATTAACTGATGTCCAGAAAGACGAAGAAGTGGAAGAATTTCGGAAGAAGTTTGCTGGAAGTCAAGCTGATAGGATTATTAGGGAAGAAGCGGAAGCTGCTAAAGTTGCTGCACAACTGAAGAAAACAAAAGTTTCAGGTTACATTAAAGTTTATTTATTAAATATTTCATATTACTTGTTTTATTTTTTGCTAATTCATTTATTTTTTTATTGGATGAATCTAGTGCCATAATCATGGTACGTAAGTATCAATGCCTTTCTTCTTGTTACTTATGATTACCATCCTGACATGAGATCATACCTATTCTTGTTTTTACAAGTTTTGAGTTCAATATCACAAGGTTAACACTTCCACATTACAAGTAATGAGTATTGCAATTATAACATTTTGCTGGAATCAGTACCTTCAAGTGATTAAAGTTTCTTGATTTCTTATTGGATACCTACTGGTGAAGTTACCATGGGCTGATACTGTTGAAGTGCGGGCAGGATATGTTGATTTGTATAAGGTGTATATCTTTCTGGAGTTGAGGAATTTTTTTTTTTTTTTTTTTTTTGTCTGGATCTTGACCAAGCACACTTAACGCAAACTTTTTATTTTGGAAAGTTTTCTTGAATTAAGTTCTCAGTTCTCCTGATAATTGGATATCTTTGTCTGTAAAAGAAGAATTTTTTTTCCGAGTGTAGAGCTAACACATGTATGTCAAATGCTTCTTCAAGCTTGCTGTTGTTTTATGAACAAAAATTCAATCTGTTGTAACAGCTCATAAAAAAAATCAAAGAAAAATGATATTGCCTAAGAAGACAATTCTTTTAATTTCAACTCTTGAAGCAGTAGCATAAGCTTATTTAATAGGTTAAGGTCAAAGTGTGTAGTTCTTTTACCATAAAAGTTATGTCTACAGCCATTTGCATTTATTTAATATGTTATATGGTAGGATGGAAATAAGAGGATGATAGGATGGAAGAAGGTAGGGAAGGGGATGGAGATCCATCTTTTGTATACTTGTTTGTTAGAAGAGAACAGAAGAGAAGGATAGGGAACAGTCAGATGAATCCAAGAGGTTAAGGTCAAAGTGCTTAGTGGTTTTTTTTTTTTTGTTTCTTCCCAACTTTGGACAACAAGAATTAAGATGAATTATAAGAGATGCTATTGCTTCAGAATCCTTTCCTGTCAATTCTTTCAACCAAGGAAGTGTGCTCTGCCCCTTGTCTTTTCATTTGTCTGATTTTCTTGATTTTACATCCTTCTTCTGAACAAGTGTGTGAGGAACACATATTAATCACGTTATGATGTGTCTTGGTGTTCTTTAATCATCATACTTGCTATGCAGAATTTTTTGAAACTGAAAATGAGCTAACAATAGGGGGATTAGCTTGTCATAAATAAGAAATTGCAGCTCATTTATACCTAATTTATGGAATTTTTCCAATCCCCTTACAAGTCAAGGACATTCATTCACTTGAGAGTGAAAGAGTAGGGGAAAGAGAGGGGAATTGGAAACATGTGCCAGCCTTGTTTGGTTTCTCCGAACCTTTCTTGAAAGAGTAAAAGAGTCTAAGTTTATAAGAGAGAATATTAGAATCCTTGCCATTTGATTTCTTATGCTTATTTTTCTCAATCTGCTCATTAGGAGAAACAAAGTAAATTAAGATATCTTATCCAAAATTAGGTAATATAAATTAAAATGTCTAAAAAAGGAATTGGTTGTGAAAAAGAGCACTCTATTGGCAAAATTGCATCACATATCAGTCACTATCACATAATAACAAGATTGATAAAAGTACTAATTTGTCCCATTTTTGTTATTGAAAATGTAACATCTTTTACTGGTTAATGTTAACTTTTTCTATCTGTCCTTTACATTGTTTGTTACAGATGGAAGTGGAAAGAAACAACGGCCAACAAAATCTGCATCTGAAGCCAAACCTAAGACTACTGTTGAACCAGAAATTTCCATTGCAAGGCTTGATATACGTGTTGGCAAAATTACAAAAGTTCAGAAGCATCCTGATGCTGATTCTTTGTACGTTGAAGAAATTGATGTGGGTGAAGGACAGCCTCGGACTGTAGTTAGTGGCCTTGTCAAGTATATACCTCTTGAAGAAATGCAGGTTTTGTCCTATGCTCTTGCTGATCATAGTTATACACACTTTCTTATACATATTTGTTCTTTTTTTTTTTTTTCCTTGGAATGCCTCTTGTTGATGTTCATGAAAGTGGACAATACTTTATTTGCTGTAATGATTCTTGAGCAGGAGAGAATGGTCTGTGTTCTTTGCAATTTAAAACCAGCAGCCATGCGAGGAATTAAATCACATGCAATGGTCCTCTGTGCTTCCAGCAGTGATCACACCAAGGTAAGCAGAGACGCGAATATTTGTGAAAAATATTGGCATCATTCCTGCTCATAATATTGTTTTGTATGCACTGCATTAAATGACAGAAAATCATTATAGAGATGGACTGCATGCTTTAATTTAGGCTACTGCATTTGATGCAAAATTACTTTTTCTTTTTTCCTTGCAAAAAGGGATTGCACTTTTGATTCTGTTTGACATATTTGGATCTTAATTAACAATGGTCTGTACTAATTGCTTTTTCTTAAAATTTAGAACATGTTTACATGCATATATAGATTAATAACCTCTTGTTTGTGCACAAATTAGGGATAAGATGATGGTGCTACGATAAAAGCACTTTAAATGGCTTTGATTGCATTTAGATAAATATTATCTAAAGATGCATTAAGCATATGTAGTATCAACTGTTGACAGTACGTTATTCTAATGGTTCTTTGGACAAATTTTAACAATTTTTTAACCATTAGATTAAGAGTTTTCTATAGTTGATAGTACAATATGTTGTGTATAATTAATTCACTTTGAGGATTGACGTATCTTAGGTATAATATTAACTGTTATAGTTGGATAGATCTAGTGATCCACATTGTTTTAAGAAGGATTACCTACAAAATTTCTAATATGAATTTTCTATTTGTATATTAGATGACGTGGATAAGTAGATTTTAGAGAAACATATCTGATTAACATAATTAGGACTATACATCTTCCTCAAACCCCCTCCCCCCTCCCTCCTTCAGCCATCTCATTTCACAGTATGCAGAAATGGAGAAGGTTTTATTTTCCAATTTTTTGAAACTTTTTAGTTCAAGTACTTGCTTTTCTCTTACAATTAACCTTTCACTGCCACTACAAGTAAAAGTCATTCAACAACCAAAATTGGAACACAAAGATGTGTGTACCATGTCTGTTTATTTATTTATTTTTGATAAGGCAAAAAAAAAAAAAAAATTAAAAATTAAAAAAAAATAAAATGAACTTAGAATACTGATTTGAGCTAGAAGTGCACAAAAAGACGGGGGCAAATACAGCATCTTCACTGCAAGAGCCCTCTAAAACAATGCTAACTCGTTAAAAAAAAGCTAAGCCACCAACAGTTGAACACTTTTCTAAAGTGATTTCCAATCCTCATGCTTACCTTTGTCGAAAGTTCTTTTATTTCTCTCTATATTATGCTTGTACCTGGCATGTAAAGAAAAAAAGTATCCTTCTCAAATTCTTTATTTGACATATCAGCCAGGTCTCTCCTCACCTAACTTTCTAAACAAACATACCTTTGAGACCTCTCCATCCTACTCCAACCATCCACCACCAAAGTGAATAAGAGGGAAGACAAAAGGATCCTCAATCTCAATTTACTGGAAGCCTAAAAAATCCTCTCAATCTTCCATTTGTAAAGATTGAAACATTAGTAGAAATTAAACTTAATCTATTCTCCATCTCTAACCAAAACCTTTTGACTCCCAAACAGAGCATAGAAAACCCCATTCCGAATGATCATTGACTTTCTCAAAATCAATTAGTAACCATGCCCTCCTCTGTAACTCTACACTCTACCTCATTAGCCACCAAAACAACATCAAGAAGTTGTCCATATTTATTGATAGCAGACCAGTTTCTACTAATTATCTCCTGCAGCTCCTCTTTCAATCTGAGAAACAAGACTTTAGCTATCACCTTTAAAAGGCTTGTATCTAGACTGATGGGTCTAAAGCCATCAACGATAAATGAATCCTTTTTATTTATCACACCACTCTTATGAAATTCTTGGAGAACTTTGAAGATCTTCCTTCATAGTATCCCAACAAGCATGATAAAACCCCATAGAAAAGCCATCTGGACCTTGAGTTTTCTCATTTCGTGCTAAAACTTTGTGTTTCTTGATTGCTTAAATTCCAAGAGGTCTTTCTAACCACACCATCTTACTTTAAAATATTAGATACCACTCTTATGAAATTCTTGGAGAATTTAGAGTCTTCCTTCACAATATCCCAACAAGCATGATAAAAATCCCTAGAGAAGCCATCTGGTCCCCTAGATTTCTCATTTTTTGCATTCAAAAACTTCTTTTCTGATTTCTTCAATCACAAGAGGTATTTCTAACCACACCATCTTATTTTTGCAATTTGGATTCCAATCCAAACCTTGTAATCCAGGTCTAGAAACATTCTCTCTCTATACCGATTCTGGAAAAAAGCTAAACAGATCCCCTTTCAATTTTGACGATGTGTCCATCTCCCACCTCTAATCTACTAATAAGCTTTCTTGCAATTCACCATACTAGGCAACAATGTAGAAACATTGTCACCTAGCTTAGCCCAAAAAACCTTTGTATGCATTATTGCAGTTGTTGAATTTTAACTACTCTTGCAATCTTATTGAAACTGGTTGACCATTAACACATTTGTTTTGTCAAATTGTATTTTTCATATGGTTTTACTTCTTAGATTTTTAAGAGAAAATCAATTGTTTGAGAGGAGAGATTGTTTAAGAAAATATGAAAACTCAAAGCCTGTGGCAGTTATGCATATATATTGAATGGGATAAGATGGTCAAAGTAGAAAGTCGTTTTGAATGCAAATACTTTTGAGGAGAGAAAATGCAAATACTGAGAAAATAGTCCGTGGTTCTTATGTACATTGAATTGCCTTTTAAAATCTGCTTGTCTAAGCCTTTGATTGATCTCTAATCTAAAGGGTAAAATTGGTGTTAAGATGATTTTGATCAGTCCTTTATGTATGAGAGTTAGGTTCAATAGTCTATTTGATTTAAAACAAGTTTTGCACTCATTATTAATCATTACGTTATAATATATTAATATTAATAGCCAAGATTAAAGTTGACACGGAAGTCTCGTCTTAAAACAGCTAACAAACTTGTCTTTTGTCATACTAATAAATGTTGTAAATTCTCTTTCCTTCCTTCTCCAATACTCAAGTGTCTTCACAATTCTGTTTAAAACAAAATCTGCTCTCTTTTTTGCACTTTTTACCAGAGTCTCTCCTCAAACTATTCCTTTGTCATTTAAGTCTTTTCACCACTGAAGAAGATGCAGATTTGATTGTAGCTGGTTCACTTTCAGGTTGAATTGGTTGAGCCGCCAAAGTCGGCAAAAATTGGAGAGAGAGTTACATTCCCTGGGTTTGAGGGCGAGCCTGATGATGTCTTAAACCCTAAGAAAAAGGTCTGGGAGACGGTGCAAGTTGATCTGCACACAGATGCACAACTGGTGGCCCACTATAAAGATATTCCGTTCACTACATCAGCTGGTGTTTGCACTGTTTCGTCCATCCAAAGCGGGTCAATTAGGTAGAGAGATAAGTTTGAATCAAGCAGCAACAACTTTCTTGCCATGTTTTTGACTTCTTATTACTATTCTATTTAATGTAATATTCGCCATTGTTAACAATCTGCTCTAAATTGACTATTTGAGCTGAAATGATAAGAAACTTTTGGGGAAAATTAGCTCAATTTGTTTGCTAATAAGTGTAAGGCTCTAGTCGATCAAAGAATAAGATTAAGAAGCGAAAATTTTGAGTCTTGCTTTGATACCATGTTAGCACACAAAGAGTAGAGTATTTTGGGAAAGAAAGCTTAGCTCGTGTATTACTTCACTATCAGTCTTAAGTCTTGTACAGTGGTTAAAGACCTTTTAACAAAAATAACAGTATAGCTGTTTACCAACTTACTAGCAATATACAACTAGCTAACTACAGTTAGTATTTAGCTCAACCAATCTGATGTTAAAAAAACTTACAAACTTAGAGTACATCTCATTATTTCTCCAATAATCACCATTCAAATGATGTGTTGATTGAGTAAGTGATTTATGATATGTATCTCTTGAGATATACATCATAAATTGAGTGAAAACTACGTATACATAAAGGTCAACTATGAAATCTAGATAAAATTTTACAATTTTTAAGAGAGCTAGAACTATTAAACTTTAATTTTTTGTTTGGACCTGAAATGGAGTATCAAACATTAGAATTCAATTTTCAATCAAGAAATTAGAGCTTCGGTGATAAAATCTGTAAATTGGATTTAGCATAACTAAGTGAAATCAAACACCCTAACAATTTTTATCATTATTTGATTCATTGTGATATTGAGTCTTGCATTAATTTCATTTTTATTCATTAATTCTTAATTCTTAATTAGCTTGTTAATATTCAATCATTCTATTTATTAATTCTTCAATTAGTATTTTAAATAGAGAATTCAGTAATTAATGACACTTTCTTTGTGAGAATGATACTCTATTTATCATTTTATTATTTTTAGACACTAGTGCACTTGCAAAACAAACAAATACGCACCATCATCCTTAAAGATAAAATCTTTTTCATGCTACACCTGAAACTTATATTTATGATGAGTTTTAACTTTTAATCCATTTATCTTATTCCTATGCTTTTAATCCATCTTTCTTCTCCCTCGCTGCACCTCCCCACAACCCCACCTGTAGCCACAACAGGCTTCACAAGACCACCCCATCTTCGTTCGAGACTGTCACTGCGAGATCAAGCCTTGCGAGGTCACCACTATGGTAATGGCGAGGCCGCGACAGCGCGAGCCATATTCCAATTACCAAATTTTTTGTTTGAATTTCAATTTGTTGGTGTTTGATTTGTCATAATTTTATGTTACGGTGGATTGAAATTGTTTTGAGAAGGCCTGAAGAGATTTTTTATTTGTTGGGGTGAACTAACGAATGTCAATAATTTTTGTTTATTGTTGCTAGATGGCGGTGAAATTGTTTTGTGATCTTAATCTGATGTGGTGTTAGATTTTTTTTTTTTTCTTTTGGTAAACAGGCTAGTTTGTATACACCTCAACTAATCCCGAGAGTTTATTGAACATCTTGTAAACCCAAAGGATTAGGTAAATCACAATATTATTGTGGTAGGTAATCCTAAGGTTTGAACACAAGAACTCAAAAAATGAAACAAACATCTTAACTATAAAGTCAACCCCTTGGGGTTATGTGGTGTTGATTTAGCTTTAAGGGTTTAGCGGTAGGGGGTCACAGTGATGATTTAGGATGGGCTTCGGTGGGAGCATGGTAAGGTTTAGGAGGAGTGAGGACTCTGTGTTTGGTAGAGTATTTAGAATAGTATTTTTGAAAAAGTTAAGTTGGATTGTTATTACGAGAATAAAATTTTAATTTGAAAATGTGTTTGGTAAATTTTTGGAAAACATTTTCTGAAAATATTTAGATTATTTTTTAATTCCTTACATTTGTTAATTTTTTCATGGTAACCAGGACCCACATTTCTCTCTCCTAACCGGCCTTTTTCCCATTTTCTTAATTGAAATTCACTAAAAATAATGAACTAATGNCACTTGCAAAACAAACAAATACGCACCATCATCCTTAAAGATAAAATCTTTTTCATGCTACACCTGAAACTTATATTTATGATGAGTTTTAACTTTTAATCCATTTATCTTATTCCTATGCTTTTAATCCATCTTTCTTCTCCCTCGCTGCACCTCCCCACAACCCCACCTGTAGCCACAACAGGCTTCACAAGACCACCCCATCTTCGTTCGAGACTGTCACTGCGAGATCAAGCCTTACGAGGTCACCACTATGGTAATGGCGAGGCCGCGACAGCGCCAGCCATATGCCAATTACCAAATTTTTTGTTTGAATTTCAATTTGTTGGTGTTTGATTTGTCATAATTTTATGTTACGGTGGATTGAAATTGTTTTGAGAAGGCCTGAAGAGATTTTTTATTTTTTGGGGTGAACTAACGAATGTCAATAATTTTTGTAGTTTGGTAGAGTATTTAGAATAGTATTTTTGAAAAAGTTGAGTTGGGTTGTTATTACGAGAATAAGATTTTAATTTGAAAATGTGTTTGGTAAATTTTTGGAAAACATTTTCTGAAAATATTTAGATTATTTTTTAATTCCTTACATTTGTTAATTTAGCTAAACACCCCTTACAATAAAAGTTTTAAAATTAACAAAAAAATCCCCATCCACCCATCAAATGCATGGATTTGGCCAAAAAATACTAGATCAGTGTACAACCGGTCACATCTAGTCGGTCGTGTGTCCACCTTTCGGCGGTGTTGACTGACTGGTTGTCGGGAATATGTGGGTAGGTGGGAGTGTTTTTGTCAATTTATAAAATTTTATTGTTGTGGGTATTTAGTTAAATAACAAACCTAAGAGGTTAGAAAAATCTAAATATTTTGAGTTAAATAGAATATGATTAAATTTTGAAAATAGTGAAATAAATGTATTTTGAATAGGATTTGATAGGATAGTTATTTGAATAGGGAAACAAACACAACCTATAGTTTTTCTGAGGTAGGGATAAATTGGTCATTTTGTTAGTTTGACTTAGCCAGATCAATAATAATGCGATGACACACCACCGACAGGGGATAATTTGTTATCTCTGGTACCTAGGTGATAAATTACTTTTCAAGTATACCTAAGTGACAAAATTGATTAAACTCTAAAAAGGTACCAAATTTGTCGCCTCATCCCAGAAAACCCTTTCGAATTACCTTTTATTTTTATTTTGTTATAAAAACAAAAAGAGAATAATTAATGTTTAATTCAAAATATTAATTTTTTCATGGTAACCAGGACCCACATTTCTCTCTCCTAACCGGCCTTTTTCCCATTTTCTCAATTGAAATTCACTAAAAATAATGAACTAATGAAGCAACAAAGATTTACAATTTTGTATGTAAAGAAAATGAAAACAAACCGCACAAATCATAAGCTGAGTACTGCCTTAATAACTTATAGGGTGTGTTTGGTTGGGGGTAATCCCCCATTACTAAAGATGGCAATGGACTTGGAACTTTCAGGTACCCGGCCCGACCCTTCTTGAAAAAGCTAGGCTTTACCTGGTGTTAGCAGGTTTGGGCTTAGGCCTAGGATTGATTTTAAGGCTCGCCCTTGGGTACGGGTCGGGCATGCGTATGTCTTCAGTCCGGGCCCAGCCCGACAATTTTACTATTAATTTACTAAATTACCCTTATACTATATATTTAATTACAGAATTACCCTATTTATATATATAAAAAAATTGAAATTTATTAATATTTAAAAATTCACATTATAAAAAGGGGTGGGCTTGGGCCGAGACTGAGATTATAAAAAGCCCATTGGGCCAAGCTTGGGCTTTACCCGTCATCTCCATGACGAGCCCAGGCCGGGACTAGGCCTTTGTCATGGGGTCAGACTAGGGTCCGAGCCAAGGGGTACCTGGTCCTGGCCCGATCCATTGCCATCTCTACCCATTACTGAGGTAAAGTCATCTTATATTACTTGATTATCATAATTGATTGTCAAGTAATATAAGATTCCGGTAATCTTTCAAAACCAATAGTAAATAATATTGGTTATATAGGAAGTAATCTGATCACCTCCATTTTCTTAGGTATTTTAAGACTAATTAGTAATCTTAATTTTTATGTAATTTTATCCCTTATTGATAAAATTTTAGGACAATAATGCCCTTGTTATCTAAACAATTTACAATAAATTTATGGATAGTTTTAACCTCATACTTAGGATTTTTAAGATATAATTACCCTTGTACTTCAATCAAATTACCCAAGACCACATCCATCCCAACCACCCAAGAGGACTGCTAGTTGTTGACCGTCGTTGCCCACCAGCGCCGGCCACCACTAGCAATCACTAGAACGGCGCACGACCGACCAAATCCAATTGATCGTGCCCCATTCTAGTGACTACCAGCGGTGGTGATTGGCTACCAGCAATGGCTTGGGGTGGGTGGGGGTGATTTTATTATAAATTAAAGTTTTATATGGCTGAGGTGTTTTAGCAAATTTTCAAATGTAGAGGGTTAAAAAAAAATGATTCAAAAATTATAATAAAAATAATATTATATTAATATTTAAAAAGGAGGGCAATTTAGTAATTCTATAACATATCCACCAATTTATTTTAACTTAACAAAACACATTTCCCTAAATATTCTTAGTAATTTCAAGGTAATCTATTTTTCCATTAATATAATATTCTCAATAATACAACATTCCCTGAACCAAATGCACCCTTAAATAATATATATAAATAATATAACATATTTTTTTAAATCCAAGTACAAAATTTGGTTCGGGAAGACTTGGAACCCGTATGAGTATTACTCAAACTTGGACCCAAAATTGATTTCCTGAGTGAATAATATTATACTTACAAAATCCTCATACAAAGATATGTGTATAAAGTAGGGGTGGATGGGTGTGATTACCCGCCCTTTTCTGAAGGAACCGGAACTGTCAGTTTTGATTCTTTAATAGCTATAACCGGAACCCGCTAAACAGGTTTTGCTTCCAGTTTCGGGTACGCGATAAATTTACAAAATGATCCATATTTATTTCAAAAATAACAAATAAACCCTTAAAAAGTTACAAATAAACCCCCATCTCACAACGAATTTTGACCATTGGATTATAACTCATGTACCAATCACTTTGAAAAAGCTTTTTTATAAGCTAAAAAGTAAAACCGTAAGCGCCCCTTGCAAACAAACTAAGTCAAGTTCTCTCCTTTCTTCGGGGCAAATGATTAAAAGGCCATATTGGCCTTGAATTTAATTAAAAGGCCATGTAGTTTTTTAGTCCTTAGTAATTGGCCTTATTTTTTATTAAGACAAACTAATAACAATTAAACACTAATCATGGCTTAATTAGGATTAACGAAGTATTGTGTAATCTTTTAAAAATTATAAGATGTCCCCAAAAACCTGAAATTATTGCAAACAAACCCAAACATAACATCTTCTTCTTCTTCCTCCCGCCATTAACACATCCCTCCCCTGGTTGTTGTTTATTCTAAGTTTCGTCTACATCTTCTTCTTCCTCTACATCTTCTTATTCTTCTACATCTTCTTCTTCCTCCTTCCTATACATCTTCTTCTTCCCGCCATTAACACTATCTTCTTCCTTCGCCATTAACATCTTCTCTGCCACAGATCTGCCTCCTCCTCCTCCTGACATTTCGTCCAGGTATGTGTATCTCCCCTTTCCATTTTATATTTCGATTTACAAAGATTTAATGATGGATTGGGTTTGGGTTATGATTTTGATTTAGTTGTTTGGGTTGTTGGGTTGTGTTTGATGCAATGCAAGTTGAAAGAAGTTAAATTTATTGAATATTTTCTTGCATTGTGGGTAGTTGGCGGTGGTAGCACTGATAGTAGGTGGAGATGACTGAAAATGTGTTCTGAATCTGATGGACCGCTTAAGCGATCTGGTGTATCGCTTAAGCGATCTGGTATGTCGTATAATGCAGCAAATCAAAGATCACTTAAGTGATCAGGCATATGGCATAAGATCGCTTAAGCGATCAGACTTATTTATACCAGATCGCTTAAGCGATATACTAGATCATTTAAGCGATATACTGAATCGCTTAAGCAATCCAGTAAGCGATATAGCAGATCGCTTAAGCGATACACCACATTGCTTAAACGACTCTGCAGATACTTTTTAAAATCTATCAACTCTTAATTTATCAATTAATAATTTTTGTTTTCTTGCATTATAGGTACTTGGCTATTATTAGACATGTGACAAGTTGTTTAGGGTGTTGAATATTTTGGTGAGTGGGTGGAGGAAGAAAGTTGCTAAAAGTGGATTGGGAAGAGTAAGCAAGTTAAACCAATTGCAGTGAGTATAAAAGTTAGTTTTGATGAGGTATTGATGAAATTATTAGAAGAGGTGGATTGAGTTGCTGAGGTGGTGATATAGTTGTGAAGTATGTTTTAAATAATTTTTTTAAAACATACGGCTCTTGCCATCACAATAAATTTTTCAGCACAATAGCTATATCTTGTAAATGTGTGATGACATTACATTTGTGTTTTGAGAAGCTTGAATAAATCATCCTTTATATGGTATTAAATAAAATTAATTATTTGTAACTTTCATCCATTTTAAATATTATCAAAATAATTGACATGTCAAATCAATCAATTTACTGAATTAGTCACGAGTGAGCTGTAAAAAGCAACACCAAGTCCAAGGTTACTGCATTAGTTAAGCATTCTCTCGGTCTACAGAGTGTAGAGCAGATGGTTACAGAGTTCAATTTTATATAAATATTATATTTATTTATATATTATTTTCCTACTAAGAACTAACAAAAATAATAGAATAACAATAGATCATTCAGTTTTATATACGGTGCTGACTGACAAGGACCAAAGTGTTATTTTCACATTCTATTGAAATGAAAAAATTATTAATAATAATAAATATTAAATAAAAAAGGACTAACAACAGTAATAGAATAACCGTAGATCATTTAGTTTTATGTACAAAGCTGTAACTCTGCAAAACCATCTGCACAAACAATCTTTTGACTAGTCATTCAAACTTCGTTTACTCCTTAAAATGACAACTCTTTTTAAAATCAGACTGAGAAGAATCTCAAAAGAGTGTAATATTTATCAATGCTCTAAAACTTTCACTGTCTTCTTTTTTGTCCATATCTCAACTCTGAAGCCATTTTCTTGCTTGAACTCTTAACATCTTTATGTTTCGAAGAAAGAAGAAGAAGATATGTTCACTAAGCTTGCATGGTTATCTAGTTCTCTTCTACCCAAATTTGTACCCTTGAATTTGAGAATGACTATTGTAGAGTACAAAGGAAATTAGCCTTGATTGCTTAAGCGATGCGATCACGACTTATGTATACTGGATCGCTTAAGCGAGATAAGACATCGCTTAAGCGAGCCTGTATTTGAGAATGAATTATGCCAAGTACAAAAGGAAATTTGCCTTGGTCGCTTAAGCGATGTATGTTATCGCTTAAGCGATCACGATTTATGTATACTGGATCGCTTAAGCAAGAGCCCACATCACTTAAGTGATCCTTAATTTAGAATGATTATTAAGTATAAAGGAAATTAGCCAGGATCGCTTAAGCGTCAAGGCTTATGTATACTAGATCGCTTAAGCGATCCTGTACTTGAGAATGAATTTTCAAGTACAAAATGAAATTTACCTTGATCGCTTAAACGACGTGGGTTATCTCTTAAGCGATCACGACTTATTCATATGGGATCGCTTAAGCGAGATATGAAATCGCTTAAGCAATCCTGTAGTTGAGAATGAATTATTCAAAGTACGAAAGGAAATTTGCCTTGATCGCTAAGTGACTTGGGTTATTGCTTAAGTGAGAGAAGGCATCGCTTAAGCGATCCTGTACTTGAGAATGAATTTTCCAAGTGCAAAAGGAAATTTGCCTTGATCGCTTAAGCGACTAAGGTTATTGCTTAAGCGATCACGACTTGTGCATACTGGATCGCTTAAGCGAGATATGAAATCGCTTAAGCGATCCTGTACTTGAGAATGAATTATTCCAATTACAAAAGGAAATTTGCCTTTATCGCTTAAGCAATCAGGACTTATGTACACCGGATCGCTTAAGCGACAACCCACATTGCTTAAGCGATCCGTGATTTAGAATGATTATTAAGTATAAAGGCAATTACCCATGGTCGTTTAAGCGACGTGGGATATCACTTAAGCGATCTAGTGTATTTGAAAATGAATTATTCTAAGTACAAAAGAAAATTAGCCTTATCGCTTAAGCGATGCGTTATATCGCTTAAGCGATCGCAGCTTATGTATATTGTATCTCTTAAGCGATGTCCTACATTTGAGAAAATTAATGGAGTACAAAATGAAATTAGCCTTGATTGCTTAAGCGACATGGTCTATTGCTTAAGCGATCAAGGCTTATGTATACTAGATCGCTTAAGCGAGGCATGACATTGCTTAAGCAATCCTATATTTGAGAATGAATCAATGCAGAGTGCAAAAGGAAATTAGCCATGATCGCTTAAGCGACGCGGTATATCGCTTAAGCGATTACAGTTTATGTATACAGGGTCGCTTAAGCAAGATACTAAATTGCTTAAGCAATCGTGTATTGGAGTGAATTATTACTAGTACAAAGGAAATTTTCCTTGATCGCTTAAGCGATCACGACTTATGTATACAAGATCTCTTAAGCGGCAGCCTACATCGCTTAAGCGATCAACTGAATTTCCTTTTGTAGAATAATCATTGTCAAATACAGGATTGCTTAAGCGATGTTATATATTGCTTAAGCGATCCTATATACATGAGTCATGATTGCTTAAGCGATATCTCGCGTTGCTTAAGCGATCATGCCTAATTTCCTTTGTACTCTACAATAATCATTCTCAAATTCAAGGGTAGAGATTTGGGTAGAACAGAACTAGATAACCATGCAAGCTTAGTGAACATATCTTCTTCTTCTTTCTTTGGAATATAAAGATGTTAAGAGTTCGAGCAAGAAAATGGCTTCAGAGTTGAGATATGGACGAAGAAGAAGATGGTAAAATTTTTTAGAGCATTGATAAATATTACACTCTTTTGAGATTCTTCTCGGTTTGATTTTAAAAAGAGTTGTTACTTTAAGGAGTAAACGAAGTTTGAATGACTAGTCAAAAGATTGTTTGTGCATATGGTTTTGCAGAGTTACAGCTCCGTACATAAAATTAAATTATCTACAGTTATTCTATTACTATTGTTAGTCCTTTTTTATTTAATATTTATTATTATTAATAATTTTTTTCATTTCAATAGAATGTGAAAATAATACTTCGATCTTTGTCAGTCAGCGTCGTACATAAAACTAAATGATCTATTGTTATTCTATTATTTGCGTTAGTTCTTGGCAAGAAAATAATATATAAATAAATATAATATTTATATAAAATTGAACTCTACAACCATCTGCTCTGCACTTTGTAGACCGAGAGAGTGCTTGAATTTTTCAAAAACTTTTTTACTATGAATAGTGGCTGTTGTTATCACAATAACTTTTTTCTTCGTTTATCCCAAATCTTGTGATGTTGTGAACGTCCCAAGTTAACATTAACGTTACCTAATATGGGGTTGTCAAATAATCCAAAAACAAAAAACTGATCGCTTAAGCGATGCATTTCTCGCTTAAGCTATCCAGTATATATAAGCCTTCGTTGCTTAAGCGATACCATACTTCGCTTAAGCGATCATGTCCAAGGCAGTAACAAAATCATCCTCAAGTGCACGATCGCTTAAGTGATTCAATGTATTTAGCCTTCGTCGCTTAAGCGATACCATGCTTCGCTTAAGTGATCAAGTGAAAGGTAGAATGAAGATCATCCCCTTGTGCATGATTGCTTAAGCGATTCAGTGTATTTAGCTGTCGTCGCTTAAGCGATGTCATGGATGGCTTAAGCGATCAAGTGAAAGTAGAATCAAGATCATCCCCTCGTGTTCGATCGTTTAAACGATGTCATGTCTCACTTTAGCGATCCAGTCTATTTAGCCTTCGTCGCCTAAGCTATACTAGTCATCGCTTACACGATCATGTCCAAGGCAGTAACAAATTCATCCTCAACGGCATGATCACTTAAGCAATGCCATGGCTCGCTTAAGTGATTCAGTATATTTAGCCTTCGTCGCTTAAGCGATACCATGCTTCGCTTAAGCTATCAAGTGAAAGGCAGAATCAAGATCATCCCCTCGTGTACGATCGCTTAAGCGATCCAGTCTATTCAGCCTTCGTCGCTTAAGCAATATAGTCATCGCTTAAACAATCATGTCCAAGGCAGTAACAAAATCATCCTCAAGCGCGCGATCGCTTAAGCGATTTCATTGCTCACTTAAGCGATCCAGTGTATCTAGCCTTCTTTGCTTAAGCGATACTGTTGTTTGCTTAAGTAATCAAGTGAAAGGCAGAATGAAGATCATCCCTTGGCCATGATTGCTTAAGCGATGTAAGGTCTCACTTAAGCGATCCAGTTTATGAAACCCTTGATTGCTTAAGTGATATACGCCGTCGCATAAGCAATCATGTCTAACACATATTAATTCTGTATTTTCTCCTCAATTTGACAACCTTTTTGCATCAACACATATTAACTCTATATTTTCTCAATTTGACAACCTATTTTCATCAACACATATTCATTCCATTTAACAACATCACTAAATAAACTCAAAGTCAAAAAAGGGAAAGAAATACTAAATTGATTTATTAGAAAACTTAAATGTGTCAATTACATGAAAATACAACATTATACACATTAACTAAATGTCCTAAACCAACCTAAACTACAGCAGCCTCAGCAGGCTCCATCCTCCCTCTTCATCATTGTCTTCAGCCACTTCTCCATCCTCCAAAGTTATCTAGCACGCATTCAGTATCAGTATCAGCATCAGCATCAGCAGCAGCAGCAGCAACAACAACAACAACCTTTTTGTCTTCTTCTACAACACCCCTTCCAACAATATTAGTTTAATGCACCACAACCCAATTATCCATATAAGAAATGCAATTCACATAAACTACAAAAGTCTAAGTCCAACTTCCATACCTGTTGATGACAGCATCAACAATGGCTTGGATTGAATGCAATTGGCACACCCATTAACACTACCTTTTGACATAATTGATGCAGTCTTTGCTTAGTCTTGGGCAGTAGTATTTGAGATGAATTCTTTTACCTTTCCATCTTCCTTGACTCTAATCTTCCCTGTAATCATCGGACTCTAGGGGCTGCATTCAACGACGTCTCTGCATGAGCCTAACAGCCAAAAGGTTGATAATTTCCATGGCGTGCTTCACAATCCTAACAGCCATCAGCAAAACCTATATTAATAATGAAAACAACCAAAATTAAAGAACTGGTACAGATTAGTGATCACAAGCATACCTTCCGTGGTAACTAACGGATCCATATGACTGCAAAAGCACTCAACAGCCAAGCGCTCCCAAAAGTTGCTCATTGTTTCGTCATTCAAGCCGTCCATTAGGGTGTTGGTCATGTCGATCTCAAGAAATTTTAGTGCATATACCCCACAATCAACACTACAATATGACGAAGACATTAATATTACAATCAGCTTATAGAACAATTGTATTATGTAAGTTTTATACAAAATTTATCTTGCGTCATTTGTCGAGACGGGAATGTGCTTGTGTGCCACTTTCGCATCAGTAGTTCATCGCCTAAGTGCTGAAACATAATGCTCTCTTGCAACAACCGTAGGAACAATTTACACAGTGACTCTATCTCTTTCTGCAACTGCCTCCCTCGACAAATATTGGGGTTGCAATAAAAAATCTGCAGCAAGCCCTTCTCTAATTGCTAGACGACAGTTATCCAATGCATATCTTTAATGTTAACAATGCAGTATACTCTTTTCACATTTGCCTAACTCTTGCCATATTAGGGTCTTTCCCCCCTCACATACTGATCATCCTCTCATCAAACCGATAGCCAGCAAAGATACCGTCATACTCATTTGTAGCCATTCTTTTCCACTTGCCTCCCCTTGTGACTCCTCCATCATTGGCCTTTTTCATTAACTTCTCATGTATGCTTACTAGGCTTTGGCCAAATGACACATCGGTTATGGCATAATGCAGATAAAAATTGTCACCCTCAATGCTCTGTCGCAACGTCATAAGTGTCAAAACCTCATCAATGTGCTGCATAAAAAAAAAAACAACATGATAAGTGTCATAGAATCAAAACAGATCGCTTAAGCAATCTGTAAACAAAACAGATCGCTTAAGCGATCACACGATACAAAACATAAGCAAAAATAAGGCAAAATAAGGGAAAATAACTCACCGAGTCTTCAACCCAGTGACCCATTGTTAAAATTTGATCAAACCACTTCTGAGATAATCCCCGATCTTACACTTCACAACCACATCGCTTTGTTCATAATTTTAATAGGCATAAAAGGATTTTTACCCTTCCTCATCTACTGCCCTAAACAAATCAAGCTTTAATTGCTTCACTACCTCACTTCCTCCTTGTTCCTCCGTATCAGCTTGCTTCACTTCCCCACTTCCTCCTTGTTCCTCCTTGTTCCTTCGTATCAACCGGTTTAGCTTCCCCACTTCCTCATTTTCTTTCGCAACTCTCCTGTTCTTTTCATACCTTAATTACATGAAAAGGGATGTCACATGCTTGCTTTTTCGAGTCTCTCTTTTCTTAGGTTGAACTTCCTCCATTTCCAACAGCACATCAACCTTCTCATCCACCCTTTGCACCCTTTCTTCCAATTTATCTACCTTCTCATAGACAGTGCTGCTCAACATGTCAAACTTGTTGCTTAACAAGTTAAACTTGTTGTGTAGACCGTTTATGAGGTCAACCAACTTAGATTTAGGATGCGTAGGCGAACCGGTACTTGGTGGCAAACCAATACTTGGTGTACCGGTCTGTCAATTAGAAGGAGGAGTACGAACAGGAGCCTCCATGTCTTCGTCCTCATCCATCCCGCCTACTTGGCCTTCGGCCTTAGTCACATGCTCAACAAACGACCCTTCCACTGCAATCAAATGTGTGACTCCTTCTAAGTCTCGCATTAGGCGGTCTATCTTCTCATCAAAAACATCGTCCAACGGTTTGAACGATGTAACATAATTCATCACCAATTCAGCCCTAGTAGGAGTGATGAACGGATGGACCACTCTTTGCAAAAATTAAAAAAAAAATCAATTAAATTTACAAAAACCATTTAATCTATTATATATTCAAAACACAAATCCTTTAATCTTACCGGAACCAGTTTAATTTCCATTTCAATTTTCTCATAGTCCTAATGGACGCTCTTTTCAATGCGCCACTGCAACATCCTAGGAAACTGTAGTGCCTCATCCGAACTCCCCATCCCCCCCCCCCCCCCCCCCCAAGCCAAGACAGGGACGACCTCATATATCCAAGCCTACATTGTAAAAAATAGTTCATATCGAATTAAAACACATATAATACAAAGAAATTAACTAAAACCTATTAATATTTACCTGCATTGCCCAAGGCAAGCCAAGCAAATTGTATGAGTTGGGTTTCCGCTTCTCGGCATATTGGCGATATTTAATCACCATGTCTTTTCCTTGTAGGGAATCGATGGTTAACTTAAATGACAACCTTCCCCACGGATAAGAATAAAAGAAGTCCTCATTACTTGCATATCGCTCCCAATCCTGGTTTATGACTTTCGTTGAGTCATAAGCCATCAAGACTGAATGCACGAACCATACCAAGCACATTTGGAACTTCTTTGAAGAGTTATATTGATTTTCTTCCGCTTCTAACCTCTCCTTTAAATCATGACCCGTAATTGACTATTGCCCTACGAACACCTTTCTAACAAATGTTTCAGTAGCCTTGCTATTCTTTACCCTTTCTTTAACTTCTACGTCTAGAAATGGCCCACAATTTAGGCCCGAATTCCATCATCCCAAACCGAATCGACTTTCCATCAACCAAAAACCACATTTCATTCTTCTTTTTGCATTTAACAACGTGCACCAAAAGATATGTGCACCCTATCCCCAGAAGGCCTTACTCCAATTATCTCCCAACCCCACAAAATGACCAAAACATGAGTTTCTAAATCGCTTCATCCCTTTCTGGTGCCTACCTAGAATGTCCTTAATTTTCTTAAACACTTGCCAACTAGACCTAACGGTAACCCTTGCCGGGAAGTATGGCACAACATCATTTACAACCTCAAGCCCATAATCCTTATAATTTATGCTCTTATAACATTGCACAATCGATATACACTACATATCAGCACAACAAAAAACCAAAACAAGCAACATGTTGGAGTGCATTGGGGGAGTGGCTATTTTTGGCTTCCAGAGGTCTGTGAAGACAAGGGAGGCTGCTGTTGCAGGTTCGGTGCTCTGGACTTCGGAGAAGAGAGCTGCATAATGGGGGCTCGGGGCTTGCCTGTATATTATAGGGCTAGCTGCTTGTATTGCAGGGCAGCCCCCTAGCCCCCCATATTCCGCTCTCTTTGCCAACAAAAGCCATCCAAACTGCCACAAACAACCTCCCTAGGGCCTCCATTGGCTTCCCTAGTCCTCTGGAAGACCAAAACACCCACTTCTCCAATGCCCTCCAATTGTTCGACAAAATGCAACAATAACCTTAACAACACACCAACCAAATATCCCCTAAAACAACCAATAATTTCATAAAATATATATATTATTACCTTTACTTCATCTTCTTCCTCCTTCTCACCTGACGTTGCGCCGACATCCTCCTCTTCATTTTTAATTTCGTCTCCTGCCCTCCCTTGTTCACCTAGTGGGCTGTCTTTTACCAGCGTCGTATCGTCTACTATTGGACCAACTTCAATCATCAGAATTTGCTCCACCGCAACCTTCGATTCTCCAATTTTCGAACCACTCGCGTCCACGATTTGAAGAGGGGCTAGCTCTTTGTCAAAATCTTTGTTTAGGTTAGCCATTGTTTCTTTTTAAGTAAGAGGGAATGTCTTCAATACAAACAGTAAACGATTGCGACAATGGGTGGTGGAAAACGACAAGAAAAACGCGGTGAAGGGTGGCTATTTCGTCAAGGTTTTTTTAGGGTTGATTAAGCGATTGAGTCCACTTAATCGATTTTGATTGGAGAAGGGGGGTCGTTTGCAATTTTCACAATTTAAACAAACTTTCGTTAATTATAATATTACCCAAATATGTTTAAATCTTTTCAGTTTAACCCGTTTTACATGTTTAATGAATCCTAAGTGTGCCACGTCAGTTTTTTTTAACTTAAAAAAAATTGCAAAATTTTTTCAAGGTTATTTTTTTAAATGCAAACTTGGGATGTCCAAGGAGTTAAATTTCCTCCCTTTCTTCTCTTCTCTTCTTCTTCTTCTCCACACAAAACCTCTCTCTGTTCCCTTTGTCTTTGAACAAAACAAGCCAAGTTCTCTCATCTCTTCTCTTATCTTCTTCTTCCCTCCACAAAACCCTAGCCAAGAGAAACGAAGAACACCCTATTGTAGATCTCTTTTCTTCTCTTATCTTCTTCTTCTCCTTCTCCTTTTTCGCATTTATTAAAGGAGGATTTGTGCCAAATTTTAAAAAATAGTAGGAAGAATTTGAACTTCTGGCCAAATTGATTTTTTTATGCTTTATTGATTTTTTGTATGAATAATGAAGATTTTTATGCCAAATTGATTTTTTTTTATGAATAATGAAGATTTGGGTTTCTATTAATATTAATGTTAAATGGTGTAATTTGTTGGATATGGAAATTTTTATTTTTATTTTTTTGTGTTGTGTTCAATATTGATGAGAAGAAAATGGAAGGGAAAAAATAAAGTTATTTTTATTTAAAAAAAATTGGTTTTTGTGTTGTGTTCAGTATAGGTGAAAAGAAAATGAATTTAAAAATAAAGTTTTTTTTATTAAGAAATAAAAGTTATTTATTGTGAATTAATTTTAATAATAAGGTAAGACATCAATTAAATTTAATTGTGAATAAAACAAACAAAACAAGATAATTTCTAAAGAAATCAGGTCAAACTTTAATTGACTTATAAAAATGTTACAATGGTCCCCATATTTTTTTAGCATTTCAATTAGTCCCAGTTCTAGGGTTTGGTTCCAGTTCTTGAGGTGGTGGAATTGGAATCGGACTTGTATAGTACTGGTTCTTGATTTCTAGAATCGGAATCTACCCTATGAGAGTCGATTTGGGATAAGATTCAGAACTGAACACCGAATACCCTCCGATTTTAGCTCTAATCGATTCTTTTGCACACCCATAATACAAAGTGATGTACTATACTATAATTAGGAGAGTGAACATATAAAGTCAATTTTTTAACTAAAATAAAATTCATTATCTCAATCATGGTATGATATATCACTTTGTATGTGTAATTTTTTACCGAGTATTACTCTTGTGGAGCATATGTATCTGGATGCTAAGAAACTAAGCCTAAGCCGGGTCTGGGTCTAGACGGTAGACCCCCTTCTTGCTAAGCCTGTCCGTCAGTGTACGACGTGTGGCCAACTGGCCATTACTCCTTTATCACTAATAAATAATATTAAATAATTCATTTTGCTAAAGCTTACGAATTATAGTGAAAATGGGATGGTGGGCGTTAGCTTCTGCTACACCTCCTTCTTGCTTTTCTAGTTCTTATAGATTTTCTTCATCGTTTCCAAATGCTAAGACTAGAACTCATGCTGTCCAGTTTTCGCCTTCTTATAGAACCATTTTGTCCAAGAAGAAAAGGTTTATTATCACCAATTGCACAACAAGTAATAAAAAAGGGGAACTTGAATCTTCTTCCGATGTTGATTGTGTGGGAACAGGCACAGACGTGGAGTGCGTAGTCTCTTCAGTAAGCGAAGAAAAAATAAAAGAAAAAGACATTGACTTAGTTATGTTGGTGTGGGAATGGACAGTTTTGGTTTCACCATTTTTCTTCTGGGGAACAGCAATGGTTGCAATGAAGGAGGTGTTACCGAAGGCTGGCACTTTCTTTGTGGCTGCATTTCGACTAATTCCTGCTGGATTACTTTTGATTACTTTTGCGAGCTCCCAACGTAGGAGCCTTCCCTCTGGACTCAAGGCTTGGTTTTCAATTGTTCTCTTTGCTCTAGTTGATGCTTTCTGTTTTCAGGTCTTACACTTCACTCTTTCTTTCATTTTCTTTAATATCCTTTTAATTAATTAATTAATTAATTGTTATTACCATGAAATAGGGATTTCTTGCTCAAGGATTACAGAGAACTTCTGCCGGTTTGGGTAGCGTAAGTACACGATTGTTTCCGTGTAAGTTCGTAAAAAAAATTATGAAACCATGTTTCTGTTAGAATTATGTGCTCTCAAAAACCAATTAGAGATACGTGGATTGCTANACCGAGTATTACTCTTGTGGAGCATATGTATCTGGATGCTAAGAAACTAAGCCTAAGCCGGGTCTGGGTCTAGACGGTAGACCCCCTTCTTGCTAAGCCTGTCCGTCAGTGTACGACGTGTGGCCAACTGGCCATTACTCCTTTATCACTAATAAATAATATTAAATAATTCATTTTGCTAAAGCTTACGAATTATAGTGAAAATGGGATGGTGGGCGTTAGCTTCTGCTACACCTCCTTCTTGCTTTTCTAGTTCTTATAGATTTTCTTCATCGTTTCCAAATGCTAAGACTAGAACTCATGCTGTCCAGTTTTCGCCTTCTTATAGAACCATTTTGTCCAAGAAGAAAAGGTTTATTATCACCAATTGCACAACAAGTAATAAAAAAGGGGAACTTGAATCTTCTTCCGATGTTGATTGTGTGGGAACAGGCACAGACGTGGAGTGCGTAGTCTCTTCAGTAAGCGAAGAAAAAATAAAAGAAAAAGACATTGACTTAGTTATGTTGGTGTGGGAATGGACAGTTTTGGTTTCACCATTTTTCTTCTGGGGAACAGCAATGGTTGCAATGAAGGAGGTGTTACCGAAGGCTGGCACTTTCTTTGTGGCTGCATTTCGACTAATTCCTGCTGGATTACTTTTGATTACTTTTGCGAGCTCCCAACGTAGGAGCCTTCCCTCTGGACTCAAGGCTTGGTTTTCAATTGTTCTCTTTGCTCTAGTTGATGCTTTCTGTTTTCAGGTCTTACACTTCACTCTTTCTTTCATTTTCTTTAATATCCTTTTAATTAATTAATTAATTAATTGTTATTACCATGAAATAGGGATTTCTTGCTCAAGGATTACAGAGAACTTCTGCCGGTTTGGGTAGCGTAAGTACACGATTGTTTCCGTGTAAGTTCGTAAAAAAAATTATGAAACCATGTTTCTGTTAGAATTATGTGCTCTCAAAAACCAATTATAGATACGTGGATTGCTAAGTGAGGTCAGATTTTTAATTACTATTTAAAATTCATAATTGTTTTATCATATGTTAGATTTTGGGTTTTTCATTAGAATTAGTTTACGAAAAGTACTGATCTTTTTTTCTAGTTCTATCAGTTTCTTTATTTTCAATGGTTTTTGCAAATTTTAAATAAATTGAGATTTCAGTAACGAGATGTAAAATTCAAATTTTGCCTTCCTTTCTTGTCAGGTGATAATTGACTCACAACCGTTATCAGTTGCTGTGCTTGCATCTTTGTTTTTTGGTGAGTCCATTGGATTGGTTGGAGCTGCAGGCCTTGCTGTTGGTGTCATTGGACTTTTGCTTCTTGAGGTGAACACTAGATTTCCTTCTCAATTTGCATTACTTGTATTCAGCTTCACTAATAACATATCTTGTATTGTGGTACCAACTCTCTGCTTTTAGTTTTATTTCTTAGAGCTTGATATCTATTTTGTGAAACTGAAAAATTCTTATGTACATGGTTGATTTAGTGTAAGAAAAATGATGGATTCACAAATTTGTTGAGAGAATACCCAGAATTAATAAATGTTGTATTTTCTACCAATTAATAGGAATTTAGATGCATAATTTTTGTGGAAGACCTAAAACCTTAGCTTATCTAGCATAAATTTTGGCCTTAAAATTAATTCATTAGTGCTGCATCACATAATATAGACTTGAGTTGGGGCAATTGTGCCCACTCAAATCTTAACTGAGACAAGTAATCTACAAAAAGATCTTTTGTGACTTTTGAATTGACCTATAAATACTTTGAGAAAACCTCTTTGATTGAGATATTAAATACTTAAAGTAAACTGATAGACATGTTATACAATGAAGGAGCTGGATGCTTTGAAAGTAGACATCGGAATATGATAACAAAATTAGAAAATAAGCTAGGTGGGCAAGAGAGAACTTATGAATCTGCTAGTTTTGCTTTTCAAATTTTTGTCAGTAGATATGAACACTAATTGAGCAGTTGAAGATAAGAAGTCTACTATTGAATTTTCTTAAATTGGATTTAAATTGTTTGTATAGTTGATAGAATTAGCTGGATCTTACTTTAACTGCTCACTTCTCTCTCTCCCTTTTTCTTCTCTCTTTCTAAATCCATCTTTGTGTATTAAACGAGCAGCCTGGCTTGATTTTATTAATATGCAGCAGATGGTACATATGGTAATTTGGAAAGCAAAAAATTCTGAAACTGAATAAGAAAAAAAAAAAAAAAAAAAATTAGATATTATATTTTCACTTAAAACCACTTAATACGATATTGTTGTAGTATAGTGGTTAAATATTTGGTGCTCTTGCATTTCTGGTCACTCATGGTGTTATCCAACCCAAAAGACTAGTCATGTTAGGTGAAGTGGCAAGTCGTCATTATAAAAAGCAAGAACCCTCTTTGACCGCCCAATGTGAGACTTTCAGGACCCAGAAAGAAAATTGGAAAAAAAATTAAGACGTTGCAGACTGAACATGTGTAGCGAAGTGGAGAACTAGAATGTTTCTGAAAGAGGAATGTCTAATCATGCTGGTTCAATGAGTTCATTTTAATTGCTTGTGTAATTTGTGATATATAATATACAAGTCCCTCATTGTTGATGTGTGGCTGCCTAATAAATTGTTAACATCATTGATTCTGTGGTATGGTCTTATTGAAATGGTCAAGAGAAGGACATACTTGAAGAACAGATGAGGTGACTATCATTGGATACTTGATATGCAAATTTGATATTTCTGTAAATGAACACTTGCACTGCTCAGCCAAGTGACTATTAGTAAAACAAAATCTACAAAATCCCTCCAATTTTAATTTTTTTTTTTTTTTTTTAAGAAAAAAAAGAGATTAAAGGAAAAAAAGAAGACAAATTTGGCAACAAATTGTCTAATTTTAACCTGTAGGTGGAAATTTTATCTATTTTTCTAGATACTTTGAAACCTTAGTTTGTTTACTGTAAATATATGGATGTACAATCAATTTTTTTGGAGTGGTGTACTATATGGGTCTGATGATCATCCAAATTTGATTTTTGCTTTTGTCAGTCTTTTAAATGGTGTGCTATTGTGGGAGTAATATGGCTCATTATTGGGAAAAGGGTTGTCATAGGTGAGGTAGCCAAGAGCGAGTTTTGAAATTCATATTACACGGAGATGACATTTTTCTAATGTAATATATGGAATATATGACACATAATGTGTCTGAACAATCACTGGAAAATTGTGTTTGCTCATTTGGATAAGTGATGAACTAGTTTTTCATGTGGCCATAGTTGCTGCTCCAACCAAAAGGGAAGTCATGATTCCTATCGAGTTCCAGGATTCCTGTTGCTCTTCCTCACTATCCTTACTGCAATTCTATCTAGATTAACCTAGGAAGAATTAGTGAACTTGCAAAACCTTTTTATAATTGAAAGACTGGTGTGATTATTTTTTATTTTTTTAAATCCAGAAAAATCTAGTTTCAAGATTGATTTTTTATAAAAGACTATGAGAGAAAATATTAGAAATACGAAGGATATGTATGCTTCAAGCCACTCAGAAAAATTATCATGAAAAAAACAAGAATATTTTTTGAACACATGTTAAATTATTGTTGAATAGATGGCAAAACCTTCACAATTTCTATGCAGGATTTGCTGGTGAGAAAAGAGAAATTGCCTCACACTTAAATTAGGAAGCTAGGTTTTTGGTTTATGTCAATTAAAGGCACTATTTTTTGAGCTTTAAGCTGCCCATAAAGATGGTGAGGCCAGTGTGCACTAGCCCCACTGGTTAGCCAAGATATTTAGAAAGCATGATCTGAATATTGTCCATTTCTGGGAACAAGGACCTTCCTCTTATTGAGAAGAGGATAATGACTTGTACTTCTTGGTCCTAATCACATGAGTCTCTCTTTTTCCTACTTCGTCTTGTTCCTAATCTCATAAGTGTCTCTCTCTTATATGTTGGTTTCCGGGATCATTGTGGTTTCTCTAAAATTTATTATGTTTCAATATGGTGCAAAAGACCACAAGGTTATTGGGCACATAGCTGTGCAACAATTTTAACACCATATTTTCTGTTGCCAACAAATTTAATTGGTGTACGGGATTGTTGTTTTATTTCTTATGCTTGCATCCCAAAAGTGTACGGCAAAATGTTTTTAAAATTGATAATCTTTTGAGCTGTTTGTTTAATTATAAGTTTTATAAATGATTTTGAAAAGTATTTTGGAATAACTTTTGATAAACATATTTTAAAGCTAATTATGTAAATTCATAATTACAAAAATACTTTCATGAAATAATTTGAATTACAAAATGTTATTTTTTTAATTATTTAATATATTTTTTTAAAAATAAAAAGCATAAATATTTTGCTGAACAGACATGGTGCTGCTGCTACTCAGACAACAGTGTGTCTGGCATAGGTTGCATGTTTGGCAGTAGGATGTGAATAAGGTTCAGCTGAATATCTTTCTGCCTCATGTAGCCAAACACAAAATCCTACATCGTCAATTCCACCTCAGGTAGACAGATTGGCTTCCTCCGATTATTTCTATGCTGATGGTGTTGCTTGATGCACATTGACATCTAGCTGCGGACTAGCAACTGTTGAGGACAATTTTTTTTTTTTCCTTTGTTTTTACTAATACTATCTTTTTTAATTTCCATAATATTTATTAAATACTTATTGAAATATATTATTATTTTATTCTAAATATATTTAAGAAACTAAAAAATAATTTTAATGATTATACATTAAAATAATTGTTGAATATTAAATTTATCAAACACTTATTAGCCTTTTCAAAGCCCATCAATTCTGTAAGTAAAGTTTACCAAACGTAATGGAACTTCTTTACAAAGGTCATTACTTGATAGTTACATCAATCCTGCCCTTAAGGTAATAGATCCTCTTGGATTCTTCAATCCTGCTACTAACAATTTCCTTACCAAAGCAGAATAATAATTTATACCAGATTTAATCTTTCAATTGGAGTGCATATCAAATATTCTGTTGTTAATGGTGTAATGTTTTATGATGCTATAAGTGGTCGTGCTTATGAAAGATAGCAAACCAAATTTGTTTTTCTTGAATAATAACCTTATTGCCCAGATGATTTTGATGATTTTAGTGTTTATTCTGCAGGTTCCAGCACTTACTTTTGATCAGAGTAATTTTTCATTGTGGGGAAGTGGGGAGTGGTGGATGCTCCTTGCAGCTCAGAGTATGGCAGTTGGTACTGTCATGGTTCGCTGGGTTTCCAAGTATTCTGATCCTGTTATGGCAACTGGATGGGTATGTTCCTGCTTTAGAAAAATATCATAGAGCAAGTCATATTTATATCTTGATCTGGTGGGCTCTGTTTTGCAGCTCTCAACAGTAGGCAGTGGGCTAATTGCAAACATAGCATATAACTGATGTTAATAATACTCATATACATTCAAAATAGTTCTCAACATTAGGCAGTGGGATGCCACAATGAACTTCAACAAAATTTATGGGGTCATGGGACTAACGTGAAGGCTTACTTTTTGTAGCACATGGTAATTGGTGGTCTCCCTCTTGTGGTAATCTCCATCCTTGATCATGATCCTGTCTTTAGTGGGAGTCTTAAGGATTTCACATCAAGTGATATATTGGCACTTCTTTATACCTCTGTATTTGGTAGTGCTATCAGCTATGGTGTATACTTCTACAGTGCAACCAAAGGTTATTTTCTATACTGAAATTCAAATTCTTATTTTTGCTGTTTCAATGATTGAAGAGAATATGATTGTTATCATCATTCTTTTTCTCATACTCATCCTCATCTTCATTGTGATTATTGTAGGCTTGTTAATTGATCCGTTTCTGAAATCACATACAAATATAATAGCACCTAATTTTAATTTTGAGCTCTCCTGACAATTATAAATTGGGAATGAATTTCAGGTAGCTTGACAAAGCTCAGTTCCCTTACATTTCTAACACCAATGTTTGCATCAATCTTCGGGTAAGGAATTCCTATTAGACAAGTTTAGAAGAAATGAAAATGTTATAGTACTGTCTAGAATAATTTTTTCAAGAGAAACTACTTTACAAACTATAAGTTGAAGAAATCCTACAAGCTAAGTAATTTCTTAATGATACCACTATTGTAAAGTTTATATTTTGAGTCTTGTATCAAGTGATATGGCATTGATTTTAGAAGTGCTGAATGGATGACAAAGTAATATGGCAAATTGTCTTCAATCTTAATTAGTGCCATAGCTATCATTTGGGATTGTACAAACTTTTTAAGTGTGATTTGTCTATATTTTGGATTCATTCTTTTTTAATATTGAGGCTTGTATGCCACAGGTTTCTGTATCTTGGTGAGACCTTCTCACCATTGCAACTTGTTGGAGCCGTCGTTACTATAATTGCAATTTACATGGTTAACTATAGGGACAATGTTAAATAATGCATATGGTTGATATGGTGACACACAACATTTGAGCAGAGAGGAAAATGAACCTGTCAGAGAAGTTGGCTCACTGGTCTCTAGACTTTACCTCTTGACCAAGTCATGTATTTATTTGGAAAATAAGTTATAATCAAAGGAGAGAAAGAGGTAAAAAATGCATTGGAGCATGGCTGTTGATTACGAGTTATTGTTGCCAGTATAAATTGGGACCATTTTCACGGCTGGTTGAAAGTTTTTAACTCTTTAAGCTTTTTAGTAAAAATATTCTTGATGGCGATGATGGTTTAGCTGTTCCGCAAGCAAGTTGTGTTCTGCAATGCCATAAATTTCTCTAGTCTTCTGCGTTTGACAACATAAATTACTTATTGGATGTGTTTCTATCAATGATACAGAAAATGACTCCAGTTGGTGTATATCTGAAGGGCTATGAAAGGAGCGGATTATATTCACCTATGTTCATTTGTCTTGGATTTGGAAAATGTATATTTTCTTTACGGAATTTCATGCTATTAATCACAAGGAAGTCAACTGATACATATAACAACAGATTCAAAAAATTGTGAGACTGATGATTCAAGGAATTAATTATGTTAGACAAAATCAGCAATCGGAAGAAACAACAAATTTTCTTTGATTGAAATGAACAAGAACATGGTTGCGAGTTTGCAACATTCAAATCGTCCTCACCGTCCGCAATTGAAAATGAAAACTACAATTAAAATGTTAACTAGTTACGTTGAGGCAGCAGCTGAAACGATAGAAACTGTGTGGAGACTTTTACTGGCTCCAACTCCAGCTCTGCTTCGCCAAATTTCACCCTTCTGATAATTAGTGTCTCTCTTTCTACCACTCAATCCCTTTCAAGTTTCAGAAGAGAGATGCCTCCGGTCGTCCTCCATTGAGGTCCAGCGGTCGGTTGAGTCGGCTGAATTAGGTTCCCATGAAGAGGAAGAAAGATTCCAGTTTTGTTGAACACCACCCACATAGCTGTTGCTGCCTGATGATTCCTGCTCATCCAAATCTGCCCCTCCTAATGTGCCACCCCTCCTTACGGTCACATACTTATGAAAGCTTGGCTCTGTAAGATCATCACTTGCAAGCACCTCAGATTCTACAAAAGGGTCTTTACCCTCTGTCATTTTCTTTCCAACAAGAGAAATATTGTAGGTATCCTCAGAAAATGCACAAGATAGATTGGAGCTTGTGGTGGAATTGAGGTCGGCAACGGCTTCAAGGATGGAGCAGGCCTTGGTTACACAGGGTGGGAGTGAAAATGAAGGAGTAGTGTTATTCTGGTGAAAGTTTTGGATGTCTTCGAGTAATAATGCCGTATATGATGGTGTAGGATTCAACATTGTTTCCGGATTAAGGTCTAGGTCTCTAGATCGCCTAGAAGATCTACTTCTTGTTAAAGTTTGGGGCAGAGTAACGTTGTTATTTATTGGTACCTGAGCTTTAGCCTCTTCCTCGTCTCTGCTGCTGGCTTTGTAGTTAGTCCCTTGAGCAGCAATCTCCATATTTGGCTTCTGCATTGGAGCCTACATAGATTAAATTGAACAAAAAAATTGAGTTAAACCTGGTAACGGGAACTTTCAAATTTGGATCTAGTAAAGTAGAGAGAGATTAAGCAATACCTGAGAGAGAATATTGGTGGAGGAATCCTTGATTAAAAGAGCTTCTGCTGGAATATCTTTGCTTCTGGTTTGAAGTCTGTTGTTGTTGGTGTCGATTTCAGTCAAGGGGTTTCTTCTGAAAGGAGAATGCTCAGCTTTCCTTGAAGAAGTGCGACTAAGAGAGGGGTGTTGCTGACTATCATTTGAGATCTTCGCAGTTCTAGCTGGGGACTGTGAACGAGGTGAAGCAACATTTCTCTTTACAGAAATCCTCTTAATTGGTTCTACAACACCATTAATATTATTGTTTGTTTTTTCCACCACATTCACAGTAGCAGGAACTGAGACCATTTTTCCAGGCCTCGTAGTGCTAGTATTACTAGTGTTGTTTTCAGTTCTTCTACCAGGCGATCTGCTCACTCTTCTTCCACCACCACCTCTCTCTCTACTACCAGAACGTTGATGCTGTTGATCTCTTTCTCTACTGGGGGTCCTCCTCCTACCTTGAGAAGAAGAACGATGGCGATGGCGTTGTCTGTGCTGCCTCGTTTGATCTTCATCCTCACTACTTTTCTTCTCAACGACACCATCACTAGTTTCAATGTGATCGAAGTCATAACTTCTCTTAGAACCAGAGTACTTTCTGGCAGATGAAGAAGCTGCCTTCCCGGAGGAGTTACTTCGGCTAAGCCTTCCACACTGTATGAGAATGGCATCTACCTCTTCTTTGGTGCAGCTTGATGTCCTTACCACATTGTTAATGTTATTTCCCGTTTCCTCCTCCTCATCAACACCTTCATTCTGTTGAGGAAGAGAGCGTTTTTCATGGCTCTTCCTATGCTTTATCACAAATATTTCCTTCTTTACTAACCCTTCTTCTTCTTTTTCATTTTCTTCTCTTTCCTTCTTTGTGGTTTCTTGTTGCGGTATTACTTGTTCGCTTTTCTGAGACTTGTTTGGATCTACAGGCTGCACTGCAATCGACGAAGAAGAAGAAGACTCTTTCTTGCTGAAACAGCTACCCATGGCGGCTATGGAGAAACACGGAGAGATGATGATGAGTAAAGAGAAGATTGAGAAAGAGGGAATGAGTTTAATTTGAAGAGATAAGAAAACATTTCCCGAGAAAACATTTCAAAAACCAGAAAGAGAAAACATTTCAAATTTTGAGCGGCATGGCAGATCTATCCGTTGGAGAGACAGAGCCGTTGGATAAATCTAATCTAACGTCTCTCCCTCTCTCTCTGTAGTCCAATTCTTTTTCTTTTCTCTGCCTGAATTACATGTTTCCACCAAAGTTTGGCTCAGTATTTTTCCCACCTATAAACTTTGAAAAAATATAATTTCCCACCCATCATCAATTTCTATTAGTGAATTCTGTCATATGATAGCGGTACAAAAACAAAAACTATGGCTGCGTTTGGTTCAACATTTGGGGGTTTTGGGAAAAGTTTTTAGAAAAAAGTTAAAAAAAAGTTGAATTGGGCGGGTATTACGAGGTAAAATTTATAAATTAATAAAATCTCCTTTATGTTTGTTTTTTTACAAAATACCCCATATAATAAAACATTAAAAGTTAACAAAAATACCCCTAACCCACCCTCAAACACCCCCAGCCGGCGACCACCACCGGAGGTGGCCGGAGTCGCCGTATGGGCGCATGACCGGTTGGATCTTGCCGGTCATGCGTCGCTATGGCCTTTTCCGGCCAGATCCACGGTGGATCTGGCCGGAAAAGGCCAGATCTACGGTCAGATCTGGCCGTCAACGGCCAGATCTGGCCGTATTTGCTCTCAACGACGGCCAACAAACGGTCGTCGTTGATGGTCAACGACGACCGTTTGTTGGCCGTCGTGACCGAGTGTTACGGCCAAAGATCTGGCCGTCAACGGCCAGATCTTTGGCCTTAGATCTGGCCTTTTCCGGCCAGATCCACCGTGGATCTGGCCGGAAAAGGCTAGATCGGCGCACTGCCGGCCAGATTCAGCCGGTAGTGCGCCATTCTACCAGATTCCGGCCATTTTTCGGTGGTGGTGGCCGGAATCTGGTAAATGTGGATTATTGGGGTGTTTTTGTAATTTAAAAAAAAATATTTAGGGGTATTTAATTAAATTATCAAATTTAAGGGGTTTAAAAAAAGTTGAATAATTTTGGGAGTAGTATTCCCAAAAATCTGAATTTTTGGGTATTTTACTGTTTAACTTTTTTGGGAATACTAAAAGTAGCATTCCCAAATGTGAAACAAACGCAGCCTATAATACCCTTTACTGTTTGACTTTAAAAATTGTAATGAGGCCAAATAATATCCCCCCAAAACTTTATTATATGAATTTTCCACTCTTAGTTTGGTTATATTAATTTTAGGGTTTATAAATTTTTTTTTTAAATCAATCATTAAATTAAAAAAATATATTAAGAAAGTCACCAGAAACACCTGTCGTGAGTCGCGACAACGCAATCACACTTGGGTTGGTGCAATTTTTCCAAAATCGCACTTGGGTAAGTGCGATTTTGTTGGAATCACACCTAGGCTCGTGCGATTTAGGCCCCATCACACCTGACTTGGTGTGATTTCGGCCAAATTGCACAAGCCATGGTGCGATCAGCCTTAATTGCACTTGGCCATGTGAGATTTCAGCCAAATGAATCATTTTTCGGTTTTCAATTTTTTTTTCAAATTTTTATATATTTTCATAAGTTTTTATTTTATTACAATTTTTCAGTTTTTTTTTTTTCTCTTTTTTCGAAATTATATTTTTTTTTATAATTTCATAAAATATATAATTTGCAAAAATTATATTTTTATTGAGAAATTGTATTTTTTTTACTTTATAGATTATTACAAATGAAAAGTTTCTTGCATTTCTTTTTTTATAGAAACACAACTAATTTACGTGAGAGGACTGGGGTAAATAGTCTAAAAAATATGTGGATGTGGACATATATGTAATTTCATCGGTCAATCAGGGTCAAACCTCTATTTTAATGGTAGAAATTGAAAATAGGGGGTCTGTGTGACTAATTCCCAAGTTCATGAAGGAAAAGGATGTTTATATTTTAGGGGTGTAAACGATACTAACTGTATAATATCATTTTTGCACATTGACGAGAATGTCTTTTCACAATTAAAACTAACGTTTGATGTTAACGATGGGTGGAAAAATGTGTTTTTTTTTTTTTTTCAAAGTTTGTGGGTTCAAAATTACAGTCACTAAACTTCAGGTGGAAAATGTTATTCAACTTCTTTTCTCTTTATAAATTAATCTGATCGTCTTATCCTTTCATTTAAGTTTCTATAACGGACATATTTCATTCTGGTCTTTAAAAAGAAAAGGCACCCACCCTTCAAGTTCAATGAAAGTATAGATAAATTCAAGGGTTTAAAAACAGGTGAAATTATTAAGTCTAAATGTTATAATATAATTATTTTTTCATTCAAAATATAATTATCGTTAGCCTAGTCCGTTATTTAACATATAAAATATGGCAAAAAGGAACAAAAACCCTTTTATCTTATCTTAATATAAATACAATAAACAAAATATTAATTGGATATAACAAATATAAAAAAATATTTTTCATAAAAAATATCTTTTTATTCAACAAAATTACAATAATTTTTAAATTAGAGAAAAACGATTTTTTAGTACAAATTTTTTTTAATTATGTAATAGTTAAAAATAATAATATAAAAGATGCACTTGTTGTACGTTTTTATTATAATAATGTCACTACATTATAACGTTTTGGGTGCATTTGTTTTTGTATTTTGGATAGTATTTTCGAAAAAGTAAGAGTTGTGTGGTAATAACGAGGTAGAATTTGAAAATTAACAAAAACACTCCCCTAAGTTTGTTAATTTATAAACACCCTATAATACAAACAATAAAAATTATAAAAACACCCCCACCCACCCATTAAATATTGGCAGTTGGCCACCACCATCGATGGGTGGCTGAAGTCGTCGTATCGGCGTACGACCGGTTGGATCTGGCCAGTTGTGCAACGAAAGGGTTTTTTCCAACTAGATCCACTGTGGATCTAGCCATAAAATGCTAGATCTATGGCTAGATTTAGCCATGAGGGCCAGATTTAGCCGCGTTTGGTCATCAATGATGACTACCTACGACCAATGATCTGGCCGTCAATAGCAAAATCTTTGGCTGTAGATCTAGCTTTTTTCGGGCGGATCCACGTGGATCTGGCCAGAAAATGCTATATCGGTACACTACCGACTAGATCCAGCCGGTAGTGTGTCATTATACTAGATTTTGGCCACCTTCTGACGGTGGTGGTCAGAATCTGGCAAATGTAGGTGGATGAGATTGTTTTTGTCAATTTCTAAACTTTTTTTAGGGGTGTTTAGTTAAATTAACAAACTTTGGGGGGTTTAAATAGTTTAATAAAATATAATAATATTTTCAGAATAAGGAAACAAATGTTTATTTTGGAAATGATAGGAATAGATAGTGCAAAAATAGGGAAACAAACGCACCCTTGGTTTATAATGTCACTTGTTTAAACTAACTGTCACTTACACTAAATCTAAAGGGTGTTTTTGTTTTAAAATCTCACATTCTATGGCGAAGTAGGTTTTTTTTATATTTAAAGTGCACCTGTGATTTTGAAAATTACATGCATCTTTAGCTTATCATTAATCTCTTGAAATTATTATGTACGTCCTAATGTTATTATTTATCTTTTAAAAAGGGAATACAATACTTGTAAAAAATTGTGGGTATGCTTTAAGCTAGCCCATCTGTTAGGAGATGGATAAGAGTAATACTACGCTATCACAAACCTCTCTTACAACCCTAACGTGTCAACATATTAGCACTGTCATTTCACCTCCCACACACCTCACCACACCCAAGGCATCAAGCACTATGAGAAACAAACGGTCGTTCTTGGAGAAGGAACGACTATCCCCTATGAAGGAAAGGTTGTTCCTTCATAAGGAACGGTTGTATCTTATGAAGGAACAACCATTCCTTCAAGGAACAACTATTCCTTCTTCTTCTTCTCTCTTCTCTTCTTCTTCTCTCATCTATTCTTTCTTCTCTGCTTCTTCTTCTTTTTCTTCTTCTCTCTTTTATTCTCTCTTCTTCTTCTTCTTCTTCTTCTCTTCCTCCCCCTCGTCTTCCTCTTGATGAGAAACGACCATTCCTTTCGTAAGAAACAACCATTCCTTCCGTAAGAAACGACCATACCTTTATAAGGAATGACCGTTCCCTATGAAAGGAACAGTCATTTCTTTGGTCTAATTAAAATCATTTCCGTGTTAAAACTATCATGACAGTGTTAGGTCAAGTGCCATGTTAGCATTGTGAGAAGGAGTTGTTGGCGTAGCATTATTTGATGGATAATATTGCAATTTATGTATCATGGTCATGGGTTTACAACTATTTGGCCCTTCAATTTTGAACAAACTAACGGTTTAACTAAAGGTTCCAAATAGTGACACTTTTAATGTTGACGTTTTCAACAAGTGATAATTTCACCGAAAAAAGATAGTTGACGTTATAAGTTTCATTTATTGACACAAGTCAGTGGTAGAAGACAAAAAAATACTCTTTTTGTTTCACATCTCATCCAAAAATAGTTAAAATTCATCTTTAGGTTTTAAAAGTGATGTTATACTTAAGTTTACATCAGCGAGTACCAATCAGAGTTTAGGCTATCACATCTGTCACCAACCTAGCAGGCTCAAGTTTTGTTTGTGAATGAATGTGGTCTGCACACCTATCCAATCCCTATATAATTTAAGGATATTTCTTAAGTTATCAGCCAATGAGACGCAAGATAGGACTTGCACGGTACCTATTCACTTGCAAACTTGTAATCATCACTTTGAACTCAGGGGATATAAATAGAGGACTCCCCCTTGCAAAATCGGGATGAATGAATGACCATACTTTCTGAATTCAACAAAACAAATAGCAATGACAACTTACGGGAAAGAAACAGGTTTAATATTCTCTCTAAATACCAAGCTCTTGTAATTATGTTCGCTATTTGCGACCCCTTGTAAACTTGGCTAATCACCAAGAACACTCATATAAAAGAAAATAATAGATATAAGTATCGTTTTAAGCATCCAAACCATTATAAAAATTTTTATTGTCTCATTTATATTTAAGTCTTTGCACTTTAACCAAATCTCATCATCAGTCACATGTAATTTCTAAGACCTTCTTAACACTTTGCACGTGCGAGGTCATTAGTGTCAAAATCAAGCATCAATAGTTTGACACTAGAAGGAGGGCCAAGATTTCACGTTAGATCTTTAATCGGTATTCTCATCTGACCAAGCAGTTTTACCTTTAAAACTCATGGCTTGTGGTCTTGAAACCGAGCATACTAGCACCAACAACGAGGAGATTCCTCGCAATCAGGAGACTACTCCTCCCCGAAGTAGCTCCACCTTCCCAAAGTACTGCGATAGGCATCCCCTCGACTTCCCAGGTAAATCCTACTTATCATCCAATAATAGATAGCTAAACTGAAGTTGTTAATCAAAGCTTAGGAAACCTTCCAAGGAGTTAAATGTTGGAAAGAATATTCGACACTGGGATTTGATTTTACCTCAAATTGAATTTGCTTACCGTCGTTCTTTAAGTCAAACAACTGGTCATAGTCCTTTTGAAGTTGTTTATAGTCAAAACCCAATTAGTCATTTGGATTTTGCCCCTCTTTCCGCTACTCGTTGGTTCAGTTCAGATGTTAAAGAGAAGAGTTAAAAGTATCAAGGAGTTGCATGAGTAGGTTCGTGACAAGATTATCAACAAAACAAGAAGTACAAAAATGTGGCAAACAAGCATATAATGAATGTTGAGATTAAAGAAGTGTGGGTACATCTGTGGAAGGAAAGGTTTCCGCATGGAAAGTATGCCAAACTTAAACCTAGAGCTAATGGTCCTTTCAAAGTACTCCACCTTTTTGGTGAGAAAGCCTACAAATTTGAATTACTAGAAAGTTATGGGGTCTCATCAACTTTCAATGTTTCTGATCTTAGTCGATACCATGTTAAAGACAACAGCCAAGACTTGAGGACAAGTCTTTTCCAACCAAGGGAGACTGACATAGGAGTGTTCCAATGTATGGGTAAAAATGCCATTTCAAATGAGCTTCAGATCCTTATATTGATTATTGGGGCAAAAGAGCTAGATTCAAGGGCAAATTCGAAATGAAACTGGTATTGATGTAGAACAAATTCATGTGCAAGCTACACATCATTGGAAAGCTCTCCCAATTAGCTTTCTAATGCATTTTACGGAATTGACTTTGGAGTTTTCTAGAATAAGTTACAGCCCAATTTTTACAACCTGTTTAGGTTCCCTACAAAATGAGGCTCCTCAAGTTTTGAAGCCTTGTTATTTTCAATGTCTTTTTGAGTTTCTCTATGAGTCTTATGAGTTTTATCAGTTTCCAGTCAAAAGGTCAAGTATTCTAAGAATCTTTGAATTGTTATTTTAAAATTCGAAGTGTTGTAAATCAGGGCAGCAATTTTGAAGTTCATGAAGAGAGTTTCTATTTTGAAAATTAAGTTTCCTTTATTCTCTATATCTCTTAGGGGCGTTTGATTGGAAGTTATATGAGATTACTAGGTTTATGTCATCTTATATTACCTGATTATCACGTTTGGTTTTCAAGTAATATAAGATTTTGGTAATATTGGAGGTAATCTAATAACCTTCGTTTTCTTAAGTATTGTAAGATTATCAAGATAATCTTATTTTTGTTACAATTCTATATTTTGTTAATAAAATTTAAGGATAATAATACCCTTATTTTTAAATTAATTTACATAAATATAGCATTTACTATTTCACTTCAATTAATTAACTTTTTAGACAAAATTACCCTTGAATTCAAAACAAATTGCAGCCCACCCAAGCCACCACCCCCACCTATCGCCGCCGCCAGCCAAACCATCATCGACCGTTGCTAAGTCTCCGAAAGTCACCTGAAGTCGTCGTGGGTAGCCCACTGTCATTGGAAGGCTCTGATATGACCGTTTCTAGCCATATTGATGGCCGAAAACACCCATATCGTAGTAGATCTGGTCGAAAACTAGCCATTTCCGACCAGATCGATGGATTTGGCCCGAATAGATCCCACCATTAATGGCCAGATCCATGGCCGTTAATAGCCATATCTCATCCATATATGGCTGATAAAGGCCATGGATGTGACCATTAACGACCAAATCCATCGATCTGGTCGATAATGGTCAACCAGATCTACTGCGATAGGGGTGTTTTCAGCTATCAATATGGCTAGAAACGACCATATCAGAGCCTCTTGGTGATGATGGGCTACTCAAGGTAACTCCAGGTGATTTCCGGCAACTTCCGGTGGCGGATGGTGTGTAGTGGCTTAGGGTGGTGGGGTGATTTTGTTATAAATTAAAGTTTTATATAAGCGAGGGTGTTTTGGTTAAATCTGAAATGTTGGGGGTTAAAAAAGTTATTAAAAAATTAATAATAAAAATAATATTATATTAATATTTAAAAAGATGACAATTTAATAATTTAAATAACATGCCCATCAATTTATTCCTCTCAACCAAACATATTAATATAACATACCCATCAATTTATTTCAACTAACCAAACACATTTTCTTAAAGATTCACAGTAATCTTTAAAATAATCTAATTTTCCAATAATCTAATATTTCCAATAATCCAACATTTCCTGAACCGAACACACCCTTATGTGAATTCCTTTGAGTGGTGAGTTTAACTCTATATCTCTATGGTGGATTTCCATATAGTGGTAAGTTTTGAAGCCCTGTATCTTTACTGAACTTTTTTCTGTGGGTTTATTTTGTATCCCTTTTATGTTTCTACTTAGCTGGTGAGCTTGGTTATCCCTTTTGTGTTTGTGTTCGAAATCTATTTTTTTTATTCCGGAATCAAATAGTTTGTTCTGGTATTTGTTTGGAAAATGCAAATGAGATGAATTTGTTCTCGAATTGATTCTGTATGAACTTATTGTTTTGGTTATTGAATTTGCCGAGAAATTTTTATATGGGTTGTTTTGTCATTTTGGTTCCTAAACTTGTCCAAAAATTTTTGTTTTGGTTTTATGTGCTTGTGGTTTTTATTCTTGAATTTGGCCAAAAATTATCTAGAAAATTGAATTTGTCGTGAGTTTTTTTTTTTGGGATTTTTACTTTATCTAAGAAAAAAATTATTAAGAAAGTGAATTAAAAGGATAGAAAATAAATTAAATCAATATATTGATGAATTCATGAAAAAACGAGTACTTTTTTCAATGTTTAAATTATAATTTACCTTCTAAAATTTGAATTATAATTAAAAGTATATATAAGGTAAAGAATGAAAGGGCAAAATAGACTCTTCAAAAAATAAATTGGAAGTAACCCTAAAATTTTACTAATGGCAAGGGGTATCTAGACTTTCTGAAAATCCCTTAACTGTCTACGATTACCCTATATCTCATAGGGTATATTAAAAAATCCAATAATACTATACGTACTAACGAATTTTACTAATTAACGTACTAACCTAAAACATAATACGGGTACCATACGCATAGTACGGGTACCATACGCATAGTACGGATACTATATGTAATTTTAACAAAGGTTAGTACGCATAACATCACTCTAAAAAGCCCTTTACATTTCTATCAACATATCCTGGGTCCCAGTCTCTTTATCATCATTTTTGCTTACAAACCTATATAATTATAAATTGGCTACTAATAATGAGTAGGGATTATAAATAGGCTTACATATAAAGCCTATAATTATTAAGAATACCGGGTAATTCCCGGGGCCAGGGACCCTTATATCCGACCCTGGGGATATTCCTTGGGTTTCAGGGTAATTACCCGACCAAGAATGCCGGGTAACCCCAATTACTCAGCCCCGCCAGTTAATTTTGCCTTCCCTACTTAAGACTGCACAAAGATGAACTCCATAAGCATCTTTAGCTTGCAGATTCTAATAATAGAATAGGAATCCAATTCCCAAAATGGGAAAAATCGTTACTACTGTTTTAACATGAGCTTAATGGTTATTAGATAGGGCTGATAATAATAATAATAATAATAATAATAATAATAATAACAGTTATGAACACAAGTAACTTATGACATGCCACTTGTCAAGCAGTCATCGTATTTTTACTGTATCAGAAATTATCAAACTGATTCCAACAGGACCATTGTGAAACTCACACAAAATATAGTAATTATCTGAAAAAATATAACTACTTTAGCCCTCATACCATATAAATCATTAAAAATTCATGAAAACCAGTGTGAAGCAAGCTCCATAACAATACTTCAGCAATTTCTTTACCCATGTATGGGTAAACAATAAAAACATATTCAAACTTACAAACATCTTCAACTTTAAAATATAATAAAATTTATTAACTGATTATTTCCATTGAAACACTTAATAGAAGTAAAAGAATAAACCAGTAGTTTAAAATAATAATCACAACTCTGTAAGTCTTAAATAAACTAACATGCAATGCAAGCAACTCATTTAACATGAAATGTTTATAATATCAATTCAAGGCATAATTTCCAAGCACACAAACATAATCAACAAGGGCCAAATTGAGGTTTTCAAACCAACCACAATACTTTAATCTAGAAAAACATACCTCAATAGTTTCCATCAACTCAATTCTTAGTTCAATAACCATAGCCATAAATAATGGTTACAATGATGAAACACGGACATTTATAATCAATTAATTAAACAAGCAATAAATAATACTATTCCAAGATAAGCAAGTAGGTTTTATGACAAAATAATTTAAACCTGTTATTTAAGAATTAATTCACAAAATTAAAACAATGTATGACTCCAATGCAAATATTTTTTGAATTAATCAACCAAACATGAACATAACAGAGATTTTCAAACAATAAAACTCTTCCTTCTCAGAAAAAAAAAAAAATTTATTAAAAAAAAAAAAATTTCAAATGCTTTAAGTCTACCTAGCTCAGATCTATGAACACTGAATCTAATATCTCCAATTCTCACTTTTTTTTTTCTGACCCCATAGATGCTTCTCTTGTAACTTGGTTGAACATCAAAGCACCTAAAAAGGAATCACAGTGGGAACACTAATATCTGAGAAACCCAAGCTGATTTTGTAGATTCTTTACTTCCTTTTCTTGGTAGCCCCTTTTTCTTTCTCCTTTTCCTTCTTGTCCTCTTTTCTCCTATTTTCTTCTCATTCTTCTTCCGCTATCTTCTCAACTCCCTGTTTTCTTTTATATAGTTTTCTTTTTCACACCTATTTCAGACCTATTTCGTGACACTTAGCCCTCTTTATTTTCTCTTTTCAATCAATAATACTTACATGCATGATGAACTTATCAATAACTAGTTGGAACCACCAAGAATATGAAAATATGCAATTTAAATCTAGCAGTGGAATTGAAAAGTGAACGAGAATTATATGTTTTGTTTTTTGTTTTTCGTTCATTTTTTTCTTTTCCTCCTATAGAAGTGGAATACTGAAAGAAATGAGATTCTTCAAACCAAAACCGTAAATATGGCAATCAAAGCATTGCAGTCTGAGAAATTAAACAAGGATGAAAAATGGTTCATTGAAATTTAATCAAAAGTACCACAATTATGTATTTAAGCAAAGCTTCCATTTTTCATTCAAGGACATGTGCATGCAAGGCTGACAAAAGAAGCATTAGAGTTGAAATTTAGGTTAACAATCCTCCGTTCCATCTTGCTTCTGCCTCTTTCTATGGCTATTTAAAATAAAAAATTATAATAATTTCAAAATCTTAAGCAGACAGAATTTGAAACATCGATAAACGAAATACAAAAATGATCGATGCGAATTTAAAGCAACCATACTTCTTCTTGATCATATTAAAAGAACTGAAAAAATTGCTTCTTATGCAATATCGAGTCTATAAATATCAATAAGGTACAAAAATACTTGGCATTAGACAAAAAGGAAACGCTCACATAAACCAGGCTTCCACTAAACTTACAGCATACATTTACCACTTCACAACTTCACTTGCTAACTAATTTCAATCATCCGTATTCAAGGCTAGTGATCCCTTCAATCAAATGAAAGCGAGAAAATATATGGTTGAAAAAATGGAGACATTTACTATGTGAAGGTTCAATGAAACTAATCTAGCCACTCAAAATAACACTGTAAAACAAAAAGGGATCAAGGATATGTCAAAACTTGTATGCAAACAATTAACAATCCTGAGGAACAAAAGTTATCGTATCATTTATTTCTAATTAAAAAGAAGTCAACACCAATCAAGAAATTATTTGTTTAAATTCAATAAAATATCTGATTCAATAACAATATACTGAACAAGAAGCAATAGATTGATATTAACCATTAGTAGGTGATAAAATACAATCCACAAAACATAACATGTTTAATAACAAGTTGAGATGATAAAATAAAGCCCAACACACATATACCAGTAATAACAATTAAAAAAAAAAAAAAAAAAAACCTCACGCTGCTTCCTTAACTGGAATTTCTCGTATCCCATCTTCTTAAGGCTAGATCATCCTCATCAGCATCAGCATCACTGAATTCATAAAGGAATTACGGCTGGCAAAGAGGGTCCACACCAAGTACATGGTAACAGCAGTAAGAGCACCCAACAACAACGAAAAGCAAAGCGACAACAACGCTCAAAATATCCTTAGTGCGATCGCGGAGAGAAGAAAGTCATAACCCAACGGTACAACGCGCCGCTGTGCCCTTGGATCTGAGGTTCATCATCGACTGTGGGGAAAATCGGACGATCGAGAAGACTAAGGCCATGTGAAAAATCGTTGAATTGGGAACTTCGGTGAAAACGGTCACGAATCCCGCGGAGAGTAGTTAGGGTTAGGGTTAGGGTGGGTTCTGGGGATTGAAGGAGAAAGAGTAAGAAGAGATGAATAGAGTCTTGCAAGGTCTGCGGTGGTTGAAACGGAGAGAATTCCCAAGAAAATTGAAAACCCCAAGAGGAAACTCCAGTCGATGAAGCCATGGAAGGAGACAGACGACTAAATAATCAAAGATTTCAGAGATAATTCTGGTTCCTTTTCAGGGTCGGGCGATATATAACAAAAAACTGGCATATATCTATATAGATTTTTTTTTTTTTTTTTTTTTTAACAACTTACCCAAAAATACCTCAAATTTTGAAAATAAAAAAGAATCTCAATACCAACACAAGGATTAAAATATTATTCGACCCGACCTATGCATTTTGGCCATAATATTATTTGAGCCTTAAATCATTAAAACCCCTTAATTTTGCAAAAATATTAAAATCACCTTATATATATATATATTATATATAATATATATATTATAATATTTATATATATATATATATATATATTAACCCCACTTGAGATACGTACTTAAGATTGTTGTAGTACTAAATGTTCATTAATTTAGTTTCAATTGAGTTTGTTAGTTGTCATGGTGGTGGTTAGTCTTTAATTGAAATGGTATGTTGAGTTGGTTGAGTGTTTGCTTTGAAATTGGTTGAGACTTGAGAAATTTTGGAAGAACAATCTGTCGGGGTGAAGAATAGTCTCGCCGCGGCGACGTGGCTTTGGAATGGCATGTCAGTTTGTAGTTTTCGCCAAGGCGACGGAATTCTTCGCCGCGGCGACGGGACGGCAGAAAAGTTTCTGAGTTTTCTAGAGAATTCTTCATAAGGGTGAAAATGACATTTCTACCCCTCATTAGCAGGAAAAGTGGGGAGTAAAATGTAAAGAAATTAAAAGAGAATGTGTTGGTAATGGGGGTGTATTTGCAAAGAATCCAAGGATATAGATGGAATTTCTAAGGAAGAGTAAGGGCAAAATGGGAAATGATGTTATAATATGAGCTAAAAAGGGTTAAGTGTAGAGAACCCTTATTTCACCATTTCCACGCCCTACTCATTCTCTAATTTCTCTCAATTCTCCATTTAATCTTCCAAGATTTCTAGGAGTTTAGGAAGCTTTTGGGTGTTTTTGTAGAGATTTCATCTAAAGCATCCTAAGTTGTAGAGGGACAAGGTACTACGGAAGAAGGGAGAGTATTAGTGAGATCTCTCCATTAAAGGTAAGTAAATCCAAACTAAGTTGATAAGAATTCATTGAGTAGAGATTGAGTATGTATATGCAGTATTATGTTGAGTAGAGATTGAGTATGTATATGTATGTATATGTTTGTTTGAGAGAGATGAGATGAGATTAGTAGTTATGTAGAGTATTGAATATTTGAGTATGAGAAGTGTTGAACTTCTATGATGTTGAGTTGATTGATAGATAGTTGGAGAGAGTTTTGAACAACCTTATGGGAGTGAATTTATTGGCAGGAATTTAGAGAGTATAAGGGAGTTTTCTCCCATTTTTGGATGATAAAAAGAAAGGAGAATGTGTAGTCAAAGTAAAGTTTTATTACACGAGTTGTATGATGAAATGCTTGAGAAAGGCATGAGTAAGAGTAAAGAAACCTAATTATGCTACATATACATAATTGCATTCATAAGTGCAAAATGGCATGAATCATCCATATGCATTAATTATGCATCAAAGAAAGAGTAGAAAAAGAGTAAAGCATTTTTGAGTATGAGCTTCTCTAAAGAAAGGAGTATGAGCTTCTATAAAAGAAAAAAAGAAAAGAGAATAGAGTAGGTTGTGCGATGGGGAACAAGAGTAAGTAGGGTAGAGTATTCCCGCATGTACGCCACATTGAGAGAGCGGTATGAGTATGAGAGAGAGAAGTGGTGTAGCCCGTGAGAGTGATGCGGATGAGGGCTATACCCGAGGTACCCGAGAGAGAGATTATACGCTCACATGGCCAAGGGTTCCGAATCCATGCATAACCGAGTCCGATCGGCTGAGAATGAGTAGAAGTCACGGAGAATGGGAGTGAGTCCTGGCCATGCCCCCGGTAAGATAGGGTCGTGACTTACTAAAGAGAGTTAGTAGAAAAGAGTTCTAAGAAAGAGAAACGAGAGAAGTACCAAAAGAGAGAGTAAGATGAATTGTAAGGAAAGAATTAGAGAGAGAGTTAGGGTTAGACGGGTAGAGGATTTACTTACTGAGCATTGTTTTAGTGCTCACCCCGTTATTTCCTATGTTTGCAGGATGTAGGTGAGGACGCGGTCAGATGGACGTCGGCACCGCGAGGGGAAGTGGTTACACTGTCCACCAGTTTTTGATAAATTTTGTACATGATAAACTTTTTTAAAGAATGTATATGTTAAATAAAAAGACAATTGTGGGCCCAACTCTTTATACTATTTTATTTGTATTCTATATGTATATTATATGAGTATTTGAGTAGAAAGTGGCTATTACATTTTTGGTATCAGAGCTGAGATTTTTGGGATTTGACGGTGCCATTCTCATCGCCACGACGTCCGATAGCCGACTGTGTAAGCTATTCTTTCCTTACTTTAAATGTTCTCTTGAATTGATCAAGTATGGGTGTTTGTAGATGAGGCGTAGTAATAGGAGGAGAAGGGTAAGAGTGTGATGAATGGGGAGAATCTCTTAGCCCACCAGAACCAACTCCTCTATCCTTGATGAGACAAGGATTCGAACCATTGTACAACAAGTATTAGCGAAGAGTCAGGGGAGAGTTGTTCGGAGAGAACCAAGATTCCCAGTAGGTACCACCCACAAGACAAAGCAAAGAAGGGCCGGTACCTCAGACAGTACATACTCGGGGTGATCTGATTTAGGGGGTTGTAAATCAGCACCAGTCACCAGCGTTTAGGGGTACTAGGGACCCGTTAGAGGAGCAGAGAAGTGGTTTAAGTCGTAGAGCGGACTGCGGCAAGTTTCCCCTGAATGATAGAGGAGGATCAGATATGCAGTTTTTTATTTAAGGGAGATCCGAATTGGTGGGAATTAATGGAGGGACTCATGATATAGCTTCGATGACCTGGGAGGAATTTAGAAGGTTGTTTGAGGCCGAGTACCAAACAGAGGATCAATACATGAAAAAGTCCAAGAGTTTATTAATTTGAAGCAGGGGATAGTACCGTGAAAGAATATTCCTTAAGATTAACTCCCTTGCTCGTTTTGCACTCGGAATAGTGTACACACCAGAGTTAGGAGAGACAAGTTTGTGCAAGGGTTGAGATCAGATATTGCTTGAGATGTAATGACAGGAGCCGAGCACCCTCATACCTACAGGTGAAGCTCTAGCACAGGCTTTAAGGGCAGAGATCTATGTAAACAAGACATTGAGAAGGGTTGGCTTTGCCAGTATCTAGTGAGCCATCCACCACCTTACAGAGGGAGAGAGTAGATCCCACAAAGAAAAGAGGTAAGGGCTAAGAAGAAGTTTCAACCAAGGAAGAATAAAGAGATTGGCAGAATAAGTGGCCCAGGACAGAAGGGTTTCCCCCTTGTGCTAAATGTGGGAGGAACCATTTAGGGGAATGTTTGAGAGGGAAAATGATGTTACAGGTGCCGACAGCCAGGGCTAATGAAGGATTGTAGAGCTCCACTTCCACCGACAGCTCAGACCCCTAGAGATACAAATGCCAGAGTATTACAGTGGCACAGAGTGAAGCCGAGGCCAGTCCATCAGCCGTAACTGGTTAGTTGTTATTTCATGCTGTTCCTTTATATGCTTTAATTGACTGGAGCCACTCATTCTTTTATATCTCATGGAATGATAGAGAGATTAATTTGAAAACTACTAGAGTGAGTCAACCATTAAGATAGAGTTGCTCGATGGGGTTGGTGTGCTGACCAAGAGAGTTGTTAGGAGAGTTTGTAGTGATCCATGGTCGAGAGTTAGCAGTTGATTTAATGTTTGATATGCCTAACTTTGATGTGATATTGGGCATGGATTTCTAAGGAGGTATGGAGTAGAAATTGACTGTCGGAAGAGAAAGCGAGATTTAATCTCGATAGTGGGGATAAGTTTAGTTTGGAGAGGGCCATAGCTGAGTATGTGTTGATTAGTAGTGTAAAGGCTAGAAAGATGTTGAGAAAGGGGTGTTTGGATATATTGCTCATGTAATACAGAGTGGTGATATTCCACAGTCAGAAATTCAGAGGGGTGCCGATAGTTCGAGAATTCTTAGATGTGTCGGAAGATTTACCGGGTTTGCCACTGGAAAGAGAGGTTGAGGTAGTATTGAACTAGCACCAGGAACAGCACCTTATCTAAAGCCTTACCGAATGGCCCCAACAGAGCTTCAGGAATTAAAGAAGAAGCATCCAAGAGCTTTAGATAAAGGTTTTATCCGACCGAGTCATTCTCCCTGGGGAGCCCCAATTCTGTTGTAAAGAAGAAGGACGGATCAATACGAGTGTGTATGATTACAGAGAGCGAATAAGGTAACAGTAAAGAATAAGTACCCACACCTCGAATAGATGATTTGTTTGATCAGTTGAAGGGAGCAGCTATTCTCCAAGATTGATTTGAGGTCAGGGTACCATCAAGTAAGGATAGAGCAGGATGTAGCTAAGATGCTTCCGTACGAGGTATGGGCATTATGAGTTTGTAGTGATGCGTTTGGCTTGACTAATGCCCCATCAGTTTTTATGGATTTGAATCGGGTATTTTGAGATTGTCTAGATCAGTTCATTGTGGTGTTTATTGATGATATTCTGGTTTATTCCAAATTGAGAGAAGAGCATGAGGAACATTTGAGGATAGTGTTGCAACGATGAGGAGAAAAACAATTATGCTAAATTTTCAAAGTGTGAGTTTTGGCTCGATCAAGTAATATTTTAGGCCATACTATGTCGAAGGAAGGGATTTCAGTAGATCGAGTAAGATAAAGGCAATTCTGAACGGCAGAGGCGAAGACAATAAAAGAGGTCCGAAGTTTCTTAGGTCTAGCAGGTTACTATGACGTTTTGTGAAGGGTTTGCCCAGTGGCTAAACCATGACAACTCTTACCAAACAGAAGACTCCTTTTGTATGGTCAAAGCTTGTAAGGATATTTCCAAGAGGAAGAAGAGGTTAACAACAGCTCCAATGTTAGGTTTGCCACAAGAGGGTATAGATTATGACATTTATACAGAGCCTCTTTGCAAGGACTTGGTACGGTGTTAATGCAGTTAGGTAGGGTGATAGCATTTGCCTCTCGGTTATTGAAAGAATATGAGACAAGATACCTACGCATGACCTAGAGTTGACAGCCGTAGCTTGCTTTAAAGATTTGGAGGCATTATCTTTATGGTGCCAAGAGTAATATCTACACCGATCATAAGAGTTAAAGTACTTCTTCACTCAAAAGGAGCTAAATATGAGACAGAGAAGGTGGTTAGAGCTGGTTAAGGATTTTGAGTGTGAGATCAAGTATCAACCGGGGAAAGCCAACGTAGTAGCCGATGCCTTGAGTAGAAAAGCTTACTTGTCCTGGCTCACTAGGCAGAAAGAGTTGATAAAAGAGTTGTGTAAAGAGCAGATTGAAGTGATTCCGGGAAAGACTGCCAGGTTAGAGGTTCAGGCTGCCTATGGAGGAAGTCAGAGTTAAGCAAGTGGGTGATAAGTGGTGTCAGAGAATAATTCAGCAAGTACATGAGGGCAAGGTAACGGAGTTCCACTTAGTGGATGATGTTCTCTATTTTGGAATCGATTATGTATCCCTCAGAATGGTGAATTGAGAAAGGAATTTTATGGAGGCGCAGATGCACTGTACACTGCTCATCTTAGAGCAACCAAGATGTATCAAGATGCAAAGAAAGGCACTAGTGGCCAGGTATCAAGAAAGACATGCACAGTTTGTAGCTAAATGTCTGACTTGCCAGCAAGTAAAAGAAGAAACACCAAAGGCTGTCAGGGTTGCTTCAGCCACTTAGTATTCCAGAATGGAAAGGGAGAGTATTTCGATGGATTTTATACAAGACTCCCTAGAGTACAAAGAGGTTATATGCTATATGGGTGATTGTGGATAGATTAACCAAGTCCGCCCATTTTCTTCCAGTAAATGAGAGTATCACCTCAGATCAGTTGGCTCAAATTTATATTAAGGAGATAGTAAGATTGCATGGTGTGCCAAGATTATAGTGTCAGACAGAGACTCGAGATTTGTCTCAGCTTTTTGGACTAGTTACGAGAAATTTGGGTACCGTTTGGCATTCAGTATTGCCTATCATCCTCTGATGGATGGCCAAACAGAGAGAACAAATCAGGTGTTAAGGATATGTTGAGAGCGCTGCTGCATGGATTATAAATGTCATGGCATGAAATGTTACCTTTGGTGGAGTTTGCCTACAACAATTGTTATCAGTCTATAATTAAAATGGCGCCTTATGAGGCTTTGTATGGTAGACGATGTAGGTCTCCACTACATTATGATGAGATCGGCGGAAAGGGTGAGTTGAGTACAGCTCTTGGGCCAGAGATGACTCAGAAAATGTAGAGGATGTAAGACTAATCAGAGATAGAATGAAGCAAGCCCAAGATCGCCAGAAAAGTTATGTCGATTTAAAGAGAAAAGAAGTGGAGTCTATAGTTGGTGATAAGGTATTTTTGAAAGTTTCCCCCTATAAACGAGTAATGCGCTTAGGAGCAAAGGGAAGTAGCACCGAGATTATTGGTCCATTTGAGGTTTTGCAACGAATTGGAAAAGTTGCCTAAGATTAGCACTACCACCTAGTATGGACAAGGACATGACGTTTTCCATATCTCGATGCTGCGGAAGTATGTGAGGGATCTCTACATATCTTGAGTATAGAAGATATTGATTTCACAGAGAATCTAGTGTATGAGGAGCGGCCAGTATAGATTCTAGATCGAAAAAATAAGAGCTCCGGAACAAGAGTATTCCGCTAGTGAAGGTTTCTTTGAGGAATCACAAAGTAGAAGAGGCCACATGGGAGAAGGAACAAGACATGCAGAATCAGTACCCGGAGTATTCTGTGTGAATTTCGAGGACGAAATTCTTTTAAGGGGAGAGATGTAGCACCCATTTGAGGTACGTACTTAAGATTTGCTGTAGTATACTTAATGTTATTGATTCAGTTTCAATTGAGTTTGTATGTTGTCATGGTGGTTGTTAGTCTTAATTGAAATGGTTTGTGAGTTGGTTGAGTGTGTGTTTGCTTTGAAATTGGTTGAGACTTGAGGAATTTTGGAAGAACAGTCTTTCGTCAGGGCAAAGAATAGTCTTTGCCGCGACGGCTTTGGCTTTGGAATGGCATGTCGGTTCTGTAAGTTTTTGTTGGAGCGACGGAATTTCTTCGCCGCGCGACGGGACGACAAAAAAGTTCTGAGTTTCTAGAGAACTTCTTCATAAGGGTGAAAATGACCTTTCTACCCTCATTAGCAGGGAAAGTGGGGAGTAAAATGTAAAGAAATGGGTAGAGAAGTGTTGGTAATGGGGGTGTATTGACAGAATCCAAGGATATAGATGGAATTTTCAAGGAAGAGTAAGGGCAAAATGGGAAATGATGATTTAATATGAGCTAAAAAGGGTAAGTGTAGAGAACCCTTATTTCACCCATTCCACCGCCATTCCATTCTCTAATTTCTCTCAATTCTCCATTTAATCTTCCAAGATTTCTAAGGAGTTTTAGGAAGCTTTTGGGTAGTTTTTGTAGGGATTTCATTAAAGCATCCTATTGTAGAGAATGGACAAGGTACTAAGAGAAGAGAGTAAATTGTGAGTCTCTCCATTAAAGGTAAGTAAATCCAAACTAAGTTGAGATTAAGAATTCATTTGAGTGAGATTGAGTATGTATATGCATGTATATGTTGAGTATGTTAGAGGAGATGAGCCAATCAATTATTGTAGAATTGACTCTTTGTAATAATATTCATTGATCAATAAAAGACAATTTATTCTATATCGGGTAAATCCTTATTATTGCAATATGTATTGATATATGTCCTTAGAATAGTAGAACCGTGACGAGGGTATCAAGTTTCAAATCTTGATAGTGAGAACCCTGTGCAGATATGATGGCCATTCTAGAAACGTCTGTCCCTAGTATTATTCTGAATAAGGGCACAGATAATACGGTAAGGCTATCATAGTGTTTAACGACCTGTCGTGACTGATCTCACTTGTCAAGGTTGTTTGGTGACAACTGGTGCAACACATGAGGCTTGCTGTAGGCGATGGACTGACCCACCAGAGGATTCATATGGATGGTAATCCCAGTGTCTATGGAACAAATCCTCTACGAATGGTGGTGCAGTGATCCTTAGACTTGAGATCACCGGAGCGCCTTGTGCACCGATTGGTGGAGTTTTACAACTAGCCTAAGCAGTTCTTTTTAGAGCTGTCAATACGGTGGTGATTGGCTGCATCAGGAGTGTATCAAGACTATGGTGGATTGACAGAGGATTCATCAATCACCGGTATGGGAGAAAGTTATCTCACGGCGCAATTCAGTATATGGCAATGACACTAAAACTGTGGCCACAGTGGGATTGAGTGTTTGCTCTATCCAGTATATAATATGGGTCATTGGTCCAGAAACTGAATAAATATCGAGAGTAACCGAAGGTTGACACTATTTCTATGCCTTGTCTCGTCTTCGAGATAACGTATGGAAAGGATTGAATTGCACGCGTAACCATATCGTTGATAGGTAGCTACTTTGCTGAATCCGAATATTGGGTGGCCATGATGCCTTGCTAGGGGCAATCTTGGTCTGTGTATTAGTGAGATGATTAATTGGTATTAATCGCGATACTATCACTGCCGATTGATAAGGAGCTATGGGTCATACACATAGAAGACAATAAGATCCAAGAAGAAAGAAGGGCGTTTTCGCTTTAAGGCGAAAGGGTATTATAGTAATTTCACAGTGCAATTAAATTTGCTGAGGTCATAGCCTATTTAATTTGTTAGAAAAAATTAATAAATGAATTACGTTTAAATGTGTGTTCGCACATATTAATATATTATCATATTGTTAAATGTTAATATATATTTAAATATATATATAATTGATTTAATTGAGATAATGATGGAAATTAAAAATCAAATTGGGAGTGTTTGGCAACATGGGGCGTTTGGGTTGAAGCCCAAGCCTATTCCATATGGGATTAGGGCAAATTTTTTTACTATAAAAAGAAAAGTATGTTAATTTAATTAGGAGATTTTTTTTCTTTAAAAAAAAAAAACACACAGCCCCCAATTATACACTCCCCAGTAGAAAGGTTTTGGCCTAAAAAATCAATTCAATTTGATTTCTTTTCTTCTTAATCTTGAAGCCAAAGAGGATCTAGCAAATACCTCTTTGGTTCTTTTGAGATTGTCTTCATGTGGACTACGTGGGTTCGATCCTACACTTGAATCGGTAGCAAAACGTTCAAAGACAATCGTGGTGGAGCCTCCAAACGTGCGTTTGTTTCTCTTAACTCATGTTGAATATTTCTGCAGATTATTATTTTAATATAAATTGTAAAATCATACCCTTGATCTTGGCTCATGTAAACGATCCTGTTATATTATAATTTTTGTTTCCGCTGCGTATACGGGACCGTTTACTAACAGAGTAAAGATTGAGTATGTATATGTATGTATTATGTTTATTGAGATGAGATGAGATGAGATGAGATGAGATGAGATTAGTAGTTATGTATGAGTATTGAATATATTTGAGTATGAGAAGTGTTGAACTTCTATGATGTTGAGTTGAGTTGATAGAAGTTGGAGAGAGTTTTGAACAACCTTATGGGAGTGAATTTATTTGGCAGGAATTTAGAGAGTATAAGGGAGTTTTCTCCCATTTTTGGATGATTAAAGAAAGGAGAATAGTTGTAGTCAAAGTAAAGTTTTATATACACATGAGTTGTATGATGAAATGCTTGAGAAAGGCATGAGTAAGAGTAAAGAACCTTAATTATTGCTACATAGCATAATCGCATTTCATAAGTGCATAATGAGCGTGAATCATCCATATGCATTAATTATGCATCAAAGAAAGAGTAGAAAAAGAGTAAAGCATTTTTGAGTATGAGCTTCTCTAAAAGAAAAGGAGTATGAGCTTCTATAAAAGAAAAAAGAAAAGAGAATAGAGTAGGTTGTGCGATGGGGAACCCATGAGTAAGGGGTAGAGTATTCCCGCATGTACGCCACATTGAGAGAGCGGTATGAGTATGAGAGAGAGAAGTGGTGTAGCCCGTGAGAGTGCATGCGGATGAGGGCTATACCCGAGAGTACCTGAGAGAGAGATTATACGCTCACATGGCCAAGGGTTCCGAATCCATGCATAACCGAGTCCGATCGGCTGAGAATGAGTAGAAGTCACGGAAAGCGGGAATGAGTCCCGGCCGTGCCCCCGGTAAGATGGGGCCGTGACTTACTAAAGAGAGTTAGTAGAAAAGAGTTCTAAGAAAGAGAAAAAGAGAGAAGTACCAAAAGAGAGAGTAAATGAGAATTTGTAAGAAAAGAATTAGAGAGAGAGTTACGGGGTTAGACGAGTAGAGGATTTACTTACTGAGCATTGTTTTAGTGCTCACCCTGTTATTTCCCATGTTTTGCAGGATCTAGGTGAGGACACAATCGGATGGACGTCGGCACGCGAGGGGAAGTGGTTACACTGTCCACCATGTTTTTGATAACTTTTGTACATGATAAACTTTTTATGTAAAGAATGTATATGTTAAATAAAAAGACAATTGTGGGCCCAGATCTTTATACTATTTTATTTGTATTTTATTATGTATATTATATGAGTATTTGAGTAGAAAGTGGCTATTACAATATATATTTTTTTCTAAAAAAAAAAAAAAAAAGAAATATAGTAAAGTAGTATTTGAGAATTTAATTTCTAATTGGTGGTCTTCCTGTGCAAATCTGCATTTTTTCTCTAAAAAATGAACACAAAATCTTATCAACTCTTTACTTCGAACATTAACTCATTCTAGTAGAGGTTGAAGAATCAAATATTAAGTCTCCACCCAAATTTGATCTTTTCAATCAACCAAATTCTACACAATAAGAATTATGATCCTCTTTCGTGTTGGGGGGATTTAATTAGATACTAACAAATTTTAAATCCCTGAAAGTGAAAATAATGCGAACAAAATATACAAAATAACTACACACACAAACACAAGATTTATAGTGGTTCACTCTCCGTATGAGAGCTACGTCCACTTTGCTGCTGCGAAATTTCACTATGAAGAAGAAAAAAATTACAAGAATCTCTCAAGCCTCACAATTGGCTCACACAAATAAACCCTATTTGGTGGCTCTCACTCTCTAATTGTGGCTTTGCCTTCTATTCAATTTATAATATCGAACTCTAGGACTTAACCCCTTTTTATAGGTAATACATGAGACACTATTCCTAATAGGACTCAAATCTCATATCCTAATAGGAATTTTATTTTAATTCCTAATACAATTATAATCCTATTCCTAAAGGAAAACAATTCTACATAAACACAAATTAGGAAAACTCATATCCTAATCCAACTCTAATTTGGATTGAATTTGGCTCCACAATCTCAACAATCTCCCACTTAGAGACTAATTCAACATGTCTTCAGTTCTTTACTTCCATCGGCAATGACATCAACTTCTCTTTCTTCAAGCGAGAAGTCCAACTGAAGTTGTACACAACTTCAGTTTCTCAATGGTAACCACCTTCGTAAACATATTAGTTGGATTTTTACTCTTTTGAATCTTCTCGAGAGCTATAACTCCTTCCAAAATTGAGCATATATAATGGTATTGAACTTCTATGTGTTTTGTCCTAGCATGGTAAACCAGGTTCTTTGCTAGGTGAATTGCACTTTGACTATCACAATACAAAATGTAAGTAAATGGATGGGGTAAACGCAGTAGAAAACAAAAATTTTCCCATCGATTACTCTGATTAACCCAAGATTAGGGTCTGATATGTATATATTTTACATGCTTAAATTGAAAAGAACAAATATAACATTAATCTAGACAAGGATTAGAGATCTCACACACATTTGGAGGCTCCTTCAAATGTCTTTGAATCTACTTCGCTATCGATCCAAGAATAGGATTGAATAAACGGTGATGCACGCGAAGACAATCCAAAGAATCAAATAGGGATTTCCTAGATCATCTTGGGCTTCAAGAATCAACTTGAATCAAAGAAAACTTTGATTCAAGCACAAGGAGAAAAACGTGAGAAAGGAGAGGCCTGCCTCCTTTTCTCTCTCTTTGATTTGATTGAAATGAATTATGATTTCATTCCTTAACACACATGCACTTATATAGTGCACGTGTCAAAACCCTATTCCAATGAGGATTAGGCATGACTCCAACCCTTGTATCCAAACACCCCTCTTGTGGTATTTTTATCTTAAATTAATTATTATTATAATTAAAGTCTATTAATATATTTATGAAATATATTAACATTTAATTAAAAATAATAATTCATTTAAATATATGCATACATATATTTAAATATAATCTCACTTATTTAATTTTATCATTAAATTAAATATAGACAACAACCTCAGCAAATTTAATTGCATTGTGAGATTAGCAAAATACCCTTTCGTCCTAAAAAACGAAAATGCCCTTTGCACAAACTGATTCTTAAATTATCTTTTATGTGTGTGACCCATAGACTCCTCATCATATCGGCAATGAGTAGTATCATGATTAACACCAATTAATCGTCTCACTACATACAGACCAAGATTGGCCCCTAGCAAGGCATCATGACCATCCGATAGATTCGGATTCAATGAAACAGTTACTTGTCAATGATATGGTTACCGTGCAATCAAATCCTTTCATCGTCTGTTATCTCATTGTTCTGGATCAAATTAGGGAGATTGCTAATATTTTGGACAATTTCATATTCTTATTGCAAAATCCAAGAGAGGTGGAATTTTGCTGAGAAATAAATTGATGGAGGGAAATTTGAATCTGCTTCGGAAACTTTGAATTTGAGCTTGAACTAATTGAATCCCTTAAGGACATTTGGGGGTAGGATTTCGGGAATTAATCCAAAATGATCCCACCATTGGGCAAACCAATTGGGAAATTTGAATAAAGTGTTTCTTTTGAAGTAAATCATCCAGGAGTGCCTATGGTGACTATTTTGGAGAAAGAGTGATCTGTTCTAGGCCTTTTGATAGTCCCAGTAATTATATCCAGGCGGATCAAAATTTTGGGAATTTTTTTTTTAATTGGTTTGGGTTGGATCCCCAATCAGAAGGACTAAGGATTTTCATGATATGAAGGGTTGAACGAGTGATAAATCCTGGTTGGTTTTTTATCTTCATAGTGTTTAAACTCATAAGAGTCTGAATCAACAAGAATAAATTCATAGAATTTTTGAGTTTTCCTTAAATCTTCGGGGAAAAAATGAAAACATTATGGAAAAATTTGTTGAACTAATTGTTTGGGGTTTTCAAAATCATCTCCTTCTTCAAAAGCCAAAAGATTTGAAGCAATTCCTTTTGAATATATTTTTGTCCTGGTTTAAGGGCTTTTAATGGTGTAGCCGCAAGAACAAGTTCTTTGTTTTTTGAAAGAACAATTTGAGCTTGTAACAACTACTAAAAGTTAATACAATGCATGCATAATAACAATAGAAAATTGGGCCCAAAAACCTTCTTTTCATTATAAGTCATATGTCTTTTATACACAAAGAGTATTGTTTACAAAAGTCATTTTAAAAGACAAAACAGGGGAAACAGTGTAGCTATTGCTCCTCGCTTGCCGACGCCCCTCCGACTGCATCAACACCTAGATCCTGCATCCACAAAGGAAAAATAATGGGGTGAGCACAAAATAATGCTCAGTAAGTAAAACCCTCTATCTGTCTGTCCCCGTATGTATTACTCTTAATTCTTTCCTTATACTATTTCTGTTTCTACTAAACATCATGGCCTAATCTTAACAGAGGAAAGACCGGATGGCATTCACACAGCACCATCTCACTCTCCATGACTATCGGGTGGAATTCACACAGTACCAACCCGTTCTTAGTGACTACCGAATGGGGATCACGAAGCACTTACTCGGTTTTTGTAACTATCGGGTAGAGACCACCTAGCACCTACCCATTCCTCATGATTTTCGGGTAACGATCAACAAGCATTAACCCGCCTCTAATCACTGTCAGGTGATGATCACAAAGCATCAACCCACTTCTAATAAATGTCGGATGATGATCACAAAGCATCAACCCCTTCTCTAATAACTAACCGGGTGGTGGTCACAAAGCATCCACCCATTTCTAATACTTATCGGGTGATGCTCACAAAGTATCAACCCATTTCTAATAGCTATTCGGGTGGTGATCACAAAGCATCAACCCATTTCTAATAGCTATTCGGGTGGTGATCACAAAGCATCAACCCGATTCTCATAACTATCGGGTGATGATCACAAAGCATCAACCCATTTCTACTACTCTTCTCATTTACTCTACTCTAGCATTTCTCATTCTCTCTACCCTTAGAGTAGTTGCATCCACCAAGTTCTCTACTCATAGAGTAAGTGCATACACAAAGTTTCCTACTCTTTCTTAGGTCACTTCTCAATGCATAAATAATGCATATGGATGGTTCATCTCCATTATTGCACTTATGAAATACCAACATGCAATGTTGCAAGAATTAAGGTTCACTACTCATACTCAAACCTCTATTAGGCATTTCATCAAACAACTCAAGTGCATCATAAAACTCTACTATAACAATAATTCTAAATCTTTCTCTAACCATCCAAAATGGGGAGAAACCCCCTCACATAGCCACAAAACCTGCCAAAGAAAGACACTTCCAAAAGGGTTCCACAATACCCCTTCAATTCCATCTCAAACTACCTTTCCAACCCACAACTCATTTCTTATATTTGAAAGGTATAAACAATCACAAAGCACTAGAAATCTCTATTTAAGCCTCAATAACATGGCATATAACATGTATATAACACACATACATAAGTGCTATCAAAACCCTAATCAAGAAAATTCCCAAATCTCAACTTGGGTTGGGGTTTACTTACCTTGTTATGGAGAGATTTCACTAACTCTTCCTTTCACTTGGTTTGCTTGACTTTCTCTCTACTCTTAAACAAAAGAACAAAAACCCTCAATATTCAATATATACAAAAACTCACAAAGCTTCACAACCAAAGCAAGAATCCTTACCTTAGGATGCCTTAGGTTGATTTTCTACCCCAAATCACTCCAAAAGCCCTTTAAAACTCCTTGATCAAAAGAAAGAGAATTTGAGAGGAAGCAAGAGAGGAGAGTGGCGTTGGAGAAGAAGAATGAAGGGTTTGCAATGTCTTAATTCCTTTTAATGAAATTTATACACAAGCATTCCCATTTTGCCCTTACTCTTCTTTGGGAATTCTATCTATATCCTTTGATTCATTACAACCACACCCCCATATCAACATATTCTCCATGAAAATTCCTTACATTTTACTCCCCACTTTTCCTGCTAAATAGGGGTAAAATGGTCAAATTGCCCTTAGGGAAGAGAATATCTAAAACTTAACAAACATTTTGGTCGGATTGTCGCTGCGGCGAGGAAGCTTCTGTCGCCGCAGCGAAACTGTCCAGAATATTTCCCCGTGGCTTCAACACCTCTTCGCCGCGGCGAAGGTTATTCTTCGCCTCGACGAAGGTTGGCACACTGAACTTCTTCTATTTTCAACCAATATCAGGGCAAGTATTCAACACAACACTCAATCGAAGGTCAACCAAATAATATTACCAAGAAACCAACTCAAATAAGAGCAAAAGAAGAAACAATAACTACGTACCTCAAGTGGGGCGTTACAGAGCTGCCTTTTGTAGTTTACTAAACGTAATTTTTTCACATTGGGAAAATTCTTGGGAACTTTTTCGAAGAGTTTAAGGATCTTTAAATTTCAAAATTTCATTTTTTTTGGTAAATTTGGTGTTAGCCCAATCATGGCTAGGGCTGCTTCTGGACTTTGCTGAAAAGAGTTGATCCAATTCTGGATTTGCTCTGTATTTGTTAGGCTTTGAGAAAAGCTTGTTGAGGCTATGCCTTTTCCTTTTGATTGTTGGGCTTTTTCTTGGGCTTATTCTTCACATACTAGTTCATACCATGATTTGGTGTTTGTTGGCTTTTGGGCATAAGAAGCCTTTGATTGTTTTTTAGTGATTGGAGGGTTGGTCTTTTTGGGTGGCATGATGGTTACCTCCCCTAAACGAATTCCCTGGTGAGGAAGCCAGGTAGGGAATTAGTTTCTCCTTTGATATATTCAATTTCAAAATCAAACACACATAAAATTGCTTGCCATCTTGCAAAAAATTGTTTTGATGCAATATTTTGAACATCCTTTTGTAAAACATGTTTAGCAGTTTGGCAATCAATACGAAGAAAAAATTTTTGATTGAATAAATCACTTTGAAATTTAGAAATGCATAAGACAATGGATAAAATTTCTTTTTTGATAATGGAGTATTTTTTATGAGTTTCATTCCAAAATTTGGAAGTATATTGGACAACCTATTCTTTGTTATCTTTTACTTGTTTGAGAATATCTCCATATCCCAAATCTGAGGCATCTGTTTCTACTATTTTAAAGGCTAATGGGTCTGTTAAATGCAAACATGGCAAATGGGTAATTTGGGCTTTAATTTGCCAGATTATATAAGTGTGTTGACTTGTCCATGGTTTTGGATTTTTCTTCAATCTTTCATATAAAGGTTTGCAAATTTTAGTAAGTTTTGGATAAAAATCCATTAAATAATTAAGACTTCCTAAGAATCTTTGTAACTGAGTTTTATTAGTGATGACATCTAGGATTTTTGGCCGAATTCAATGGATCTTTGAATAGGTATGATTGTACTATTGTAGATTATTTGACCTAACAATTGGATCCTTGTTTGGAAAAGGTTTATTTTTGTTTTGGATACAACTAAACCATTTGTTTTGACAATGTAAATAAATTTTTTTAAATGTTTAAAGTGTTGATCTATACTAGATGAAAATATGAGAACATCATCTATATAGACAATAAGAAATTGAGAGTATGGATTGAATATGTCATTCATTGTTCTTTGGAATTCTGATAGGGCATTTTTTAACCCAAAGGGCATTACATTCCATTCATATTGACCAAATGGTACAGTAAATATGGTTTTATACCTATCTTCTGGTTTTATACCTATCTTCTGGTTTTATTTGGATTTGCCAAAATCCAGATTTCATGTTGAAGTTGGAAAAGATTTTTGAATTGGATAGTTTTTGTAATAAATCTTTTTTGTTTGGGATTGGGTATCTTATCCATCTTAAGGTTGTATTAAGAGGTTTATAATTTATGACAAGTCTTGGAACTCCTTGTTCAAGTTCAGCTTTTTTCTAAACATAGAAGGTCGAGCAACTCCAAGGAGAATTGCTTTTCCTAATGAATTTTTTCTGTAGAAGATCATTGATTTCCTTTTTACAATGTTCTTCTAATTCTTTATGCATTTGTATTGGTCTAGCTTTTGTAGGTATTTCTTTTTCATCAAAATCTTTTTCATAAGGCAAACTGACCATATGTTTTTGTTTGTTTAAGATAAGGTGATTAATTTCTTTCTTTGATGTTGAGTATTCTTGGAGAATATTAAGGTTCTTTTGGATGGGTTTGTGTATAAATTCGAAGATAATAACTTCACCCATTATTTTTGCGGATATTCCCAAGTCATCAACACTAAATGGTTGTATTAAATTAATGAAGGTTGTTCCTAATATTATACTTCTTTTCAAATTTTTTACTAATAAAAAAGAGGTTTTAAAACAAATATTTTGATTACAAACTTTAACATCTGATAATTTGTAATTGATAAAAAGTGTTGAGCCATTGGCTGACTTAGCAAATTCTAGTGTTTTTTTCATAGTATTTTGTAGGAACTAATCCTTCTCGGATACAATTGAAGTCTGCTCCAGTATTAAATAGAGTAATTGTTTCTAGGATAAACTCATCATTGATTAAGAGTTTTATCTTAATATGCCATTTTTGATAAGTTATTTGGGTTAGCATATTTATAAAATCTTCATTATGATCTTCATCATCTTCATATTTATCTTTTTCTTTAGTAACAAGTGATTTCAAATGTTGTTTTTGTTGTTCTTTTAATTCTTTGACTTCAATTTTTATTTGTTGGATTTCTTTTATTAAATCTTCAAGTGTTAATTTCCTTTTTTCTTGTTTTCGAATTTGTCAATAATATTCTAAAAACTATAAGCTTTATGGGTTTCTATTTTCCTATTAGTTTTTTTGAAGGTATTTTTTAGTCTTTCTAGATACTCTTTTCTCAAAAGAGGATCATCAATTTTATTAACAACTTCTAGGAGGAATTCTTGGTCTTTGGTTAAGACATTTATTTCATTTTAACTTGAGGTTTTGATTTCATCAATTTGGTTGTCATTGGACATTTCTTTTTCACTTTAATCTGAATCAGAGGATTGTATCATTAACATTTCAATTTTATTTCTGATTTCTTCATCAAGGCTTAATTCTCTAATTCCTTTACTAATTTCGTAATACTTAGCGATATGACCCTGTTTGCCGCACCTAAAGCACGTGAATTGTTTTGTGGGTTTGTCTGTTTTAGAAAATTTGCGTTGTTGAAAAGGTTTTTTCTCCCCCTAAATGTGGGTTTGTATGGGTTTTTCTTGTATGTATTGTTCTTACGATTATTCATGGTTTTATCACATTGACCTTTGTAGATTATTGTTTTCTTGGTTTTCTTTCTTTCAAAAGAATTTTTGTGTTGATTGTCAAATTGTTGACAAAAACTTCCTAATTCTCTTCCTAACTTTTTTCTTTCTTTTTGCTTTTGGTAAGCAAGTTTTTCATCTTTGCAAATTTTCATTCCAACTTTCTAAACCAAACTATGTAATTGTCCATAAGTTAAATTGTCATATGGTATAATACCATCGTATTGTTTCCTAATATTTTCTCTAACCTTTCCAGCTAAGATGTTGGGTAATCCTGCTAAAAAATTTAACCTTCTAATAAGCTTTGTCACTATTAGGCATTTGCAAAACTCTAACAAAGAATATTTCTTTATACCACCTATAATCATGAAGGGTTTTGCATTTTAAGTTCATTAATGTAGCTTGACTTTTGTCTTTTACATTTGCAGGGTCTCCTACAAAGTGAAAAGTTATTGCAAAAATTAAGGTATTAACAACATCCTGAATTTCATTACCATCTTCATCCAAAATTGGTATTCCATTATCATCAATTTTGATTGCGTTAAGAATTTCACTTTGGTTTCGATCTTGTAGGTGGCTATGAGAGCCAATGAAACCAACCACTAACAAGTGGGCTATGGCTTGGTCTGTTGAATTATGTTTAGTCCTATAGGCATTACTGACTATGGTCATTTGTTGTACGACCATAATAATATTATAATCAGACATCCCATCTATGTTCCATTCATAGATAGAATTGACATTGTATTTCCTTTGTTGTATTTGAGAGGATTCTTCCAAAACTAAATATGGGGCTGAAGCTTTTGGATAATACATTTTTTGGGGTTTTTTCCAATTCGTGTTGTTGATTTGAATAGAATTATCTCTTGAGGATGTATTTTGATCATCAATTTCTGATGATTTTGATGAATCCGTTTTGCCAATAAAATTTATATGTCTAGAAGTTTGTGGGGGTTTTTGGTGCGACAACACTAGAGAATTCTTCTTTTATTTGGTTGAGTTTTTTATTTATTTCTTGCATAAATTCTTCTTTGTTCATTAAAGTTTTAGTGTGTTTTGGAGGGATCTTGTGTGGAACAAATAAAGGTTTATTATCTACAATTTTTAGTGGTTTTGACCTTATGTCAATAGGTTTTAGGATAAGTTTTCCTACAATGTCTTCAATTCTATTCAATTGTTCGCCAATAGTATTCAAGCACTAGTTTGCATAATTATTTTGTTGGTAAATATTTTTAATATCATTTCCTGATATTTCACTTAAATTTTCTTTGACTTTAAAAGGTGAAGCCTTAATTTCTACTCCTTTACAGGGAATTGATACTTTTGCTAAAGGTGGACGAATTGACTCTATTTCTTCAAAAATTTTTCCTCTTGTGATTTTCCACTGTTTGCCTTTTGTTTGGACATTGATTGTTTTTTCACTATCAAACCATTGAAAGAAAGGTATAAGAATTTGGTGTGTTTTCATAAAGTTGTAATAATTTTGTTGAATTATATCTCTTTCTTTTTAATTAAAGTTTTTAGAGAAAGCTTCCCTTAATTCTTGATTTTCTTTCGAATAAAAATCCTTTCTTAAGAGATTTTATCTATTTCAAAATTTTCAATCATGTTTAATTCTGGCAAATCTGTCATTTGGGAATAGGTCGTAGACATTCTTTGTGATGTCTCTTCCCCTCTTGTTGGGAAGGTGTTTGAACTGAATAATAAGGTTATGGTATTGTTGAGGAATTATCTATTCCTTGAATATTTGTTTTAACCTGGGAAGGTCTAGGGGGGTCTCTTATTGAACAAGAAAATCTTCTTTGTTCAAGAGGTTATTTGGAATTTAATCTGGATGAGGATAAGTGTGAGTCATCAAAACTTATTGTTGGAGCCTACTAAACCTAATCGAACACTTCCATAAGAATTTTTAGTTATGTTTTCAATCTCTGTATTTTGGATTGGTTGGGTTAAAGGTTTAGGAATTCTCATTTTTAAAGGTATGATTGCATTTGCTAATCCCTAATCTTCTGTTAAAGTAATTTGATCCCAACTTATTGTTTTAGGAACTGTTATGTTTGATCTTGTTCAATCAGTTTGAAATAACATTGTGTGGCCCTTTTGGTCATGATTAATGGCTCTAGTTTCAAAAGTAGATTGCATTACTTTGTATTGGATCCTATAAATGGCTGCTATAGGGAAGGTTCCTGGTTTTAAGTCATAATTACACGTTTTAATATTCAAAGTTAAAACATCTAGTATATTTTGGTCTTTTAAGTAGACTATGAAATCAGGATAACAATTGAAATAAATTGGTCCATTGGACAGGCTGGATTCTATTGTTCTTAACAGAGAATCTCTAAATCTTAGCCATCTACAATCTCTTAAATAGGCAAAGATGGCAGTGTCCATGCCTTCAATGCTTAAAGGTTTGATTCCTATTTGAACTAATCCTACATGAAGATACTTGTAATTCTTTTTGTATTTTTCGACCATTTCATTAGATAATAATTGAGTTATTTGAGTTGAATTGTTTACCTTAAAGAGTCTTTTCTTCTATTTTAATTATGTATTTTGATTTGTTTAAGGGGTTTACTCTATTGAGACTTGATAATTTTCCTTCTTTATATACATCTATTATAGAAATTTTGGGAATGTTCTATTTATCAAAATGTTTTTGTAAATCTTGAGGTTTTATTACCTGTTTATCTTTTTGTGTACAAGCTTGACTTGTTTCAATTGTGTTGTCATTTTGATTTATACAAATCTCTTATTGATGAACAATCTGTTCATCTCTAGTTTGAACTGGAAGTAGACACTGATCTAGAAAAGTTTTCCATTTTGTTTATCACCTATTTCTTTCCTTACAGTGGTTGATCTAAGGGACTTACAACGGTTACATCCTACAACCCTACACAACTCAAAATGACTCAGTACTCAAAATAATTAATAAACAAAATTTTAACAATGACAAATCACTGCATTCTCCCAAAAGGAACTCACCTTGATGCAAATTTTCTAGAGTACTTACATGCTAACCTATGGGGTCCAGAAAGGGTTAAATCACATGGAGGGAACCTTTACTTCCTACCCATTGTAAAGGATTATAGTAGGAGGGTATGGGTATACCTTCTTAGGTCTAAGGATGAAGCCCTAAGTAAATTAAATTGTTGGAAAACCTTGGTGGAATATCAAGTAGAAAAGAAAGTCAAAGCCCTTAGGACAGACAATGGATTGGAGTTCTGTAACTTTGATTTTGATGCATCCTGTAGAGACCAAGGGATTTTAAGGCATAGGATAGTTAGAAGGACTCCTCAATGAAATAGAGTTGCTGAAAGGGTGAATAGGACTTTACTAGAAAAGGTCAAGTGTCTTTTGTTTACTGTTGGGTTGCCTAAGTCATTTTGGGGGGAAGCCTTAACTACAGTAGCCTACCTAGTTAATAGATCCCCTTTCTAGTGCAATATAATTTAAGTGTCCAAAGGAGAAGTGGGTTGGAAGGAAACCATTCCTTAGTCACCTAAAAGTATTTGGGTGTGCAGCTTATGCTCACACCACTGATGGGAAATTGGAGCCTAGGTCCCTTAGCTGTGTGTTTTTGGGGTATCAAGAAGGGACCAAGGGATATAGACTATGGGAAAGAGATGCCTAAGGAATCAAGGTCATTATTAGTAGGGATTTGGTTTTTAATGAGTGTGTGTTTCCTTGCAGGGTTACTAATAACAATGCAGGTACTTCGCCATGATCTTCAGAATTCTAATCAAACTGAAAGTACTCAGTTTGAGGTGGAGTCAACTAACCATTTTGAATAGGCAGCCACAACTAAGGAGCCTGAACCTATGGTCGAACATCCATCAATTGACAGTGACTATGATGATGAAGTGAACCTATAGAGAATGTTGAGGAGGCCCAACAAGATGCCCTTGTGCAGTGTGTGTGTGTGTCTTTAGAAAGGTTGAACCGTAACGAGGGAATTAATTGTTTTAAATCTCAATTGTGAGAACCCTATGATCATACATGGTGGCCATTCTAGAACTGTCTGGAGCCCCATTATCAATTTGACCAAGGGCACAAATTATACGGTAAAGCTATCATAAAGTTGAACAACCCTACTAAAAGGTAGTGATAGTTCTCATATGTCAAGGTTGTTAGGTGATAACTTGGTGTAAGGCATGGGTGTTTGTTAATGACGAGTTCATTGGGCCAATCCACTGGAGGATTCCACACAGGATGGTATTGTCAGTGTTTGTGGAACATATCCTCCAATGGACGGTGGTGCATGTGATCCCTTGACTTGAGATCACTAGAGCGCTGTGTGTAATTATTGATGTGATTTGACACTAGCCTAACGTAATCCTATTTCGGGTTATGAGTATGGTAGTTGTTTATTGCATCGAGAAGTGCGCTATGGCTATGGTGGATTAAGAAAAGATTCATCACTCCTGGTTATAGGAGAAATTATCTCGTTGAGATATTCGGTTAGGAACTATGATCGCAAAATCTGCAGCGATAGTAGAATCGAGTCAGTGCTCAAATCCAATTTTATATGGTCGTTGATTCGACAATCGAATATAAACATATCAAGGTGAACTAATTGAAGTTAAAACTATTTATGTACTTCAAACCATGATGAGATAAATGATGATGAAAGGATTTGAATTGCATGATAACCATTCTGTTGAAGGTAGCAACTTCGCTGAATCTTTATTTGTTGGGTAATCATGATGTCTTGCTGGAAGCAAATCTTGATTGGTGTACAGAACACTAATTAATTGATGTTTAATTATAAATTCAGTCACTACCAACATAATAAAGAGCCTACAAGTCACACATATTAAAGGCAGTTTTTACTGAGAATGAAAATGAAGGGTAATTTTGTTTTTTGGACGAAAGGGTATTTTGGTAATTTTGATGTGCGATTAAATTCGCTGAAAGTCGTTGCCAACATTCAATATTTATATTGAAGTTAATTTAGCAAAGTTGTAATTATATTAATATTAATATAAAATATTAATATTACTATGGATTAAATATATGGATAAATAAATATTCATATTTATTTATTAGGAATATATATTTAAATTGGGAATTATCCTATTGCAAAATAGGAATATATATTTAATATGGAAATATATCCTATTGCAAAATAGGAATACATATTTGATTGGAAAATATCCCATTCCAAAAATAGGAATAGAAATATTCCTATTCTTAAATGGGAATATTTTACCCACTATATAAAGTAGGGTTTAGGAGAAACTAAAATAGTTGAAACATAATTCTTCCAAACCCAAACCCTAGCCACCCAACGTTTTTGAGAGAGAAACTCTCTCTCAAAATTTCAACTTCTCTCATCTTGCACCCAAGGATTCTAGCAAACTTCCTTGTGTGTGGATTAGCCTGCCAACCTTTATGTGGACTTCTCAGGAGCGATTCCATCTTGAATCAGCTAGCGAAAAGAAAACCAAAGAACCCGAAGGAACCTCCAAACGCAAGTAATAACAATAAACCTTGTATGGGTTGGTTTTATTATATAATGGATTGCATATATCAATCCTGATCATGGGATTAGCGGGTTCATTGAATAAAATTTTAGTTTTATATTCTGCGTATTATTCAATGAATTCCCAACAGTGGTAGCAGAGCTTGGATTGATATATGTTTTCTATTAATTAACATGCTAATTGATTTGATAGAAAAATTGCATGTTAGGGTTTTTGTTTCAATTGTTTAAATTGAAATTGATTAAAACTGTAATTTAATCTTGTTGATGAATGAAAGGATTTGGTTCGATAAGGGTTACAAAAAACCTTGAAAACATGGCTGCTCATGTGCAGCCCCCTATGGTGGTTGTGCAATCGCGCGCATAGCTTATTGTCCAAGTTGCGCATTGTATATACGCAGCCTGACTACCTTAGGCCACGCACAGCTTGTCCCTTGCTGGTCCTTGGTCATACGTTTAAATGCATGGCTGACCAGGGCCCTTGGCCATGCGTTTAAATGCATGGTTGGCTAGAGCCATTGGTCATGCGTTTAAATGCACAGTTGGCTTTTGTGGGCTACGCTAGGCGCCTGCCCATGCTCCTAGGTGTTTATCTATGCTCCCAAGTGCTTGCTCATGCTCATGCTCCCAGGTGCCTGCCCATGCTCCCTGGCACCTGTCCCTGATGCTGTGCGCGTTTATGAGTGGCGCTGCCCCTGGTCGCATGTGTGGCACTACCTTTGGTTACATGTGTGGCGCTGCCCCTGGCCGCACGAGTTTGCGTGTGAACTGCTATTGGTCATGCACAACCATGCGTGACCTTGACTGTGGCCTTTCACAAGTCATGCGCTCCTACGCATGGTCTGCCCATGACAAGCCAAGGTTGTGCATTCATGTGCATAGCTTCCCAAGTGTTTTGGCTATGCGATAACATGCACGGCCGAGTAGGAGTAGCACATTTTAGGCTTGCTAGGGTATTGCTGGAAGCAACTGATCTATGATGTTTCCGACAAGCTTTCATGTGGAAATTAAAAGGCAAAGGGTCTCTCTCGATGTTACGAGAGAAAGAACGTTTTGGGAATTACAAGTTGGCATTTTTCAACTTTTTCACCAAGCCATGAATAAAGCAGTCGCTGTTGTTCTGTACTGTTCAATTTGTTTTCAAACTCGACAGGGACTAAACTACAAAATTTGCAAGTTTAGGGACCAAAAAAAAGTATGTAGAATTAAAAGGGGTAAATTGTAATTTACCTAGTAAATTCAAATTTGAGCTTTTGAATGATATGCCATATTTGATTAATGTCTAATATGCATGGTGCTCAATACTTGGCCATCAACCCTAGGTTTGTTATTTATTTTTCGGAATGAATGTTTGTAGCCTTTTAATAGTAAATGGGACCTACGTGTCTTGCCTATCTCTTTACTCTCAATGTATTTCTTTTCTCACCTAAATCCCCTCGAATGTAACTCGAGGTTTCTATTTTATTTGATGTAATTTAGAATAGGATTCTTTCATTGATGTAAAGAAGATGGAGTGAAGGCGTGAAGTGATCCATTTACAACCAATTTAACAACACAACATGCCATAAATCCAAGTTAAAATTCGGCCAAATACAAAACAAGAACAATCTCACACTTACTTGCAATTTCGGACCAAGATAAGTAGAAACACTTCAAGCGTAAAGGATTGCTCCACCAACTTGAATTGATTCACCACCAGATCCCCTTGCCAAGATTTGGATAAAGAATGCACAAACAAAGAACACAAAAGTTCTCTCTCAAATGGACAAACGAATTTTCATATATTTCATAAGCTAAATGTTACAATGAAAAATAGTTGCCCTTACATAGGCAAATACAAGGATAAACAAGTAATTGACAAATACATTAAAATGAAATAAACTTAACTAATATTACAAGCCATTCATTCAAAAAGTAAGGTCATGCCAATTTAATGCAAAAGAGACATGATTCCCTAATTCTAGGATTTATGTCTTTAACCACCCCATTAGTTGAAATAAGCTTACTTCATTAGATCAAAACTTGGTCAATGACCCTAATTAAGTCTACTAATAAGGGTGTAAGAGTTTGGGCCGTGAGAATTGTAACAACTACTGTAAACTAGTAAAATGCTTGCATAATAATAATAGGAAATGGGCCCAAAACTTTTCTTTTTATTATATGTAATAAGTCTTTTATACACAAAGAGTATTATTTTACAAAATGCCATTTAAAGGACAAAAACAGGGGAAACAGTGTAGCTATTGCTCCTCGCTTGCTGACGCCCCTCCGACTGCATCATCACCTAGATCCTGCATCCATAAAGGAAAATGACGGGGTGAGCACAAAATAATGCTCAGTAAGTAAACTCTCTATCTGTTTATCCCCGTAACTATTTTTCTTAATTCCTTCCTCACACTTTCTTTCTATTGTTTTCTATTAACGTTATGGCCTTATCTTACCGGAGGTACGGCCGGATGACGTTCACACAACACCATCTCACTCTTCATGACTGTGGGGCGGAGTTCACACAGCACCAACTCGCTCTTAGTGACTACTGAGTGAGGATCACAAAGCATCTGCCCAGTTTTCATAACTATCGGGTGGAGACCACAAAGCACCTACCCGTTTCTCATGACTTTTGGGTGATGATCACAAAGTATCAACACATTTCTAATGACTATCGGGTGACGATCACAAAGCATCAACCCGTTGCTACTAAACATTGGGTGACGATCACAAAGCATCAACCCGTTTCTACTAAATAGCGGGTGATGATCACAAAGCATCAAGCCATCTCTAATGACTTTCTCTACTCTAGCACTTCTCATTCTCTCTACCCGTAGAGTAGTTGCATTCACAAAGTTCTCTACTCATAAAGCAAGTGCATACACAAAGTTTTCTACTCTTCATAAGTCACTTCTCAATGCACAAATAATGCATATGGATGGTTCATCTCCAATAATGCACTTATGAAATGCCAACATGCAATGTTGCAAGAATTAAGGTTCACTACTCATACTTAAACTTCTACTAGGCATTTCATCAAACAATTCAAGTGCATAACAAAACTCTACTATAACAATAATTCTATGTCTTTCTCTAACCATCCAAAATGGGAGAAAACTCCCTCACATAGCCATAAATCCTGTCATAGAATAACACTTCTAAAATGGATTTCTCAATATCCTTCAATTCCATCTCAAACTACATTCCCAACCCACATCTCACTTCTCATAATCAAAGTGTATGAACAACCATAAAGCAATAATTATCTCCATTTAAATCTTAATAACGTAGCATGTCACATGTATACACATACACACATAATTGCAATTAACTCTCTATTCAAGAAAGTTCTCAAATCTCTACTTAGGTTGGGGTTTACTTACCTTGTGATGGAGAGATCTCACTAGCTCTTCCTTTCTCTTGGTTTGCTTGATTTTTTTCTCTACCTTTTAAACAATTACACAATTCAACCAAGAGACCTCAATATTCAAATATACATAAAATCTCACAAAACTTCACATCCAAAGCAAGAATCCTTACCTTAGGATGCCTTAGATTGATCTTCTACCCCAAATCACTCCAAAAGCCCTCTAAAATTCCTTGAACAATTGGAAGAGAAATTGAGAGGAAGTAAAAAGGAGAGTGGCGGTGGAGAAGAAGAATGAAGGGTTTTGCAATGACTTAATTCCTTTTAATACAATTTATGCACAAGCATTCCCATTTTGCCCTTACTTTTCCTTAGGAATTCCATCTATACCCTTTGATTCATTACAAACACATCCCCATATTAACATATTCTCCATGAAAAATCCTTACATTTTACTCCCCACTTTTCCCACTAATTAGGGGTAGAATGGTCAAATTGCCCTTAGGGAAGAAAATATCTAAAACTTAACCAACATTTTGGTTGGCCCATCGCCGCGGCGAAAAAGCTTCTGTCGCCACGGCGAAACTATCCAGCGGCTTCCCCGGCTTCAACACCTCTTCGCTGTGGCGAAGATTCTTCTTCGCCTCGGCGAAGCCTGGAACACTAAACTTCTTCTATTTTCAACCACTTTCAAGGCAAGTATTCAACATAAATAATACTAATAAACTGACTCAAATAAGAACAAAAAGGAGAAACATTGGCTACGTACCTCAAGTGGGGTGTTACAAGAATCATGCAAATGGATCCAATAAGGGTTCATGTGGACCTTCCCCTTTGGAATAAGACTTGGGCCGGATTGGACCACTTCAACACTTGGGCTTCTTTCTTGGTGGGCTTGAGCTTCCCTTGTTGAGCTTGGCTTGGAATGGATTGAGCCGAAATGTTTGGAGACTCTCACTCCTTGGAACTTGCTTGGGCCGAATTTTCTCCATTGCATTCCACATTCCACAATCCAAGTGTTTTAGGACTTGGAGTAAAATTCTTCAATTCAACCGAATTAGCAAGTGTTTTAGAACTTGTAATTCCTTGTCCACTCATGTTTACAAGTGTTTTAGGACTTGTAAACGTATCATGAAGCATATCCCGAAGACTTCTAAGAAGTTTTGTAATAATACGCATGAACCTTGGTTAACCCACCAATTCCTCAAAGCTCAAGGAATTTGGTTTTAGATTGGCCATGTACTGACACGTTTATTTGTTATCTTAGAAAGAATGCTAAGATTGAATGTTTTACCATGCCAGACTATAACATGCTAAAAAGATAATAAAATTGGTGAGACAATAAATCAAAACCCCTCGATTAAGATATTAAGTCACTAATAACTATACGCCTTCTATCACTATGGGATTAATTAAACCAATGTTCGTCATGACCTTATTTGCCCCCACGAATAGTACACTTCTACCAGTGGGAGGTTAATTATTCATTGTAATTTTTTCTTATTAGTGATGTGTTTGATTTAACTAGGTGTATTTTGCTTGTTTGCCTCTACGAAGGTTGATAAATACACTAGAGGCATAGTAGAGTAGTGCATTTAAGGATGTACAAGAAGACATGTAGTGTCCAACTCACTGATCCAAAAGTTACATTTGAGGACAATGGTTGATGCCTTTGGATTGTGTAATCAATTTGTTGGCTTGATTTACATTCGAGCTTAATAGTTGGTGCTATTAAATGATGTGGATTAAAGTTTATTGACCTACCTAATCATTCTATTTTAATTTGTTCGCCCCGTGAAGGTTGAAATAGAAATGATGGGATTTCGGCCCACTAGGAAGACAAATGGGTCTTCATGAGTTTAATAGCGAGGGTTATTGGGCTTGAGTAAAATAGTGGGAGCAATTGATTAATAAAAGGCCTGATTAATTAATATAATATTTACTCTGTTTAAATTTCGCACTTGTAGATTCGCATTCATAATGAACATGATATCACTACAATCAATCATCGAAAGAGGAAACAAATTCGATGGTGAAAACTTTGTAAACTGGTATAGAACCATAAATATATACTTGAGTGTTACGAAGGATTATACACCATTGAAAATGCCCTATCACCAAAGCCGACTAATAATTCCATCCAAGAGATTGGGCACACAAAACGTACACACAATGCTAACATTGAATTACTAGGTCCATTGTTTAGCATCAATGACACCATTATTGCAATTACAGTGCTAGGATATGGACTTACCTACCATAATCTATACTCTCCAAAATAATGAGAAGTATATGGTGTCATAGTCACTGTTTAGATGCACGATGGAAGAGGGTACCAAAATTTGCGATCATATACTCAAGTTGACTAAGTATATGAATAAGCTTGAAATTTTGGATGTAGACTTAATGAAGGTTTAGCAATAGACCTAACATTACAGTCGTTGCCAGATTTCTAAACTCATTTTGTCAGGAACAATAAGGAGAAGACCCTACTTGAACTTTTGGATATGTTGAAAGCTCATGAGCTAGGCATGAAAATTTCTAAGGCACTAAAGTTAGTTGAACCTAACTCAAGCGTAGATGAACGTGCTTATAAGTTGATGGAAGAAATTTTTGAAGATGGAAAGGTTGTTTACTTTCATTATGGCAAGCTTGGCCAGTGGAAGAAACATTGCAAGGCCTTCTAGAGAAGAAGAATTCTGCATCTTCTTCTAAAGGTATGTATATGATTGAAATAAATCTTTCTCCTATTACATCTTAGGTCATTGACACTGGATGTGGTTCTCATATTTGCACTTTTGTTCAAGGACTACGACAAAGTAGATCACTCAGTCGAGGAGAGGTGGACCTACTAGTTGGAAATGAAGCGTGAGTTGCTGCATTAGCCATAGGAAGTTATTATTTATCTTTGCCTTTGGGCTTTATATTAGAATTTTCAGATTACTATTATGTTCCTTCAGTTTCTAAGAACATTATTTTTGTATTTGCTTTGGACAATGTTGGATATCAGTTTTTGATAACTAATGGGTTTTTATCTTTTAGTTTGGATGGTATTCAATATGGAACTGCGAGATTACATAATGGTCTATATATTCTAGATTTAAATAATAATGAAATATTCAATCTTAAAAATAAGAAAGCCAAGAATGATGGCATTAATCAAATGTATATATGGCATTGTAGGCTGGGCCATGTGAACTAGACTCGCATTGCAAAACTCCATAAGGACGGAGTTTTGGACCCATTTGACTTTCAATCTTATGAGGTATGCAAGTTATTCCTATTAGGCAAAATGACCAAGTCACTTTTTACTAGACATAGTGAAAGGGCAACGAAACTATTAGGCATCATCCATAATGATGTATGTGGACCACTAACAGTACAAGCCAGAGATAGATATCCTTATTTCATCATGTTTACTGATAACTTTAGTAGATTTGGTTGTGTCTATTTGATGAGATATAAATCTGAATCTTGCCAAGTTCAAAGAATTTAGGAATGAAGTACAAAATCAACTGCGCAAGAGTATAAAGGTTGTCCAATCCGACAGGGGAGAAGAATACTTAAGCTTAGAGTTTGATGCATACCTGAAGGATGTTGGGACAGTATCTCAACTCACACCTCCTTATACACCTGAACACAATGGAGTGTCTGAAATGAGGAACTGTACGTTGTTGGATATGGTTCGATATATGATGAGTTTTATAGATCTACCTATATTGTTTTGGGGCTATGCCCTAGAGGCTATAACTTACACACTGAAACATGTATTGTCTAAATCTGTAGATAAGACTCCATATTGTAATGCCTACATCAAGGTACGTAGCTTTATTCATGCCCTAATACCCTTAGTTGAATTTTGTTAAAGTTATCTTGAACAAGTGTGAAGAAAATTCCTTAAAATTTCATTAGGGCTACAATGGTCTTTTCACTCATAATTAGTTGAAAAAGTGGGGAGTGAAAAGAAATAGAATAACATGGAGAAGATAATAAAAATAAGGGTATTATGGTAATTGACTAAGGGACATAGATGAAATTTTTAGAAAGTGCAAGGGTAAAATGGGAAACTATATATATATATTATTACGTAGTAATAAGAGTTCAAGGATTGAAACCCTAGCCACTCCACCCATTGTTCACGCCACCTTCATACCAAATTCTCTCAATTTTTCTTCCACTAATTTCAAGGAAATTCATAGGATTTTGGCTAGATTTTGATAGATTTTCAATTCTAAGCATCCAAAGGTAAGATTCTTGCACCAAGATGTGAGATTAAATTTTAAAGTTTTGAATTCTTATGGTTTTATATGCTTAGGGTTTAAGAGGAAAGGGAATTCTACCAAGGAGAGATTATAGTGTTGGAATTGGTCAAATTCAAGGTAAGTAAATCCAACTTTAGCTTTTGATTGGATAAAACTTGTGTAGAGAAATTTCTTATATGTTGCATGTGTGTTTGGATGATGAGAATTATGGATTGAAGTTGAGATTGTTTGATATGTGAATCTCATGGCCATGAGAAGTGATGTATTAGTATGTGTTGAGTTGATGAAATTTTGGGTGAAATGTGAAAGAATGGATATGGCATGGTAGAGGATGAAATTCGGCTAGGGTGGTTGTTGGCCTTAGGGAGCTTTTGCTCCAATTTTTGGTGGCTTGAGAAATATGTGGAAGTGTAACCAATTTAGAGTTTGTATGTGCATGTAAGGTGTTTGATGAATTTTCAAAGAAAGTGCATATATATGAGTATGTTAGATTATTACTTTGTTATGGACATGTTGTTGGTATAGAATACTAGTTCCATAATGATATCTTTGTATGCCATAATACATTCTTACGTTTGAGCATTTGCATTTAGAAAGAATAGCAAAGAATGAGCATATTTACATGCACATATACATGTATGAGAACATTAAAGAATAAAGAGAAAGAAAGAAAAGAAATTAATTGTAGAATCATTATCTAAAGAACATAATTAAAGAATACCTCAAATTTAAAATTATAATTAAAAAAATATATAAAGATAAGAGAAGAGAAGGTTGTTGCGATGGGGAGTTCGTGAGTGACAGAGAAGAAGAATAACCCCACATGCACGCCACCTTTAGCGAGCAGCCTATGAATAAGAAAGAAGAATTTGTACAGTCCGTAAGAAGTGCATATGGATGAGGACTGTACCCAAGAAAGAATTTGAATATACACCCACATGGCTAGGGTTCCAAATCCATGCCTCAACCGAGTCCAATCGGCAAAGAAAGAATAGAAAAGAAAAGAAAAGAAAAGAAAGAAAGAAAAGAAAGAAAGAAAAGAAAAGAAAAGAAAGAAAGAAAGAATAGAAAAGCAAGAAAAACAGAAAAGAAAGAATAGAAACAGAAAAGAAAGAATAGAAATAGAAAAGAAAGAAGAGAAACAGAAAAAGAAAGAAACACAGAATAAGAAAGAAAATAGAATAAGAAAACAGAAAAATAGAAAAGAAAATGCATGAAGTTTATGCATTTGTGCACATGCATCATGCCATTTCTACTATTCTGAGTTAGTTTCCCTATTTGTGGTTACATATCGGTAAGTGAGGAAACTAAAATCTTAGAAAGAGCATAGAAGAATTGAGAAGTTTGGTGTAAGGAAAGAAAATCCAGGATCTGAGTAACGGAGAAAGAATAGAATTGTTATGGGTTTACTTACTGAGCAATTAGTGCTCACTCCGTTGATTTCACTATTTTTGCAGGTAATAGATGAGATGTGATCGAGAGAAACGTCAAGTAGTGGAGGAGAATGGCACCACTGTCCAACATTACTTTGTACTTATTTTTGTGTTACTTTGTTACTTGATGTAGAGATTTGTATATAAAGTCAAATATGTTTATGTCTTTGTCATAATCAAAAGTTTTCATGCTAAAAATTGGAAGTCTTTCAGCACACAATTTTCCAACAGTTGCTGTTAAGGAGAAACAACAGATAGAAAATGGGAACTTCATGAAGCTGCCATAAATTCCTCAGCACTAACTGGGAGCTTTTCCACATATTTTGTAAAGCTTTGGAAGTTTAGTTTATTTAGAATTTTACGGTTCGTTATTCTGAGTTTTCTAGAGGAAGATACTCTACTTTTAGAACTAGAGGGTCAACAAAGGAATCCTAATTCTACAAGGACTCTACTTAAATTAATCTGATTTTATTCTCCTATTTTGTATAGGATTTCCCCATTACTTTCCCACAACCCTAGCACTATAAAAGAACGTCTTTAGGTTATTCTAACTAGTGCTACATTTTTCAGGTTTTTCATAGAGTCAGATTTCTCGATTGCAAAAGTGTTCTTCAGAAAAAGTAAAGTAGACAAATCAAGCTGTCCAGAAAGGTATTATGGACGAGAATCCGAGTTCGTTTGGGCCCTCATTAGTTGTTGCAAAACTGGACCTAGAATCCTATTCGCGGAAGGATTTCCTGGCTGAGTATTGAGTCTTCGAATGGGCCTAACTGGAGCTTCAGATATCGAAAGCAGGTGATTCAAAAGCAAAAATTCATCTACACATCCAGGACTACAACTTTTATGAAGTGATCAAGCCCATAAAAGTTCTTTTACATTGTGAGAATCCTTGTGCAAGCTGGATTACGAATTCTGTTTTCCATATCTGATAAGGAATTGACAGTTTTGGAAGTCTTATCTTTTAGGAAAGGTCTAGAAAAGTAATTTTCATTTTTCCTGGGGCAGAATTGAGGAAAAACACATTATTTATTTATGAGTTGTTAGGTTAAATAGGAGGGAGGTAGAATGGCAGTGGAGGTTTTTAGTTTTTTACTTTCTACGTCAATATGTGCGGCTGATCTTTCTTCTTCAGATCAAGGGGATTTTGAAGCCTGAATTCATGTCATTGGTGTAACTTAACTTCAGTAACATTGTTCTTAATCTCGTTCTTATTGGAATTGTTTATGTTATTCTGTTTTAATTGTTTATGATTTTTGTTTGGGTGATTTAGTAATGGCCTGCTAAATTGTTTAATCGGAATTTTATCTGTTAGAATTAGGAATTGTGATTCATAATTGTCCTCTTTCTATTCAATGAGTAACACATGATGATAGATGATTACGGACAAGTTTTTAGTTTGTCACCTTGAATAACATAACCTAAGTTTAGTAATCCGATCTTGCGTGATTGTTGCTTGGATTGATCTATTTTCCTAGTTCTTAAGGCTGCCTTTGAATTAAACTTAGAGAGCTTATTCTAGGTTGTTCAAGGGTTACGATCTAATTGAAGAGCTTATTTCAGTAGTGACAATTAAGGGAAAATTCGGGTAATAGAGCTTGTTGTTTCCTAGGGTCAATAATTCCATAATAACGAGATAGAATAATGTTACGGTTAATTCATGTCCACTACATCTTTAGGTGGATCTTGAACCGAGAACTAGTTGTTTTTATCTGATATTTTCTACCATTGGAGCTTTATTCGTTTCACTTTAGATTGCATTGTCTACAACCCCTTTCATTATTTTGTTGTCATGTTTACTGTTTAGGATTTTATTTTATTTTATTTTTCTGTTGTTTTCGTTGTGGTTATTGGTTAGAATAAAGGATTTAATCGAATCATTCCTTGTGGGATCGACCCTTGCTCACCCTATATGCAATTTAGTAGTTAGGTTAGTAAGGTTATTAATTTGGAGCATTCGGCACGCTACCACTAGGGTTTCAACTTTTTCTCTTGTACTTCATGTTTTTTAAGGGTTTGAGGTTTGATTTCCTTATGATCATGTATAACTAAATGCTTTTCTAGGGATCCGATGTAACCTAACATAAAGGTTTTATGCTTTGATTAATTTTATTGTTCTATTGATTCAATATATTTCTAGTTTCATTCATTGCATTTAATTCGATCTTGATGTTTTGTATGAAATAAGTATGGTAAACATCATATGCTAACTTTGAAATACAAAACAATTGATTGTTTGAGACAAGGTAAGGTAAACATCATATGCAAACCTTGAATAGCTCTTTTGAAGGATTGGATTGTGTTGAGGCAAACATCAAGCTAGATACAATTTGGTTCATATTTTGTGTACTTTTTGTTCTTAATGGGTTCTAGATTGTTAGGCTTTACTAAACATCCTAGTGAGTTTAATGGTTAAGAATACTTGGTTAAACCTTAACATCAAACGGTAATATCATAATGATGGAAGACTGAACCCGAGGAATTGGATTGAGATGATAATAAATTAGTTATTAGTAGAGAATCAGATTGTTATGGTGAAATCGGATACCTAGGTTTTTTTTTGCATTGATTATCAGTTAATTTTTAATTGTGTTATTTAATTCAGTTGGTTAAGAATTTATTTTGCTCCCTTAGTAATTAGTTTAATTTCTTTGTTTAGAATTTTGTTTATTTATTTGTTTAACTAAGGCATGGTATATTAGGATTAATTGAGTGCTTACAAATCTTTGTGAGATCGACCCTTGCTTTTGCACACTATACTGTGATATCGATTTGTGCACTTGCGAGGAATTAAAATTTTTCATCATGCCTTGGCAATAGGATCTATCATGTACATTATGTTATGTACTAGGATTGATGTCTCATGTGCCTTGAGCATTTGTAGTAGATATCAATCAAATCCAGGAGAACAACACTAGACAACTGTCAAGAATATCCTCAAGTACCTGAAAATGACTAAGGATGCATTCTTGGTTTATGAAGGAGAGGACAAGCTCAATTTAAGAGGATAAAGTGATGCTAAGACAAAAAAAGATGATTTTTGATAGCAGTCAGGATATGTGTTTTGTCTAAATGGAGTTGCAATGAGTTGGAAAAGTTCAAAACAAAGCATTGTGGCAGATTCTACAATGGAAACTAAGTACATAGCATTGTCTGATGTAGCCAAAGAGGCGATTTGGATAAAGAAGTTCATTTAACCTTAAAATTATTGGTCAGGTACAAACTATAGTGACCACCTCTAGTAGCAACCATGAGGACTCGAACTGGGAAGATCATTAGATTATCCTCTTACTTTTTTGCCCTCAAAAGAACTTAAACTTGGGAGACCATGTTGGATATTCCTTTTAGGAGACCATTTTAGATCATCTTCTTGTTCTTTTATCATTAAGGGAACTTGAATATTGGAGACCATATTAAATCTTCATTTGTTATTTTACCATCAAGACAGGCAAAGATGGTTAAAGTAGGGTAATGTTAAAGACTAAAATGTTACTACAAAATTCTACTGGATTATATCAATTTAAACCGAACCTTAGGGATGAAATTGTTATTATCCCATGACAAATAGAAGCACAAAGAATGCCCAGGGGCAGGCGGGAGAAAGAACGAGAGTTACGAGACAGAATTAAAATAATATGTTAATGGTTTAATTAGATTATGATTAATGTACTCTAATTAACAATTAGAGTCAATACGACAATTATTTATTTTCTTTAAATGGTATTTACTATTTCGTCATTGACAATGGTGTCTGTAATGTTTAAAAAAAACCCAACATGTTACTTTACTTTTTATACTAATATAAAGTACAAGGAATTTTTGTTATTCTTTTATAAATATTCGTATAAAAAAATATATGTTTATAATTGTTAAGGCCAAAAAATGTCCTCGGCCCAAATAGGATAACGTGTCCGACAATAAGGAAAAGCCCAGGCCCAATCCCGATGCAGCCCAAGCCAGAACTCCCCGGATAAGGCCCATTCGATACGAAGTACAATTGGTCCAAACCATCTAGACCCAAGCCTCCTAATCCCAGTACACTTCCTGGGCCTATGGTCGAATTCAGAGCCCACGATCACCCACGGATCACATTCCTACTCGAACACTGATAAGGTAGTCCACTACCATCCCAATTCCTCTAAAGTCTGTGTCAGAGTCATACTTGGACTCCCTTTCACGCAAGGATAATGGGGCCAAAGGATATATCACTGGAGGAAACGGATTACTATGAGAACTCCCAATCCCACTAAGATTGGGAGACCAGACATCACTAATTAAACAGAGGTCAGCCCTCTCACAATGCAAATGACATTACACCTTCAGCCTCGGGTCACATTCCTACTCGAACACTGATAAGGTAGTCCACTACCATCCCAATTCCTCTAAGGTCCGTGTCAGAGTCATACTTGGAATCCCTTTCATGCTAAGATAATGGGACCCAAGGATATATCCCTTGAGGAAACGGATTACTATGAGAACTCCCAATCCCACCAAGATTGGGAGACCAGACAGTCACTATTTAAACAGAGGCCAACCCTCTCACAAGGCAGATGACATTACACCTTCAAAACTTGGAGTTCCCGCTTGAGAACTTCACATTACAGCCGTAGTCACTATCACCGACTAGACTTTTGGTAACCTCTCTACTCCCTGACCCTCATTAAATCAGTCTCTTTTAGCCTTGCTGACTTGAGCGTCGGAGTGCCTACGGCAAACACCACCCCAGTGTTTTCCGTCGCTTCATGTTTATTTCTTTACGTGTGCAGGTATAACAGATCGCTAGTGGCCTCAACCTCACGGGATCAGTCCCTCCTTCCATACAGGTAGATTTTTACGTCTATAGTTTGACACCCACCGTGGGGCCTCTAGCAATCATTCGGCTCAACGAACCCTGCTACGTGAAGAAACTTTCCATAGCTGACAATTCTGACAACGCTAACCCCGGCCTCGAGGCCAAACTGGAGGCTTTGACCACCCTCATGCAATAGAACTCAGACAAGGTGGCCGCACGAACACTGCCATCTGGACCGAAAACACCTCCATCAGGGCCAAAAACCAGTCTCTGAAAGAGAAGGTAAGTCAGTTTTATAATCTTAAGCTTCTACCTTGTCAGGTACCACCCAATCGGTTCCGCGCTTCGGTTCCGTCTGTGCAACCTCTCCAAAATCCAAAGCATAGACTTGCAGCCTCATATAAAAGGTCGTGTCAACTATGTTCGTCATTGGTCAATGATTAGGTCCTGATTCATGGAGATAAGGATTTGCCAACGAAACCCTTCTCGGTCGATCCGCCTCAGGCACAAGATCAAGGCGTCTAAGTGACAGAAAGCCCACTACAATAAGAATCGCCCATCCTCGCCAGCCTACCTCACCTTCAGTCAACCATCCCTGCACAAACTCCATTCAGCTCGGTTCATCCTCGCGGGTCCAACAGTTACCCATACCAAACCATCCCGCTCTAGTCCATCCACCCTAATGGACCGAGCGAGTACTAAACAACCCCCCTAACCATTCATGTAGGGCGAAACACCCGATTAGTTACAATGGGAGTCACCCAACCAGAGGGAATGAACGGTGATCCAAGCTACCAAGCGATACACGAAGGAATGATCCACCAGGCTACACCACGCAGAATGACCCAACAAAACATATCCAGTGCGAATCCTATGGCCGACAAAGTCAAGCGGGATGACCTACTGGTATCCCCCTCTCCCATGGAACATATATTGGCCAAGAGACTGGCCGATGTAGAGGCAGTGATGAGGCGCATACCAGGAATGTTGATCCCCACCAAAAAGAGCAAGCCTCACTGCTACGCCGATTCGCCCTTCGTGGATGCGATCGCTCTAGCTGACATGCCCCCACAAATTCACTATTCCTGGCATAAAGCCTTATGACGGCACAACCAACCTAGATGATCACATAGCCTCGTACAAGCAGCAAATGTTCACTGTCTCGATACCCCAAGCACTAAGGGAAGCCTGCATGTGTAAGAGTTTTGATTCAAGCTTATCTGGTCCAGCTCTTTAGTGGTACACCAATCTCCCGAACGGTTCCATCGACTCATTCGCACAGCTCAACGACACCTTCGTGGAGCAATTCACCAGCAGCAAAAAACTTGAGAAACTATCGGCCTACTTGTACAGAGTATACTAAAGAAGAGGGAAGCCGCTGAGAGAATACGTCAGCAGATTTAACAAAGAAAAAATTTTCATTCCTTCCTGCAACCCCAAGATAGCCGTAGACGCCTTCAGGAAGGGTCTCCTCCCGGATGGAGAATTATACAAAGAACTGACGAAGCTTGGCTGCACCACGATGGAGGATGCCTTGGCCAGAGCAGTGATTCAGATAAGGTGGGAAGAAGATGAGATGAATCGGGCAGCACACGCCAAGTATGACCCAATGCAGAATGATAGGAGGCCAGAGCTCAGATCAATTGAACCCCGTTACCAACCCCCTCCACGTAACCAGAACAAAGTCAGGAAACCATATGACCGCCAACCACCTAGAACCGACAACAGACCAACCGGCCCGATTCGATACAAAATCTCAGAATACAACCTCAACGTCAAACCAACCCAGATCATGACGATCATGAAAGGAATGAGGTCTAGCGTTAAGTGGTCAGACAAGCTCAATGCCGAAGCAATGAGAGATAACACCAAGTGGTGCGAGTTCCACGACGACCATGGACATAACACCAGGGACTGCATTGCCCTACAATTGGAGGTCGCCGCACTGTTGAAGAGGGGACATCTTTGAGACATGTTGACAAATAAAAGGAAGAACACCATCAGCCATAAGAGCACTAAAGAAACATCTCCACCTCCACGGGAACCTACGCCGAAAGGATTCTGCTCGCTCATCTTCGGAGGGTCAGAGATCAGTAGGGTCAGTTACTGCTCAGCCAAAATTATGCCGAAGCCAACAGCTACCATGAAATCCAATCCATCCATCCGCATTCTTGGTCACACTCCCACCAGGTAATTCAGATCGAAGACGATGAGTCAATCACCTTGGCCGCCCCCCATCACGATGCTCTAGTCATCTCCCTCCAAATCACCAACATCCTGATCAATAGGGTATTCATAGACGGGGTATCCTCAACAAACATCATTTTCTTTGAAGTAGTGAAGGCTATGGGTCTGGAAGAAGCAAACATCAATAGACGGCCGACCCTACTGGTCGGGTTCAGTTCCGAGCAGAAATACACCATCGGAGAGATCGTCCTTCCTATTTACGCCAGCAGAGTAAACAAGTAGACCGTTTTTCTAATGATCGACTGTCCCTCACCATACAACGTCATCTTGGGCCGACCTTGGATCCACGACATGCGAGCGGTTCCATCCACCTTCCACCAAATGACAAGGTTTCCAACCAAATAAGGAGTACGGGAAATCAAGGGTGACCCTAAGGCTTCCAGAGATTGCTACAAGAATGCCTTCAAAAGCAAAGGTAATGCTTCATGGCAATTACAGTCTCATCCAACCCCTCCGACTGAGCCAGATCAACCATCTATAGATGAAGTACAGATACACCCAGAAGATCTCAAAAGAAAGACTATATAGGTTCTCGCCTCAGGCCTGAGACAAGAGAGAAACTGATAGAATTCCTCAAACAAAACCAGGACTACTTCACTTGATCCTACATCGACATGACAAGAATCAGCCCAAAGGCAATGGTCTACCACCTCAAAGTAGATCTGAATCACCCGCCAGTGAAGCAGAAGAGAAGGAAATTCGCACTAGAGCGAAACCGGATCGTCAATGAAGAGGTTGAAAAGTTACTAAGTAATGGTATGATCAGAGAAGTCCACTACCCCGAATGGTTGGCAAATGTCGCGGTCGTAATAAAAAAGAACGGCAAGTGGAGGGTCTGCATTGACTTCACGGACTTAAACAAAGCATACCCTAAAACCCCCTTCCCGCTCCCACATATCGACATGATGGTCGATGCGACCGTAGGCCACGAGCTCCTAAGCTTTATAGATGTTTTCTTAGGGTACAACCAAATCTTGATACACCCCGACGACCAAGAGAAGACAACCTTCATCATAGAAAAAAGGAACCTACTGTTATAAGGTGATGCCATTCGGTCTCAAGAACGACGGGGCTACCTATCAGCGGCTAGTCAACAGAATATTTGTCGAACACCTCGGGGATACCATGGATGTTTACATCAACGACATGCTCGTCAAGTCCCTGATAGTCGAGCAGTACCTTGACCATCTCAGCCAGGCGTTCGCCGTCCTAAGGAAGTATAACATGAAGTAGAATCCAGCCAAATGCTCGTTCGATGTCTCGTCAGGTAAATTCTTGTGATACATGGTGACTCAGCAAGGGATATAAGCCAACCCCAACTAGATCAAAGCGATCCTCAATATATCATCTCCAACTTGCATCAAAGACATCCAACACCTTACAAGACGAGTAGCCGCCTTGAGCCGCTTCATCTCTAGATCCGCTGACAAGTGCAACCTCTTCTTCCACGCACTCAAGAGTAGACCATTTCCTGCGAGGAAGCCTTGCAACAATTGAAGAGATACTTGACCTCCCCTTCATTCCTTTCTAAACCTGTGGATGGGGAGAAGCTTTACACCTATCTGGCAGTCTTAAAGACAGCAATCTCAACAGTGTTAGTTCCAGAAGATGATACGAAGCAGCTACCGGTTTACTATATAAGCAAGTCACTCCTCGACGCGAAAACACGATACAGTCAGTTGAAGAAACTGGCCCTCACTTTCATCCATGCATCCAAGAAGCTCAGACCATACTTTTAGTACCACTCCATAGTCGTACTCACCTCTTTTCCACTCAAGAAGATACTGCACAAACCAGAGCTATTGGGCCGACTCACGCAATGGACGGTAGAGCTTAGTGAGTTCAACATATCTTTCTAGCCATGTATTGCCGTCAAGTCCCAAGCACTGGCAGACTTCATCAATGATTTTACCCCGAGCACCATCGTCCAAGCAGAAAGATAGTTGTTATGTATGAACAGTGGGTCACCTTCTAAGTGGATTCTCTTAGTAAATGGCTCAAGCAATGTGAATGGAAGGGGGCTCAGGCTAGTACTACCTACACCAGAGGGAGATGTCATCCAGCGGGCCATCCGATGTGGTTTCAAGTGTACGAACAACGAAGCTAAATATAAGGCTCTCATCATTGGACTCTCGTTAGCCAAAGAAATCGGAGTAAGGAGGCTGAAGGTGAAGTCCGATTCCCAACTCGTGGTCAACCAGCTGCAAGGCACTTACCAAACATGCGACTCGAAGATGATGGCCTACTTGAACCTGGTCAAAGAATTGCAGACCCAATTCGAAGAATTCTTCATCGCCCAAGTCCCGAGAGCGGAGAACTATCATGCTGACGCCCTTGCTAACCTCGGCTCAGCCCTTCAATATTCTTCCCAGTCATCCATCCTTCTGTTATTCCTGCAATGGTCAGCCAACTAGAAGGAACAACCAACAAATAAGTCGCTCGAGGAAGCAAAGGACATCGAACTAGCTGACTGCTGGATGATCCTAATAGTGAAGTACTTGGAACACAACGAGCTCCCGGCTAACAAAAACAAAGCGCGCCGCCTAAGAGCAAGAGCCGCCAGGTTCACCATGTATGAGAGCCAACTTCTTAGGAAATCATTCTATGGTCCCTACCTAAAGTGCACAGGCCCAGAAGAGGCCAAACGTATTCTCGTCGAACTCCATAAAGGCGAATGTGGAAACCATGCAGGGGGACGCAACCTTGCACATCGGATAATCACCGCTAGATACTATTGGCCAACCATACGCACTGATTCGGCTACTTATGTTAAGAAGTGCGACAGTTGTCAGAGGTTCGCTCATGTCTCATACCTCCCACTCGAGCGATTTCACTCTATCCTCACACCTTGGCCCTTCATGAAGGGGGGAATAGACATAGTAGGAAAGCTACTGACCGCACCCGGGTAACGAGTCTTCCTGTTGGTTGTGACAGATTACTTCACTAAGTGGATCAAAGCCGAAGCTTTCACACAAGTCAAAGGCAGAGAGGTAAAAGCTTTTATCTGGAAACATGTCATCTACAGGTTCGAGATACCGAAGGAAATCATCACCGACAATGGATCCCAATTTATCAGTTCAGGCTTCAAGGATTTCTGCGACATGTGAGGAATCAAGCTGAGCTTCTCTACCCCCCGCAACCCCCAGTCCAATGGCCAAGCCAAGTCATCGAATAAAACCATTATGCAGACCTTAAAAAAGCAATTGTAGAAAGCGAAAGGTGCATGGGTAGATGAGCTACCCAGAGTCCTTTGGTCCTACCGAACTACAACTCGCTCATCAACGGGCGAGAATCTCTTCTCCCTCATATACGGTTCCGAAGCAGTCATCTCGATCGAAGTATCAGTCCCATTCACCAGACTCTAATAGGCGAACGAGGAAACCAACAACCAGAACCTCTGCTAGACCCTAGACACCGTCGATGAGCTACTCGAGCGGGCAAGCATCCGCAATGTAATTTATCAACAACAGGCCGCCCGACACTACAACCGCAACGTCAGGATCAGAACTTTCAAAACAGGCGACTGGGTCTTCCACAAAGTCTTTCAAAACAATAAGAAGATCAACTCTGACAAACTCGGCCCCACTTAGGAAGGTCCCTACAAGATCACCAAAGAAGCAGGGAAGGGTGCCTACTGACTCCAGACTCCCGAAGGCAAAGACATCAGTAACAGTTGGAATGCAGTTCACCTCAAACGCTACTACTTTTAGGTGAACTCATTCATCTACATGTTTGTTTTTTCTTTTTGTTTTCATTTAAAAGGGATGAGTGGGCCTATCCACCTCCTCATAGACAGTCAGCCTTATGGATCGAATTTAATGAAATATTATTCAGAAATTTAAATCTTCGGATCAACCCTGCTCAATCAAATAATTTTTACACCTTCGGATCAACCTTGTCTGATTCACGATCTACACCTTCGGATCAATTCTAGTCGATCCACGGATTTACACCTTCGGATCGATCCTACTCGATCCACGGATTTACACCTTCAGATCGGCCCTGCCCGATTCACGGATCTACACCTTTGGATCGACCCTGCTCGATCCATGAATTTACATCTTCAGATCGGCCCTGCCCGATTCACGGATTTACACTTCAGATTGACCCTGCTCGATCTACGGATTTACACCTTCGGATCGGGCCTGCCCGATCCACAGATTTGCCTTGTCCGATCCAGGGATTTGCCCTGTCCGATCCATGGATTTGCCCTGTCCAATCCACGGATTTACACCTTCAGATGGACCCTGCTCGATCCACAAATTTACACCTTTGGATCAGCCCAGCCCGATCCACAAATTTACACCTTCGGATCAACCCTACTCGATCCATAGATTTACACCTTCGGATCGGCCCTGCCTGATCCACGGATTTACACCTTCGGATCGACCCTGCCTGATCCATGGATTTACACCTTCGGATCGGCCCTGCCCGATCCACGGATTTACACCTTCGGATCGACCCTGCTCGATCCACGGATTTACACCTTCAGATCGGCCCTGTCCGATACACGGATTTACACATTCGAATCGGCCCTGCCCGATTCATGGATTTACACCTTCAGATCAATCCGGCTCGATCCACGGATTTACACCTTCAGATCGACCCTACCCGATTCATGGATTTACACCTTCGATCGGCCCTGCCTGGTCCATAAAGCTACACATTTAGTCGGCCAGACCGATTGAAGGGTTCTTAACCTCAAAATCGACAAGTTATCGACCCAACCCAATAGAGAGTCTACACGACTCAGCCACTAGGCTACACCAAAATCATAACACAAGCATACGGTTCAACCCTAGCGCATCTACGAACAAACAAGCAATCAACAAATCATTCACTCATAAGGAAAAACATCAAAAATAGAATCTCAAGTACCATATAGAAGAAGCCTCAATCGGCTAAGTTCAAAGTATAATGAAAGGAACACACGCCAGGAAAAGGCATCGCAGGCCCCAAAATACATGAGCAAAAGAAAAATAAAGCTAAGTGTCATTGGTGCGAGTTCCCATCTCCAACTCGGTCACCCTATCGCCAGTACCAGCGCTCGCCTCTGTAGCTTGGTCACTCACATCCTCAGTAACCGATGGCCCCGGCTGGCTAGCAAAATCGAGCGCTTGCTCATCAATCTGCTCCTTCGTGTGCTCCCTCTTCCAATATCTCCTGCATGAGCTGGATGTCCTCATCCGGGTTCTAGTGAGAGGTTTTCTCGGCCTTGTACTCAAGCATGAGCTCTCCCAATGCCCTCATAATGGCATCATCAGCAATGGTAAGGCACTGCTCCTTGAGGGACTTAACCTTTGCAATCTTCTCGGCCAACTCTCTCCTCAGCCTTTCCAACGCATCCTAGGCCTGCTTCAGGCGCTGCTGGCTCTCGTGCTCAGCCTTTTGCGCTACCACCTTTATCTGGCGCAAACTGGTATTCGCCTTGGACACATCCTGTATCCTCTTCTCTTGCGCCACTATGGACTTTCTTAGATGCTGACTACTCATGAATGCTTGCACAATAAAATGATTTCATCAACCACGATGAACACAATAAAATAAACACTCTTGCCCTACTTGGAAAACATGGGATACCCCCCAGTTAGCGGCCACGACTGCACCAATCTGGTTCAAACAGGTCTCGTCCAAGAGTCAGCTAATTTGCTCATCGAAGTCGCGTCAGAATAGGTCGACGCGGAAGCCAGAATCTTGAAGGTAATCATCTCAGTCTCTTCATCCAAGACCGCTGTCTGGGATGACCCAGCTCCGGCTGCAAGTTGACAGGTCAGTGGAGTCGCCACCACATCTTCCGCTCTTCTCTCCTCTCTGGCCAAGGATTCTCTCTTCCTCTTTTCTCGACGCCTGGCGATGGACTCGCTCGCATTGGAGACGGTTAACTTCTTCATTAATCTTTCTGCAAGCGCAAACTCTCCAACAGTTAATGGGTTCAGCCTCGACTTACCATAAGTAACATGATTGTAGTAGCGAGTAAGAAGCACGTTCCAAGTCTGCTTCAACGAAGGGAAAGGGATACCTTGCTAAATCGCTTCTACTCCGGCCCAAAGATGGTTGGTCTTGAGGTTAGCCTCCTCCAACACCACTCGCCAATCCCTCTACGCCTTGGGAATGGTTAGAACCTTCTAGGTCTGCACATCCAAGCCATCTCCGTTCTGCCCAGCCTGATTGAATTCAAGCTCTGCAAAGAAGAAACACAATAAGATGTAGTAATCAAAACACAAAAAAAGACAAGGTTTCTCATCAGTGGCTCGCCAAGTGCTCGGAATATCGCCCTGGCATCTCTCCCTAAAGACCGCCTCACCCCTCACAAAGAAGTACCAATCCTTTCAGTTCTTGTCACTTGACCGAAGTCGATCACCAGGTGAGACGATCATGCCAGAGGTTGATCAGATATCGACACTTCTCCTTGTCGTTTTCCTCCAGGAAATACGAATAAAGCAGCTCATGCAGCCCAAACATAGCCTGGTTCTGTACACAAAGGTCCTCTAGTGCCATCAGCAACCTCCAATCGTTCGACATGATCTGAGATGGGCAATCATGAAATGGTTCAGCACCTCCCAAACGAGGCGAGGAAAGGGAAACCTCAGCCCGTCATGAAACCACTTCTCGTAAACACTCACCCAGCCTTTTGCCTCCCAGTCGACCCGTTCGTACGATCGTAGTGCCTTGATCTCGATCGAATCAAGAATGTGATACATTGTCCGGAGCCGTCACACATCATTATCTTTAAGCACGGGCAGATAATCCCTGCTTAGAATCCCACTGCCCTGTTAACTCGGCTCGTCCTTAAAGCCACTACTGGACGAGGATGGACTACCAACTCCTTCGGAGTCTTCCCCCCTCCCCCATTGCCTGCCCGAACCACTCGGATTAGCAGCACTCGTCCCAAGGGTAGCTACGTTCACACTGCTCGGTATACCTACCGGAATGCCTCCTTCGGGCATCATTACCATGGTCAGGGCACACTCGTACTCATTCCCAACATCTGCCCCAACCCCACTCGAACCATTCGACTTCAAACCAGACATTTCAACCTATCTGCTCGTCCCAACCGACCAATTCAACTCCACAATCCTAACTCCCCAAATCTTAAGTATCGGATAGCTACTCGCCCTGCACCGCCGACCAGCCTATCTGAACACAACCTTCTTGAAACCCGGAATCATTGTTCGACCTTCACCAACTACCGAGCTACACTTCTAGAACTGTCGTTCACGATCACTCGCCCTTCAACGCCGATCGACCTCTCCTAGTTTACCTATTTTGCCATTTACTTCTAAACTTCTCACAACCCTAAGTTAGATCCCTGACCAACCCTGACAATCGACCGACTTGGTCCCTAGCTTCGGCAACTACTTTGTCCTGTTCGCCCCAAGCGACCGACCTAAGTTCAAAGCCTAAACCTCTTTCTAATGACTTCACTCACCCTGGGTCACCGACTAACTACTTCAAACCAGGGGTAGCTGTACAACCTCCTGCTCGGTCTGGATGACCGACCACTTGTTCAACTTAACTCTCCGCACGATCCTCTGACTACTCGGTCGGGTTGACCAGGTGACCTACCTACCCCACTTGAAGTTGTTTCCTTTCAACCCAGATCAAACCTTTTCACTCGATTCGGTCAAGTAGATCGACCGAGCCGAGTCGAGGTACTACGTAACTCGTTTTTGTCTTCTATACTCCGTCCAAAAACCCGAAAACACCAAAAAATAAGGCAAATCACTGGTAACTCACCAGAAACTCGATATTCACACCTATTCTAAAAATCAAAACTCTAACACCTACCAAACCCAGACAAAATCCCTTAAAACTTCACGAAATCAAACCTAATCTCCCAAGAACTTAGCACAAACAAAGGAAAAAAGCAAAACAAACCAAAAATCAGTGCAAGAAGACAGTATTTACCGTGAATGAATCCGAAATCTGCAAAAGGGAACCACCGTTTACTAAAGGAAACTGGAAACGAAGAAAGCAGAAGAGAAAAGGAAAAATTGAAAGAGACTTAAGAAAAATGAATGAAAACGCAAAAATGGGAGACGAACAGTACGCTCCCTCGATTTTATGGAAGAAAACTGACAGAGGTGGACACGGGGCAGCTCGTAATTGGCCCAAGGACAGAGCAACTCTTCATTTTCCCGTCCTAAAACGAAGAACAGATCACCACCATACACGTGGCAGAGATCCACGCCACCTAAGAAACCGCAGCACCGTATGGTAGACACGCTAAATCGCCCTTCCTACCCGACTGACCTAGCACATTGCAACATGCTGGAGATGCACAATGGAGCCGACACACTTCCATGCTTCACATGTCCAAGAGATTCTCCTAGCCGAGGCGACTAGCCTGGAATAGTCTACCCTACCCTTTGCCTCAAAACGAGCGAGGCAAGAGAGGGCCAGGCTATTCGGTCTTCCCTGGCGGACGAGTGGGTACCTAAGGGTTTGTTAACACTCGCGCAACCCTTGGCTTAAATCAAACCGTTCAGCCCGAGCCTCCATAGGAACATTAGGCCCAGTGTAACCCATTCGGCCCAATGGCACTTAGTAAGGACAACCCTAAGGGATCACCCGAGTATCCTCCACGCGGTCAAGCAAGCCGGTTGAGTCGATTTCATCCACTCATTAGGCCTAATACATCAAGCGAACGCACCTTCAGTAGGTAAATTGTTTACTCACTCGACCTGGCATATCGATCGAAGCCACTTGTGATAGATAGCCTGTTCATTCCTGCACTCGGCCAGACACACCAAGTGGCTATATGTACACCAGATGTTTCACCTTGATACCAGTCCGCTCGGCCCTGCACACTGATCGACTACACCCTCTTGAGCTGGTTGCATAATCCGACTCGACGAAGGACACCGAGTGACTCTTAACCAGACGCCGTCTCCATCTGACCGATCAATTACTTACGGAGACGTGAGTAACTTCTAGAGCGATCGTGCCAGCAAATTGTCGACCGCGAAGGACGACCGTAGACGCCTCGCTCGATTCCTACTCTCTAAGTTAAGAATACCTTAACTCAGAGAGTGTGGGACAAATTGTTAGAGCCAAAAAATGTCCTCGGCCCAAATAGGATAACGCGGTGAGGAAAAGCCCAAGCCCAATCTTGATGCAGCCCAAGCCAGAACTCCTCAGATAAGGCCCATTCGGTATGAAGTACAATCATTCCAAACCATCTAGACCCAGGCCTTCTAATCCCAGTACACTTCCTGGGCCTATGGTCGAATTCAGAGCCCACGGTCACCTACAGATCACATTCCTACTCGAACATTAATAAGGTAGTCCATTACCATCCCAATTCCTCCAAGGTCCGTGTCAAAGTCATATTTGGACTCCTTTTCACGCCAGGATAATGGGGTCAAAGGATATATCCCTGGAGGAAACGGATTACTATGAGAACTCCTAATTCCACCAGGATTGGGAGACCAGACAGTCACTATTTAAACAGAGGCCAACCCTCTCACAAGGTAGATGACATTACACCTTCAGACCCCAGAGTTCCCACCTGAGAACTTCACATTACAGCCGTAGTCATAGTCCCCGACTAGACTTATGGTAACCTCTCTACTCCCTAGGCCTCACTAAATCATTCTCTTTCAGCCTTGCTGACTTAAGCGTCGGAGTGCCTACGGCAAACACTACCCTGGTGTTTTTCGTCGCTTCACGTTTGTTTCTCTACGTGTGCAGGTACAACAGATCGCTAGTGGCATCAATCTCACGGGATCAATCCCTCCTTTCGTACAAGTAGATTTTTACGTTTACATAATACCGAGAGTTATATATATATATATATATATATATATATATGTATGTGTGTGTTTGTATCCTTACCTAATAGATGTGTAAATTTGTTAACATAATAAGAAACTTTAAGTTAATTAATAAATTTAATTATAAAAATTTAAATCGAAATGACGACTGAGTTTATTATATGTATTTTAAATCAACATGAGGAGAAGTTTCTTCAAAGTTAATATATTTTGATGATGGATATCAATAAATTATATGATAATAATAACGATTTTTCAACTATTATCAATTCAATAATTTATTTACTTTTCTGTATTAATATCTCATAGAATGATTCTCGTTGGAGTACATATAGGGATTTTATGATATTTCATAAAATAGTATTATTAGCACCAAATTTGTATAACTTATAACCAACTTATAGACCATTTTATAATACCAATATATGTCGCATTTTGAAGATTGAGATAAATGATAAGTAAGTTTATTTATAATAATTCACTTTCATTCGATAGTTGGTGTATTGTACTCGATAATTGACGTATCAGAATTTCTTGATACTATGTATAATGTATGGGGGTCAGGGAAAAATATCGTTTGGGAGTAAAGGAAAACCTATTGAATGAGGAGGGCCAATGAAAAAATAATTTTAAAAAATTGCATTTTGTAAGCTAAAAGATTGAGGGGGCCAAAGATAAAAATGAAAATTATGGGACGAAACGATATTTTGTGTTTATGAAAATTTAAAAATTTTGTGGGACCACGGCTACTCTCTTGCTTATGTAATATGTCCACGAGGCAAATTTTAAGGGATGGTTACCAAAAGAATAATACTTTGGGTACTAATGGATGGGTACTAATTTGTGTACTAACTAAAGCATAGTACCCGTACTATGTATATAGTACGAATACTATGCTTTAGTTAGTACACAAATTTATACTCATCTATTAGTACCCATAGCATTACTCTTACCAAAATTACAATTCCCTATCGATACCAAGTAGAATAAAGTCATAATCCAGCACATTTAACTCTGACAGTGTGGCCCATGAAGATATTATCCAGCCCAATTAAACATATAAGGACCGGACGGGTCAGTCCAGCCCACCAACATTCATGTCCATCATATCCCTCCTCTACTGAACTGCCACGACCTCTCACTGAATCGATGTCTCCAGACAACTTAACAGTAACCAAAATAAATAAAATTAAAAAATAATAATGGTATTAATAAATTTACGCCACCTTACTCCTCACTCTCTCCTCCGTCACTCTCCTCTTCTTCCCAAACAACTTCCTTCTCTCAAGACTCGTTGCTTAGCCGCTGCTATGACAACAGCTGCAATGTCGACCTCTACCAAAAAAGTAAGTCGTTAGTTTTGTTTGTGATATTTTTTTTTTTGTTGCTTTTTTTTTTTTTTTTGGATTTTATTCGGATATGGTGTGTCGGTTTTTAGGTTTTGGTGCCGATTGCGAACGGGAGTGAGCCGATGGAGGCGGTTATAACGATCGATGTTTTGAGGAGGTCTGGAGCTGACGTGACAGTCGCTTCTGTGGAGAAACAGCTTCGTGTTGACGCCTGTCATGCTGTCAAGATTGTCGCCGATGCTCTCATTTCTGACTGCAGCAACACGGTTTTTGATCTCATTACTCTGCCTGTACGTATAGTTGCTCCTTTTCTTGCTCACTTAAGAAATTGAGTTTTATTCGTTTAATTATAAATTTATGATACATGGTTCTGGATTATACTGAATGATCATAGCTATATTAGGATTTTTGAAATGCTGCCGTACGGATAAATCCCTGTAGAGTTCCCGGAACGTGCGGTTTTTTTAATTCATAATGTCATTCCGGTAATGTTTATTCGCGAAATATGAGTTATATATAACATCATTTTGCTATATATAATCTGTAATTAGTTAAGATTACCTTTTTGGCGTTGGAATTAGCACCGTAATGTTGCGGGGCCAGTTCAGTGGTACTCCTTTAAATTACATGGTTTTCTAGTATTTGTTGAGTTGTGTCTCTTTTAATTGTTCTTTTGGTGTGTGTTTTACTGTAGGGAGGCATGCCTGGTGCTACCAATCTGAAAGATTGTGGAATATTAGAAAGCATGGTGAAGAAGCAGGCTGCAGATGGGCGGCCTTATGCTGCTGTCTGTGCATCGCCTGCGGTGGCACTAGGATCTTGGGGTTTGTTGAAGGGATTAAAGGTAAGTGTTAAACGACCATGCTTTACTTTTTGTATTCTTTATGGAGTTGCATTCAATATTGATGGCAGAGCTGATTTTATTTTTGACGATAACGATTAAGTTCAAATTTGTGGGGATGTTCGGTTTTGGTAGGCTACATGTTATCCAGCATTTATGGAGCAATTAGCTCCTGCTTGTGCAACAACCGTTGAATCAAGAGTGCAGCAAGATGGTAAAGTTGTGACAAGTCGTGGACCTGGCACTACAATGGAGTTTGCTGTGACACTAGTTGAGCAATTGTATGGGAAAGAGAAAGCTGAAGAAGTTTTGGGTCCATTGGTATGGACATTATCTGTTATTCTTCAATTAGTTTATTTTATTCTTCTAGAAATTGCAAAGTTATGAAATATGTGAAAAGTCCATGTAGAAAATTTCATTTGATTTATCTAATTGGAAGGTTATTGCATTAGGGATTGATTAGATGAAGTTGTATACTTGCAGTTGCATATTAAAGTTGGGAAAAAAAAAAAAAAGCTTATATAATGAATCGTAACTTGGCTAATGCATCTAAGTGTCACATTTCGACTGACCAAATTACTCTAATTTGGTTTTGTTTTTGCTAGCATTACTTGCATTTGAGTTTTAACCACATTGTGCTTGTGTCTTTCTGTCCGCTTGTGCTTAGGTGATGCGTCCTAACCATGGGGATGAATATACTATTACCGAGTTCAATCCAATACAGTGGACATTTGATAATTGTCCCCAGGTGAGATTGGACATCAAGTTTTTCATTTTTTTCCTTTTGCTTCTCTTTCATGTTTTCATTCATGCACATCTTGCATTACATAGAACTTTCTGTAGGTATAATGCTTGGCTTCATTCATGTGGTGGATACATAAGAGGTGGTAGATATATTTTTTAAGATCTCTCTGATAAACTTCAATTTATGATACAACTCTATTACAAGTAGGGGTGATCGGTTTCGGGTACCCTGCATTTTTTAAGGAACTGGCTGGTTTCAGTTCCTAAGATTTGGAACCGGCTGATTGTGGTTCTTAGAAACCTGGATCCGGAACATGAAACATAGGTTCTAGTTCTGGGTACCCGGGTTAATTTTAGTTACCCCCTACTTTTAAAAAAAATGACAAATACGCCCCGCAAAAAATTACAAATACACCCCAATGGTTTACAAAAATTGCAATTTAGTCTCGTTCTCACCCAAGTACTTGGACTTGGGTTCCGGTTCCGATTCCAGCACTGTAGGAACTGAAATCGGACTCAGACCTGGGAATTCTTGGTTCCAATTTTCCAACACCAAAACGGGACCCTAATGGGGCCGATTCTAGTTCTACTCTTTACCCATGCTCACCCCTAACTACAAGGGAGATATATAAGAGCAAAAAGAGGGGGAAGGAGGAGGAAAAATGAAAGGATTAAAACACTATAAAGGTAAAAGTTGAGGTTATGAAGAAGCTCAAAGAATGGGACATGTTTTTAAAGGTAATGTCCTGAAGATCCCTAATTTAAGCCCAATATAGAATCCCTTATATGTTAAATGCCTACTTTTCGTTTTTGGTGTCAAGCTCATCGTAACTTACACTAGGTCCAAATTTAACCTATTTACGAATCTTACAACTTTTGAGAATACTGGAGGTTTTTCTTTTTACTTTAGAACAGTATTTACCTCTGTTTTAAAACGAGGCCTGACCTAGTCGGTTTAACTGAGAACTGCCACTAAGTCGGGGCGGTCAGGGTGAAAAACCGGGGATTAGAGTTCACCCGGTTTGACCCCTAATTGGATTGGGGTTACTGTAGAGAACCAACGGTCAAACCGGTTTTAACCCAAAAATGGGTGAACTATTATTCCCCTTCCCCGACTCTAATTTTCTAAATCCCTTTGCCATTTTCAATTGGCGATCGAATCCCTTTCTTCAAGTGTCACTTTCTTCGGTCGACCACCACAGCCAGCGGCACTGCAATCGCCGTCTGATGAGTACCCATCTTATTTCATCTTCACTTCATCTGCTTTTGAAACTCAATATGCAAAACTTTTTGTCTTTGGACGATCCTTGAATCCTAATTTACTAAACGTTGAGTGAAATTAACAAAACAGAATCCTTTCGATTCGTAATCTTCAAAATCCTTAGTCTTTGCTTGATACTGGCAATCTATTGTGACGTTTGTCGCCTCCACGAGTTGGTTTATAAGGTATTCTTTTGTTTTTTTTTTTTTTTTTTTAAATAAAATTTGTAACTAATGCTATGTGTTGTAACTGTGATTTGGTTTGGAGTTGTGGTATAGTAGACACGGCGGAGAGGATTGTTTGTGTGGTGAGCTTGGGTATGTTTGTCGTAGTTTCGGTTCATGCGACGGAGAGTTCTGTTTTGGTGGTGGGTCTAGGCTTGGATTTGTGTGTTGTAGTTCATGTTCTTTGCCGAGTTCTCTTTCTTGCTCGTGTTCATTTGGTTGTTCTTGTTCTTCTTTGGGCTCTTGTTCTTGTTTTTCTTCTTTGTGCTCGTGTTCTTGTTTATCCATGGTTTGTTGTTAGTGTGGAGAGTGGTGAGTGAAGTTTAGAGAAGAGAAAAATAAAAGAGAATCTGAGAGTGAGAGTGAGAGTGAGAGAGTATGAGAAGTCCTGTGTTGTAGCTTTTAGTTAAGGATATACAAACAATTTCTTCTCTCCAGAATGAATAATACAGTAACAACACACAATTAGGTACAGCAAAATACAAGAGTTGACTAAATTTTTATTCACTTCTTTTTTTGCAGATTTGGTGCAAATATTACAATGACACATTCAAATTTAAACTCTTTAATTGGTGGCTTTTAAATTAATTTTTATAGATGACATCATGCTGATGTCGCCATGATGTCAGCATGCTGATGTCATCATAACATCAGCATGTTGAGGTCATCATAACATCAGCATGTTGATGTCAGCGGTCCGACTGGCAGGTAGGACCGGTCAACCCGTTACCCTTGACCGGGTCGGGTTTGAAAACATTGGCATTTTCTATTTAGTAGTATCATGTATTTCAAAACTAGTACTTTTTATTTCATTGGTTTTGCTTGACTGGTTGAATCTGGACAATTGGGAAGTGGGTTTAAGGGAAACAGATATTTAAGTAGTTAATTCTCGGGTGCAACTTTAATTAAACTGTAATCCTGCTGGGATTTGAACTGATGAGAAATTAGTTATCTTAATTTCTAAGCGCCATTAGCACTCAACCTGTATGATGGATGGTGGCTGATCCAGAATGTTTTTGCATTTAAGTTTGATTTTTGATACACATACTCGAAAAAGCAATATGACTTCTAATTTGCTATAAAAATGTTTTTGGTGAAATTTTGTATTTTCTGTCCTTTCAGATTCTTGTACCTATTGCCGATGGTTCAGAAGAAATGGAAGCAGTTATGATCATAGACATTTTGCGACGGGCTAAAGCAAATGTGGTAGTTGCCTCAGTCGGGGATAAACTAGAAATTCTGGCTTCTCGAAAAGTTAAATTAGTTGCAGATATGCTTCTTGATGAGGCTGCTAAACTTTCATTTGACCTAATTGTATTGCCAGTAAGTGTAGTTTTCATTCTTGTTTTGTAGTTTTTAACAAATCTTTTCTCAATGAAATTTTTGCTCATCTGCAGGGTGGGCTCGGTGGTGCTCAAGCATTTGCCAATTCAGAGAAATTGGTGAATATGCTTAAGAAACAGAGGGAATCAAATAGACCTTATGGGGCTATATGTGCATCCCCAGCTTTAGTCTTGGAACCCAATGGCTTGCTCAAGGTACTGTGTTTATCATACTTTTTAAATATTTCCCCTGATTTGGACCATCTAATTTGAACTGAAGAATGATGTATAATCTTGTATGTTTTTATGAATGTTGCACAACTGGATCTTATCTGACATTGCCAAGTAACCCACAAATTAATTAAAATTTTGCTAGCTAATATACAAACTGAAAACTGCTGCAGTGTTGTAAATTGATTACCGAACCGAGTACATGTTTCCTGAAGCCGTTGTGCTTCCTTTTTGTGTTTCATTCTTATGTAATTGTACCTTCAAGTTCTGAGTTCGTCCTTTATTATATTCCAACATCAAATCTGTACATGTGGTTCAAGGTGAATGTTATTTTCTGTATAATTTTCTCCCAAATGAAAAATATGTGTTTTACTTTGATTCAGGGTAAAAAAGCTACAGCTTTTCCTGCAATGTGTGACAAGCTGTCTGCTCAGAGTGAAGTCGACAACAGGGTTGTAGTTGATGGCAACCTCATTACTAGCCGAGGGCCAGGAACTTCCATGGAGTTTGCACTGGCAATTGTGGAGAAGTTTTTTGGACGCAATAAAGCACTAGAGCTTGCAAAGGTAATGCTTTTCTGTCGCATGTAGAACCTATAAGACTGTTTAGCATTTACAACCTAGTTACTAGTGAATAAGAGTGTTTGTCTCTACCACTACTGAGTATCCACGGGACACTGATGTGGAAAGCTGAATTCATATTTGAATATGGATTCACATTGCCGTCATGTACAACAGCAGTTTGTTTATAAATAAAAATGAGTTTTAAGGACTGAGAACATAAAAATTCTGTGTCATTCTTTTTTAATGGCCCTTCTATCCAAGAAGTCTCTTATTCAGCCTTTGTTTTTAAATAAAGAAACTTAGTTTGAATGTTTAGTATGTTTTGTTTGAACTGAGGGTGTCTTAGTAAGAAGAATTAATTTTCTAATGTTGTGTTTTGATTCAGCAAAGGACAGATGACTTGTTTGAATTTTACGTTCCGCTTTCATAAGCATGTTGACATACATTTAATACTTCGAAAAGATGAAAACAGGTGGTGGGATTTTTGTTTATTTGCTAGTTGCTACCAAATTGAAACAAGAATATATATAAAGCTTCTGCAATTCATCAACATATGGGTATTGTTTAATTTGTGGACAGCTTGTTTTTATATAGTTTTGGTACTTTCAAACAAAAGAATGATTACGATTAAACAATAGAGTAAGTAAATATTTAAAGTTTCATTTGTCAAAAGTCTCTGCAATTTGTGACTAGTGGCATCCGCACTGTTGTTACCGTGTCTCAGCTGTTTGAACTTTGACATCCGAGACTTCTAATTTGTGGGTCTTGTCGATGTAGACTTAATGGCAAAAGTAACATGAATAAAGCCATCTTGTTGGGAGCCCACTTTCCCACTTCATGTTTCGAATGGCTTGTTAAGGTCCCAATCCCCATTAAATTATAGTTGCATTTGCAGAAGGTTGACATGTGGGTATTAGATAGAAGTGATTAAAAAAAAGCAGTGAAGATCTAATCTTATTATATTTGAATTTAAAAAGTTGTCAAATGGGTCATGTCGTGGGATCTAATCTGTAAGATTAAAGTTAATCTATGGAGTAAACGATTATTTTTCACCGAAATAATGATTTAATGATATTTTTTCATTTATAGATTTTTAAAATATTATTTTATCATCCAAATTTATATTATGTTTATAATTTCGGCATCGTTGTGATTCCGCACTACCATCATTCTCTTTTCCTATCATCATTCATCAAAACTTTTTAAACCATACTCTCGTTGATTTCGTCAAACGTAAAAAATCGAGCAATTAAGGTTTGTGCAGTTGTTCTTCTAAAGTCAAATTTTGATCAATTCCAACTAATATTTTAATAACCAACTCGGATGAAACTCGGCAAAGTTGTTGGGTCTTGAGTTGATCGGTTTGATCGTCTGGTCTAGGGTTGATCAGTTTAATCGGTTTGACTGTTGGGTCTAGGGTTGATTGATTTAACCGGTTTGACCTGAGTGACAACTTTTAAAATTTAGCAAATACATTCCTAAAAATTTGTTAAGTTCATATAGGTTTGAAATTTTGCAAACATACCCCAAATACAAATCAGTCGACAACTGGTTGGCGGCAGTGACACCTCAAATGGAATCCCAATCATCCTTTGAGCCCATTCCCCATAAAATCTACTGAAGATTTGATCGAAATTGGTTCAATTTTGGACAGATCTCACTGACACCGGCGTCAGCAACCCTCCCCATTACCTTGAAAGTACTTGCCTCTTCCTCCCGACCAAAACCCACTTCACTCCATCCCTGCTAACCTTGCTAATCGCTAGCAAAAGTCGGCTGTTGTCGTCGCCAATTTTTTTTAATTTTCGGTCGATTCACTCATCGGAAATTAGCTCCATCACAACCATTGCACTCACCGACACTTTCTCTTCAAAAGCCCCAACATCTTGGCCTTTAATTGTTTGCTGATCATTATCTTAAATTCTAGGGTTTTGGGTGAATAGGGAATATGTTAACCTAACCCGATGACGCTCTTAGGTCTCGGTTAAACCGGTTAAACTGGCCGGGCTAAACTGAGTTTTAAAACAATGATCCCAACTACCAAAAAATTTACAGTGATGCTACAGACACCAAAAATGGGTTCCGAAAATTTGCATCGAAATACGTGGCCCTTGACTCGGATGTCGCCACGTAGGACACAATAGAAGACTTTCGTAAATGGACGGTCGTCCAACGTTTTCGGACAATGATGGACGACAATCCATAACAAATATTTAAAAATAAACTAAAAATCAATAGACCACCATCCAAATACTAGGGACAAACATCCCTTTAATATAAACGGCCATCCAAATTATATGGACGTTTGTCCATCTAATGTGGACGGCCGTTCACAATAGATGGATTGGCGTCCATTTAGTGTTAATTTTTTTTTTTTTAAAAAAAAAAAAAACATTAGATGTACAACAATCCATCTAGTGTGGACGATTGTCCTTATAAAAGGGACGGCCGTCTACAATAAATGGACTGATGGACTGATGTCCATTTAGTGTTAAAATATTTTTTATAAAAAATAAAAACAAAACATTAGAGGGATTGATGTCTTTAAGCAATACAATTTTTTAAAAAAAAAATTAAAAAAAAACAAAAAATTAGATGGACGCCAGTCCATCTGGTGTGGACAGCCGTCCATTGGACTGGCGTCCATATTATGTTAAAAATTTAAAAATTTTAAAAAGTTTTCCAAGACATTTAGGGATTTCAAAACTTGCATAAGAAACGCCGAACAACAAAAACACCATATCTACTGCCGTTGAGGCCACACTATCTGCCGTCGTTGAAGCCACACTATCTGTCGCCGTTGAAGCCACATTATTTGCCATCGCTATTCACTTCTTCATCGTCATCATTTGGACTCCGGCTGTGAGTATTTTTTTATTTTTTTATTGAACAAAGTTGAAAATTGTGTTAACTTTCATTTGTTGTATGCAATTTAGAGATTTACAAAATGTGTAATTGTTTGTTCCTTAATGGTTTTTCTGTTACTTTGCTGAAAATTGATAGTAGAAGTTAAGGGAGCCAGTTGATAGTAGAAGTTAAGGGAGTCAATTGATAGTAGAAGTTAAGGGAGCCAATGTAGGTGTAAATCTGTGAAAGCTAATACCACATTTGCATCCGCTATTCAGATAGGTGATCCAGTGTCCATAGATAGAGCGATTTATGCATTGAAAAATTGTAATGGGATTGTTGAGGAAGCCACTGAAGAGGAGTTGATGGATGCAATGGTTCAAGCTGATTCCACTGGGGTGTTTATATGTCCCCATACTGGAGTGGCTTTGACAGCTTTGGTTAAGCTTAGGAATAGTGGGGTTATCAGCCCCACTGATCGGACGGTGGTGGTTAGTACAACTCATGGGTTGAATTTTACCTAGAGTAAGGTTGAGTATCATTCAAAGGAGATCAAGGATATGGCTTGCAAGTTTGCTAATTCACCTATGCAAGTGAAGGCAGATTTCGGGGCTGTAATGGATGTGTTGAAAAATTATTTGGGAAATCATGCTTCAAAGTAGTAGGCAGATTTATGGTTGGTTTAAATTTTGTTGATGCATGTTGTAGGCAAATTGGTTTAAATTTTGTTGATGCATGTTAGTTCAAAGTAGTAGGTAGATTTATGTTTGGCAGAGCTGGTGATGATTGCAATAAGTTGAGTTTGGTAAAGTTAGGAATTTGAGAATTGTATTCTTTGTTGCTGAGCTCACATTTGCGGGGGCTTATTGTGGGTTGTTGTGCATGTTTTGGTCTTTGGTTTCTGATCATGTGTGAGTATTAAAGCTCTGAGTTTTATGCTATTGAAACAGACTAAAATACTTGCAGTTTGTCAATCGAGAAATGCAGATGCCCGAGGAGGTAATATAATCTTCTGCACTTCCAGTTAGCCTCTCCATCATTGTAACACCATATGATATTTCTTCTCTTTCTTTGGCATTTTCTGCCACTACAATAGACACAAAAAGATTGTTGAGTGCATTCAAAAAATATGGAAAAGAAATCTAAATTAAGTGAAATTTCATTTATGGGATGAGGGCTTTGTTGTTTACTTTTAATAGTATCTTTTTTACTACTGAACAATGGAAGGGAACCCTAAGTACAAGAATGATGGGTCCCTTCAGCCATTGTTACTCATATGTGCAAAAGGAGGACAACATGAAGAAACAGAAAAGCACTAAAACAATAGCAGTAGAAGATTATATTACCTTCTAGGGCATCTGTATTTCTCGATTGACAAACTATAAGTACTTTAGCCTGTTTCAATATCATAAAACTTAGAGCTTCAATAAGATGATTACTTGACATGTTAGATGTCATTTGAAGATGCTCCGTTGCCATTAAAACTGATGTATGTGGACAAACATAGTGTGTTGGGCACTATTACTTAGTTTATTGTTTTTATCTAGAAAGGCATCATTATTGTTGTTAAAGTCCAATTATTAGGGAGGCTTGAAATTCATTTAAAGCTCAGCCAAATGAACCTGCTCAGACCACACCTTATCCTGGAGTTTCACAGTAGCATCATAACTTTTTTCATCAGCTTACCAGTGTGCCTTAATCTGCCATTCCTTCCTTGACAAACACTACCTCCCTAGTAATTGGACTTCAACAGCAAGTTGTTTGTGTCTGTTGTCATTATATTGAAAGACACATCACAAACACTTGAAATTGTAGACTTTGAAGAAGCAAACAAATATAAACTTCAAACATGATTTTTCATTATACTTGTCTTTTTTTAATATCTGCAAAATTACTTATGAATATGCTTTTTCCAGGAAGTTGCTGGTTTTAGAAGAAAACAGAAAATGGTAAGAGCAAAAAACACAACCATTCCTCATGGAGGCATATCGTCATCTAGAGTTCAATTTTAAGACGTGTAACATAAAAAGCAATACAAAGAGATGACAAAAAGAGATATTTGTCTTGGAAGATGTTTGGATTTAGGATTTATAGCAAGTTTGGGTTTAGGTGATGAGATTAATGGTTGGATCCGTAATTTGAAATGGGACCAATTGGTGAGTATTAGATATGACGGATATAAACATTTGATTTATGAGTTTTTTAGTAGTTTGGAAGTTGTGGAGACAGGTACTGATGATTTTCTGGCGTATACAATGTTTTTTAGATTAAAGAATCAGAATTGTGTAGTGAGGCCACAGGACTTAGCAATCTGGATAGGGATTGATTTTGAAGGTTTGGATAATGTATCTAGAACGTGAGATTCCAAACAAGCTTAGACGGATGTTTCTGGAATAGGGGTTTATCATCCACATAGGTGCAAATCTACAAAGTTAAAGAATCCTGCTATGAGAGTTTTTCACAGATTTCTGACTTTCACATTTAATGGCAGGAAAGAGACAAATGGAAATATGACAGTCAAGGATTTATTGTTGATGGAAGCAGCAATAACAAGGAAGCAAGTAAATTCAGCAAAGTTATTGATTAAAAAGTTGAGAGAGATTAAAGCAGAAAAAGGAGAAATTTATTAGGGGATGTTTGTTACGCTAATATATGAGAAGTTGGGTTTAAAGATCACCCTTTTAGATGAAGCCAATAAGATAACATTTTCTTCAAATAATTTGTTGGGGGATGTCACATTGTGTAAAATGGGTTTGATTAAAAAAAATGTGTCAGGAGAATGGTTTCTGATTAGGGATGAAATGGAGGAAGAGGCAACGGTTCAGGAAGGTGTCCTTGTTCTAGAAGGGGAAAACGAAAGACGAGTCTATGTGCGCAAAAGAAAAAGAACGAGTATTGAACTTGGATCTTCTCAGAATGTAGAAGAAATGTCTTCTCATACCTTAGACGAAATAGTAAGCAGATTTGAGCGGATTAAAAGGTTTCAAGAGGAGAGTTTTTCACGTATTGAGAGGAAAATGCAAGAACAACAGGATCGGTTGCAAAGTGATTTCAACTTGTTCGCATCAAGAATAGAAGAAACGGTCGACATCCTTGGGGAACGCATTATAGAAATATCCAACATGATGAAGAAATTGTCAACAACCTCATCTTCCTACAGTCAGCCTCTGCCCCCTACACTATGATGAAGAACTTCTCAACAACCTCCACTTTCTCAACATCCTTGGGGAACACATTATGAATGTTAATTGTCATTATGTATAGTTCAAATACTAAATTGTATGTACGCAAATATGTTAATTAATAAAGTTTGATTTCACAAGATGTTCTCTATTAGCTGAACTTCTCCAATATCATATGAATATTAATTCTCAATATGAATGTTATGTACGAAGATTATATTTGCCACAGTATCATATCATTAATTATTGTTCAATACATATCCGAATGTTCATGTATATGTAATACTAGACATACCAAAAGACATCAAAATTAAAATCCCAAATGAAATGTAGAATAATATATACTGAAATGTGACGATAATATATACTGAAAACATTTAGAATAAGAATAAGATACATTTATGTTATTATTATGAATTCAAAACCCTACCACCAACAACCTACTCTTATCCAACCAACAAGAAAAATAATAAAAACAAAACAACTGAATTAGCATACAACTCAATTGCATTCGTCAGATATTAACCATAACGCGAATAATTTCTACTGAATACAAATGTATGCTTCAACCGATTAACGATATCAAATCTCTCCCAATGAAACATGTTCATCATTTACATCCTCCTGCCCAGTACATAAATTACTATTTCTTGTGAGATTTTGAACCGGACCAGTTGACAACTGTCAATATTTAATAACCACAATTTAGCACATGTTATAGAAAACTTAAGGTTTTTACAATTATACAACATACATAACACATACCTGAGTAGCAACAACATCATTTGATAATACTTGAGTTCCTGGTACACTTTCAGCAATGTTGTCTCGCTCTGCTGATGATTCTTTCTCTATAAAGTAGCATAACACATTAATAATTAAGTAAATATTATTATAAACTTCAAATAAGTAAATAATGTTTCAAAAACAAATATAATGTAAGAATGAGTGTATAACTCATACCAATTCTTTGTTTTCACAATTTTTTATTTTTAGCTCTACGTACAATTTCATCAACCTTCGATTGCTTTCTTCTGCATGGAGGACGACCTTTACTGCGAACTACCCGTAGACTAATAATTAGACTATTCCCATCTTTGGGAGGATTGTCCCCCTCTTTACTACTAAGTCCTCTCTCACTTTCCTTCTGCTCCAACTTATTTCTCATGCTAGTCATCAATTCCATCAACATGTTACAGTCTTCTTCATTGTTTGATGTCATATCGGCTACTATCAACATTATATTAGACAACTTCTCAAAACGTTGTCCTTCAACGTTTGTGCTCCACCTATTATAACTTACCTTGATTTTCGTATGACATCTTTTTATGTTTTTTCTCCAACGCCGTAGAATGTACTTATCTAGAATGTGTGATACCCTTTTATGAATCAACACAATAATGACATGTCTGCATAAAATCCCTCTGAACTCAAACAAATGACAATTACAACGAATATCACATGAACTTTCTTCAAAGTATACCAAAAAGGGAACACGCCGATTACTATCTTCAAACCAAACATCTTCTAAAACTTGATACTCCTCATACGAATCGGACTTTTTCAAAAAAGATAATTCACAATAAATCTTCCCTGATATCTTTTCTTGAAACTCTTTAAATTTTGTAGTTGTTATGCATTTTGAAATTGTTTCTCAATAGGGTAATTAGTTATGTATGGTATCTAAGACTTGAAAGATCTAAAATCAGCCTCCCTTTCCTTTTCCACTTTATCTCGCAATGCATTATCATATTGTTCCACAAATTGTTTCAATGTTGTTTTGGAATTTACATATCCATCGAAAAATGTATACATACTTTCACTATGTTGGATAGTAGACATACCTGCCTAGAAAGTATCTTTAAGAAATGCAGGCACCCAACGTACTCTTTCTTTATACAATCCACATAACCATTCATTCTCGTGAAGGTTATGCACATCAATGAATTTGTTCCACTGTTTTTTGAACTCTTCACGTGTCAACGAATCATGCACAATATTTTGTAATGTAAACTTTATAGTTTCATATTCCTTATACCCTCTTAACTTCTCAGGCAGTTTCTTCATTATATGCCACAAACACCACCTATGTATTGTATCGGGGAAAACAATCTCAATTGCATTTTGCATGGTCTTATCTTGATTAGTGATAATTCCATTAGAAGCAAAATCCATGCATTCAAGCCAAGAACGAAATAGCCATACAAATGTCTCTGTGTCCTCATGTGAAATTAACTCACAACCTAACAATGTCGAATGTCCATGATGATCAACCCCCACAAAAGCAGCAAATGGCATATCATACTTGTTCGTCAGATACGTTGTGTCGAAGGTCACAACGTCACCAAAATCTTTATATGCAGCCCTACATCTAGCATCAACCTATAGCACATTCTTTAATCGACTCTCTTCATCTATATCAATCATGTACCAGAAATTTGAATTCTCCTTTTGTATTTTCATAAAATACTCTAGTACTGCCGAAGCATCTCCAACTCCAAGTTGTAGCCTTCTAACTTTTTCAATGTAGTTCCTACAATCTTTTTGTAGAAACTTCAAATTCTCTACACCTCCTGCCTCAACTGAACATGACTGAAAATTTTTTACACGGTCTAATCCTACCCTGATCACTAACTTCAAGCCTCATTTTCACAAAAGGTTGCATAGTTCAGTTTACCTTGAAATATCTTTTTTTTGTCGGACTTGTAAGATCATGATTATGTTCAAGCACAACTGATTTAATTTCCCATTTGTATTCACCATTCAAAGCTGCACTAATCCGAATCTTACAATCTGTTTTTGCAACAGGTTGTTTTTTCAAGATATTTCTGCATTTACTTCTCTCATTCTTAGAACAAGAACACGCCACTGTCACGTATCTCATCTCCCCATCATCTCCTTTCTTTGACGTACGTATCATTGCTTCAAAACCAATTTTATTACCATACCTTCTGTAATACTTCACCAAACTATCAACTGAATCAAACATCATTCCAATATGAGGCTCCACTTCTTCCTCTGCACATCCCGTATCTTCTAATTCATCACATTCATTTTCTTAATTCAATGGTTTTATAATAAACAAAATTAGAATGTACTAATACAACACATCATAATAAACAATACAATACAACATATTTAAAAAAGTTTCAAACACAATTTACCTCAACATCATTGAAACGAGGCAAACTAGACTCTTCCATATTCCGTAATTTCATGTTCACGAATCAAGTTCAAAATAGTCACCAACAAATATTTTCTATCAATTATTTTGTATTGTAACATATATTCAATCCAAAATATAATATGAAACTAAATGAATATATAAATAAGTCAAAAATTCTTTACCTTAACAAAAATTTTGGAGCTTTAAAATGTTTGATATCCTTATTTTCGTTTCTCGGTTATCTCTATAAAAAGAGGTCTTGCTGCTGCTGCTTGGCCGTTGAGGAAGAAACTGATGTCGAAGCAAGGAGAACACAACACGCAAACGAACGAGAAGAGAAGAAAAACAAATAACGTAGACGAAGGAGAAGAGAAGAAAACAAATAACGTAGACGAAGGAGAAGAGAAGAAAAACAAATAAAAATGAAAGTTCTTTTTCCCCTTATTATTTCATATAAAATTTTGTTGCTTATTTGTAAAGCGTATCAGACAAGCTATTGATTTTTATAACAATTTTTTTTTTTTTTAACAAAGTATGGACGCCAGTCCATGTAATGCAGGCGGCCGTCCATTTACAAGGAATGACCGTCCACACTAGATTGATTGGCGTCCATATACAAGGAATGACCGTCCACACTAGATGGACTGGCGTCCATATTGTGTGCATTATATTTTAAAAAAAAAAAATTTCACAAACGATGGACGCTAGTCCATCTCATGCGGACAACCGTCCTTTTAAGATGGACGACCATCCACAGTAGATGGACAACTATCCATCTAGTGTGCTTTTTGGATGGTCATCCATATTAACGGGACGCCAGTCCTTAGGATTTGGACGGGAGTCCATTGTTTTTTTTATTTTATTTAAATACTTTGTATGGACCCTCGTCCATTCCACCATGAACAGCCGTCCAAGAAGTGTGGACGGCCGTCCAAAACCGTTGGACGACCATCTATTTACGGAAGTGTTCTATCGTCCTACGTGGCGATGTCTGAGTCAGTTGCCACGTATTTCAGTGCAAATGTTCGGTACCATCTTTCAATGTATATAGCATTTTTGAAAAACTTATTGGTCTCCCCTCTTCAAAAGCCTTAATAGTATAGACTAAGTTTGTTCCCTGTTCGCAATATAAATTTGAGTAGTAAAATGGTATTTTAAAAGTTTGTAGGTGGGAAAGTATCATTAAACCATTATTTGAATGGGAAAAAGTCGTTAACTCTTAGGGCTTGTTTGGCCGAGTTTATGAAAATTAGCTAGTGCTTATAAGGAAATTTGAGCTTATAAGCATTTGAAATGTAAACAGTTACGTAATTGGTTAAAATACTTATAAGTGATTGATAAGTAGTTGACGCATTGGGTAAAATGTAGCTTATAAGTATATTTTATTATTAAAATAACTAAAAAAAGTATTACATTATTTTATCAAATAATAAATTATATTAACTCAATTTTTTATTATAATATTATCAAAATATTTTTGGATCATATTACAATATAATTTAATTTTAGAATTAAATAAACAAATATTTTATTAAAAATTTATATGAATAATTTTTAGATTCTTTATACAAAATAAACTAATGAACAAATATAATGAATTATAATTATATTAAAAAAAATAAAAATTTCAATCAAAATATTAAATAAGGGTAATATTGTAATATATTTTATCAAAGTGGCTTATAAGCAAAGTGCTTATAAATAAATAAATAAATAAAAGTAGGTTCCCCCAACTTCTTCTTATTATTATTATTGCTTATAAGTTAAAAAAAGTTATAAACAAACAGTAAGCTTGATTTTAGAGCTTATAAGAGTATTTTCAAACGACTTTTTATATGACTTAAACTCTTTATTATAAAGAGTTTATCTATAAAAGAGTCCAACAAACCCTTTATTCTTTAAATATAAATTAAAGAGTGAGTTTTACTCTCCACATCTAGAGAGCTAAATTTCACTCTCTATCCTAATTTTAATTAAATTATAAGTTTTTATGCATTTTATTTATTAATTCTCTCATTAAGTCTCTTTCTTGAAAATATGATTTAACTTATAAAGAAAAATGGAGGCAAAATAATGAAATATAAAGAGGGAAATTTAAGAAAAAGAAAAAGAGGGAAAAAAAAAATTAAAATCATAAATGCTTTATGGGAAAATGCAAAATAAAATATTAAAATTTAAAGATTTCATTAGATTTGCAAAAGAAATTTGTTTTTTATATTTAGAAATTAATAAAAATATTTTTTATTTATATAAAAAATACTCTAAACTGATTGGACGAATTTATAAGCTTAGATAAACACCTCCTTAATTTATGTGATTAAAGTTTAATTACGCTTGGAATGTGCTTGACTTTTTTCAGAAAACTATCATCTTATTTCCTTAAATAATTAATGGCAGCGTTCATTGTGGATCATTCTGGTAAAACTTGAGAATTATATCAATCTCATTGAATAAAACAAAATGTGATAGCTATATTTTATAATTATCCTTAAGTATAAATCTGCCCCCAATTGCACGTTAAAAAAACATTTATTAGTACTATGAATAATAATATTGTATTTGAAATTCAACCAAGTCGGCACTTCCAACAGGCAGTTGGCTATATAATGGGCCTCTCTAAGGCCCACCATTTAAAAAAAAAAAATTTATTCAAGAAATTCTAAGGGGGTACAGCTTAACTTGACAACGCCAAGCGATGTAACTTGTTAGCTTGAAGGAAGCAAGAAAATTTATGAATCATAATTCCAGTTCCAGACGTGAGCCAACCGGTCAACTGAGAGAGGCTGCTGGGTTTGACCTTTCAATTTATAGTTATTGCTTTATGCACTTAAATTGACTAATAACTATTTTTTTTCCAAACATGAGTTAGAATTTTTGTTAAATCTTATCCCTTCACATATTTAAAACTTCTTTTTAGAAGGGTTTGTTGCAATTTTTTCCCCATTAAAATACTAATTGTTTTTTCTCAACTTTCTCTACCACAATTTTCCTCACTCACGTGCTCTTTAAAACTTATTCCGCATGTTTGACTTAATATTTTTATCCCTATTCTGGATCCTATTCTCCAAATAATGTTTGACACATTATTCCAGAAATATTACCCTATTTTTTTAATTATTGTTAACGCCATAAGGTTATTAATTTCACTAAATACCCCTTGAAAAAAGTTTAAAAATTAACAAAAACACCCCCATCAATCCAACTTGTCAGATTCCGGCAACCACCGTCGGTGATAGCTGGAATCTGTACAAACGGCCTAACTTCCGACCAGAAATGGCCGGAAGTTCACCGCTGTGGTCTTTTCCGGCCAGATCTGGTCGTCAGCGACGGCCAAAGAAATGGCCGTCGTTGACCGAAAACGATGGCCACAACTTTGGCCGTCGTTGACGGCCAAAGATGGCCCTCGTTTGGCCTTTTTCGGCCGTCGACGGCCATAATAGACCGTAGATTTGGCCTTTTTCGGCCAGATCCACCATGGATCTGGCCGGAAAAGGCCATAACGACGTATTACGGCACAGATCCGACCGGTCTGTGCCGTAACGAAATTTTCCGGCCAGATCGGAATCTGACACTGCAGGTGGTGGGGGTGTTTTTGTCATTTTATATGTTAGGGTCTTTAGTTAAATTAGTAAACCTAAGGGCTTTTTCACAAATTTTTAAAATTTACCTCGTAATACTCCCCTATCCAATAACTCAATACTATCCCTAAAATCCTATCCAAAATACTAAACCAAACGCACCCATTATTATTTTGGTAATCAGAATATCTAAATTAGTTTGTGTACACCTCAACTAGTCTTTGAGTGGTTAGTTGACCGTCAGACCAATCTCTTAAGATTTAAAATGATATCTTTAATTACATTATTTTGTAAGATTTTTTGTGATTCAACTAATACATATTGTTTTTTATTTGTTAAATTAAATGTCAAATATCCATAATACAATCTTTCTCTTAATTATTTAATTTTTACCGTTTTGTAAGAGTTTTTGTCATCTGAATAATACATATCACCTTTGATTTTCCTTAAATTAAAAATCATAACCTTAACAAAATATTGACGATAAGATGTATATTGAAAATTTCCAAACAAGGTATTAAATTTTTTTTTTTTTTTGAATATAACGCTGAATTCCATGTCCTCTCCTCTCTATTTAATTAACTCATACTCATACTCCTTTTTTTTTTTTTTTTTTTTTTCCTTAAAAAAAAAAAATAAAAAAAAAAAAAATAGGTCATATACACTTTCCCATCTACACTTTTAAAATACAATTTTACCACTCAAAAATTATATTCCTTTAACAATTTCTATTAAATATATTGTGAGGACGAAAATGCCCCCACTAAAGATTAACCCCCAATTGCCAGTGACCACAACGCGCCGCAGCCAAATTCCGACACCAGAAATCAGCGTAAAGTTGACACCACTTTCCCCATCTTCCCTCTCTCCTCACTTGATTCCACTCGATTTTACGCGAAGCGCCATTAGGGTTCACGCGATTTCCCTTGCCGGATTCTGGCGATTTCCAACAACCAAAATCAAAATTGACACCACCCCTAGACTCACCATCAAGCCCTTAACAAAACCCCCAACCTTTTGGCACCGAATCACTCACCGTTTGCTGGCCGCTGCTTATTTGGATGTGTTCGCGATCTCACTGTTTTAAGGTCAGATTCTGGCCGTTATTGACACCAGAAATCACCATTGTCACCACCATTCCAACCCCCATCCTCACCTCTTCAAAACCCCTACCTCCACTTCCCTCCCATCTCGTCATTTGTCGCCAATGACCTGCCACTGCTGCCGTGAGACAGTTGCATTTTGGCGACCCCCAACCATCTTCTGAAAACAGTCGGATTTTTTGTGTTGCTTTTTGAAGTGTTTGGGTTGTTGTTGGTGTGTTTTTTCTGGTTGCTGGCCGTTCCCCCATAACTTACAACCTTGCTACTTTACTGTGCACACCACTTGTTCGATTTTATTGCCCAACCAAAACCCATTTTCTCCCACTTGCAATAACCCCAATCTCGACAACAACGTTTATGTCGATTTTACGATGATTGCCGCTAGTGGGGTTGACGCCCTCAACGGTGAGTCGAATGGCGGGGTGGGGGATGATTTTTGGTAGAGAACGCGGCCAGAGAAAGGCTAAGAAATTGTTGAAGACAACTGGCGTTTGAGGGGTGATTGAAGAAGCCAAAAGACCATCCTACCTTCACTTATGACTAAATTTTGGCCATCTTGCCCTTCCTCATAACGAAAATTACTAAAGTGGGTAATAAAATAATATTTTAAAATTATAGGGCTGGGAAAGTCAATAAGCTATTTTTTGGGTGGGAAAAAGTCGTTAACTCTATTTTTAAATGGTCAAGGTCAACTTTTTTAAAGAAAATCATCATCCCCACCTTCCAAGTTTCCTAATATATCATTGAAAAGTAATTTTATTTTTCAATTTATAAAGTTCTTTTTAATATATAAATAATAAAATATTATTTTATTATCTCATGATTCATTTTCTAATCCGGATGCTGATATTAATTTTATTAAAACCATGCTTAATTACTTTAGCTTTATCACATTGGACTGATATGATATTTTATAACTCAGATTTATATATCTATATTCATGGTTGATGGTTAAGACAAATTAATATAAGAATATTTTGATTAGAGAATTATTCATCAAGAAAAAACAAAAAAAACTCTAATATAAAATAATATAATAAGCAAAATCCAAGCAANCATTCTAAGGACATATATCAATACATATTGCAATAATAATGATTTACGCGATATAGAATAAAATGCCTTTTATTATTTATTAATGAACATTATTACAAAGAGTCAATTCTACAATAATTGATTGGCTCTAGGGCATCTACTCTAACAAGAACAAACCTAAATCCTTGATGAGGTGTATGTTGAATTAAATTTCATATTCTCACCACTATTTTAAAACCTGGATTGGATCGGCCGGTCGGATCGGTCCGAGTAGGACCCATCAGCTTCTCCGGTCCAGTTCAGGTTTTAGGGAGTAATATTTCAAGTATATAATGATTAATAGTAATTTTCTACGGGTGTTTTGGAGATATGTCAAAGGTTTAAGGATTAATTGGTGATTTGTTGGGGGCATTTTTAAATAAATAAAAATTTTAAGGACTAATTTGAAATTTTTTAGGGGTATTTTTATAATATACTAAAATTTAAGAGATTAATTTGTAATTTTTTAAAAAAAAAATTACTGTTGACATCATTGGTTCAACTAGGTGATCGAGCCGTAACCTGATCACCTTACCGGGTCTCACAACGGGTCGGGTTTTAAAACAATGATTCTCACTTGCTCACTAACTCTACTAGCCAGGAGACACTAGGATCACAATTAGGAAACACTCATTCCCTCGCACGGTTTCTTCTCTATCAGGAAATCCCACCCTCAGCTCTTTATTTAAGCTATATCAAACCTTTTTTTTTTTTTTTCTTATTTCCTTTTGTTTAGTTTTGTTCTACTCATACTTTTCTCTCCAAGATTCATACAAAACAACCTGATTTCTACTTTACTCATTATTCTTGAATAATTATTTTTCATGCCTAATATTGGATTAGAAATGAATTCCATTCTTGGTTCTCACCCTTGTCATCCTCAAGAACAACTTGGTATCTTTAGCACCAAGAAAAGAAGCCAAATAGACGATTTCAATTACCAACACACTCATCATTTCTCATTAAACAAACGACCTATAACTGAATACCCACCCAAAACATCCATCAATCACCCACAACACCTTCTTTAATTTCAAAACTCTAATTTTACCTATAACCCCTGTTCATTCCCTTTTTAGGAAGGCAAAACAATTGTCATAAACCCCGTTACAAATATCCCATTCATGTTAAAACCACAACCACTACCTCTTCAAACCCCTGCTCTCACTCCTGTTTTATCACAAACTACACTTAACTCTTTGATAAGAAACAACACCGATCACAATAAACATCTGATCTATAAGCATAAGGCTTGAATTTGATCCTTCAAAACTTAAGGTGCATCATGAGTGCAAGATAAAATCCATTTATGCTCATCTCCCTATTGGAGTAGGTGCCCTAGAGCCAATCAATTATTGTGGAATTGACTCTTTGTAATAATGTTTATAAGTCAATAAAAGACATTATCTACTGTCTCATGTAAACCATAGTTGTATGTATTGATATATGTCCTTAGAATTGTAGAACCGTGACGAGTGTATCAAGTGTTTCAAATCTTGATAGTGAGAACCCTATGAGCACATACAGTGGCCATTCTAGAAATGTTCGTAGCCCTAACGTTATTCTGACCAAGGGCACAGATAATACGGTAAGGCTATCATAGTATTGAATGACCCTGTCGAAAGGCAGTGGCATATCTCACTTGTCAAGGTTGTTTGTTGACAATCTGGTGCAACATATGGGTGCTTACTTGAGGCAAGTTCACTAGACTGACGTACTAGAGGATTCTATATAGATGATAACCCTAGTGTCTATAAAAAAAATCCTCTAACGAATGGTGGTGCATGTGATCCTTAGACTTGAGATCACCGGAGCGCCTTGTACACCGATCGGTGTAGTTTGACACTAGCCGAATGTATTTTTATTCAAAGCTGTCAATACGATAGTGATTGGCTGCATCAGGAGTGTATCAAGACTATGGTTGATCGACAGAGTATTTATCACTCTTGGGTACAAGAAAAGTTATCTCACGGCCCAATTCAGTTAATGACAATGACAATAAATCTGTGATCACAGTGGGATTGAGTTATTGCTCAATCCAATTCACTATTCTGATCATTCGTCAAGTAACTGAATACAAATATATCAAGAGTAAACTGAGGTTGACACTATTTCTATACCCCAGTCTCATTGAGATAACAAATGATGAAAGGATTAGATTGTACGGTAATCATATCATTGACAGGTAGCTGCTTCGTTGAATCCGAATCTATCGAGTGGCTATGATACCTTACTAGGGGCCAATCTTGGTCTGTGTGCAGTGAGATGATTAATTGGTGTTAATCGCGATACTACACACTGCCGGTATGATGAGGAGCCTACGGGTCACACACATAGAAGATAATTTATGAATCAATTTGTGCAAGGGGCATTTTTGTCTTTTAGGGTGAAAGGGTATTTTGGTAATCTCACAGTGCAATTAAATTTGTTGAGGTTGTTACCTATATTTAATTTGATATTAAAATTAAATAAGTAAGATTATATTTAAATATATGTACACATATATTTAAATGGATTATTATTATTAATTAAATGTTAATGTTTTTCTATAAATACATTAATTGAGTTTAATTGAAGATAATAATAATTATAATTAAGGGTGCGTTTGGTTAATTATTTTGGGTAGGATTTTGGGGATAGTATTAGGTTGTTGGATAGGGGAGTATTACGAGGTAAACTTTAAAAATTTATGAAAAAGCCCTTAGGTTTACTAATTTAATTAAAGACCCTAATATATAAAATGACAAAAACACCTCCACACCTGTAGTGCTAGATTCCGAGCACCACCGCCGGAATCTGGCCGAAAAATTTTGTTACGACACAGACCGGTCGGATCTGTGCCGTAACGTGTTGTTATGGCCTTTTCCGACCAGATCCACCACGGATTTGGCAGGAAAAGGCCAGATCTATGAACTGCTGTGGTTGCGACAGCCGAAAAAGGTTGAAACGACGACCAAAGATATGGTTGTCGTTGACGACAGATCTGGTCTTTTCCGAATGCCAGATCTGGCCATTACCGGCTATTTCCGGTGGCTGTGTGACTATTGTGATAGATTCAGGCTACCACCGACGGTGGTTGCCGGAATCTGGTAGGTATTGGTGGGTGGGGGTGTTTTTGTTAGTTTTTAAACTTTTTTTCTAGGGGGTATTTAATGAAATTAATAAACTTATAGGGTCTCAACGTAATGAAAAAAAAGACTAATGTTGTGGGAATAACGTGCCAAACAACATTTGAAAAATAGGATTGGGAATATGGATAAAAACAATAAGCCAAACGCACCCTAAACTATCATGATTGGGAGTGTTTGGACATAGGGGCTGTTTGGGTTGAAGCCGAAGCCTATTCCTTAATGGAATAGGGTTTTGTGCGCACTATATAAGTGCAAGGTTTTGTGAATTAAAATGTGAATTCATTCAATCATTTTTAACTTGAAAGAAAAAGAAAACACATAGCCCTCTCAAGTCTCACACCACCTTTGTTGAATCAAAATTTCTTGATTCTTGATTTGGTTCTTAAAGCTAAAGAAGATCTAGCAAATCCCTCTTTAGCTCTTCGGGTTATCTTCGTGTGGATTACTGTTGGTTCGATTCTATTTTGAATCGGTAGCGAACCCAGTCAGAGACAAGTTTGATGGAGCCTTCAAACGTGCGTATGAACTCTAAACTTTACTCTGATCATTCATATTACCGTAGATTTTGATTTAACATATAAATTGTATAATCTCTGCCTTAATCTTGGTTTAATGGGAAACAATCTGTGCTCTAAAATTTTTGTTTTCCGCTGCCATAAGCTCGATCGTTTCCTAACACTCCCTAGACAATGTCAAACCTGTGGAATGTGGTTGCTGCATGCAAAAGCAACACATAATTTACCTCACTTAAAAACTATAGCAATGTTCTCACTATCAAGATTTGAAACACTCGATACCCTTCTCATGGTTCTACCATCCTAAAGACATATATCAATACATACAATTATGAATTAGACGATATAGAAGAAAAAACATTTTATTGATAAATAAACATTCTTACAAAGAGTCAATACTATAATAATTAATTGGCTCTAAGGCACCTACTCTAATAATCTCCCACTTGCACTATAGTCAATCATTCATGTATTTAATACCGAATGACCTTAAGTGCTTTTCAAGCTTCTACTATGACAGAGGCTTCGTTAGTGGATCGTCAAGATTGTCATCAATATGTACTTTGCTAATATGCACATCTATCCTCTCAACCATTTCTTTGATGAGATGAAATAGCCTCAGTATGTATCTGGACTTCTGGTGAGACCGTGGTTCCTTTGCTTGAGCTTTTGCTCTATTGTTGTCATAACAGACATCTATTGGATCGACAATCGTGGAAACCACACCAAGTTTGGTGACGAACTTCTTAATCCAAACCGTCTCCTTGGCTACATTAGATAATACGATATACTCAGCCTCCATTGTAGAGTCTGCTACAATGCTTTGCTTGGAGCTCTTCCAGCTCACTACAGCTCCATTGAGACAAAATACAAACCTAGACTGTGAACGATAATCATCTTTATTTGTTTGGAACTAGCATCACTATATCCTCTTACGGTGAGCTCATCTTCCCCTCTATAAACCAAGAACATATCCTTGGTCCTTTTCAAGTATTTAAGGATGTTCTTGACAGCTATCAAGTGACGTTCACCTAGATCCGATTGATATCTACTACAAGTGCTTAATGCACATGAGACATCAATCCGAGTACACAACATGCCATACATGATGGATCCAATTGCTGACGCATATGGGATCCTCTTCATCCTATTTCTCTCATCATGTGTTTTAGGACACATATCCTTAGAGAGATAGACACCATGTGACATTAGAAGAAATCTCTTCTTGGATTCTTCCAAACTAAATCTCTTTAATGCCAAGCAATATACGTGATCTATCACGGTAGATCTTTATTCCGAAGATGTAGGCTACTTCTCCTAAGTCCTTCATAGAGAAGCACTTGGATAACCAAGTTTTTACCGACTGCAAGTTCGGTATATCATTCCCAATGAGAAGTATGTCGTTGACATATAGCACCAAGAATGCCACTACACTCCCACTTACTTTCTTGTAAACATAGGGCTCATCTTCGTTCTTGATGAAACCAAATTCTTTTATAGCTTCATCAAAACGAATGTTCCAGCTCCTTGAAGCTTGCTTGAGTCCATAAATGGACCTTTGCAACTTGCATATCTTATCAGTTTGTCCATCAAGAATGAAACCATAGAGTTGTGTCATATACACATCATGTTCAAGGTTTCCATTCGAAAAAGCTATTTTGACATCCATAAGCCAAATCTCATAGTCGTGATATGCAGCAATCGCAAGCATAATCCAAATAGACTTAATCATGGCAACTGACAAAAAGGTTTCTTCATAGTCAATGAAGAAACCTTTTCATGAATTTCTTTGAAATTTTGGCAACCAGTCATGCCTTATAGGTATGCACCTTGCCATCCATGCCAGTCTTCTTCTTGAAGACCCATTTACACGCTATAAATTCTATGCCTTCAGGTGGATCCACTAGAGACCATACTTGGTTTGGTACAAGGAGTTCATCTTAGATTTCATGACTTCAAGTCATTTAATGGAATCTGGATCTAATATAGTATCATCGTAGGTCATAGGTTCATTGTCTTGGTAGACTAGTACATCGCCATGCTGAGTCATGAGAAAACCATATCTCTCGGGCTTATGACGTACTCTTCCATACCTACATAGCTCTTGTGCTACTTGAGGCGGTTCACTTTGTTCCACAGATTGTGGAGTAACCTCCTCACGATGTTCAACCATTTATTATGGCACATCTTCTCGTCCTTCATATAATGTATCTTATGGTACTAGAACTTCATCGAGTTATATTTTTCTCCCATTAGTACCTCTTAGAAGAAACTCCTTCTCTGAGAAGACACCAATACAAGTGACAAAAACTTTGCACTCTTTTGGGTGGTAGAAATAATATCATTTGGTCTCCTTAGGATACCTCACAAATATACATTTATTAGATTTGGGGCCTAGCTTGTTCGAAGTTAGTTTCTTGACATAAGCTTCACAACCCTATATCTTTAGATAAGACGGGCTTTCGCCCACTCCATAGTTCATATGGAGTCTTATCCACAGACTTTGACAGCACACAGTTAAGTATGTGAGTCACAGTCTCTAGGGCATAACCCTAGAATGATGCGGTTAGATCACTAAAACTCATCATAGACCTAACCATATCAAGTAAGGTCATATCCCTCCTTTTAGACACACCATTATGTTGGGGTGTATATAGAGAGGTAAGTTGTGAAACTATCCCACACTCCTTCAGGTATTCAAAAAACCCGAAACTCAAGTATTCACCTCCTCGATCTAACTGAAAAGCTTTAATACTCTTATCCAACATATTTTGTACTTCACTTCTGAATTCTTTGAATTTATCAAAGGCTTCAGATTAATGTCTCATAAGGCAGACATAACCATATCTATTGAGGTCATTTGTAAATGTGATGAAATACGAATATCCACCTCTGGCTTCAATTACTAGTGGACCACATACATCACTATGGATGATGCCTAACAATTCAGTAGCCCTTTCACTTTGTCTTGTGAAAGGCGACTTGGTCATCTTGCCTAAAAGGCATGACTCACATGCCTCAAATGACTAAAAGTCTAAAGGGTCCAAAACTCCATCCTTTTGAAGTTTTGCAATGTGGGTCAGATTAACGTGACCCAATCTATAATGCCAAAGGTATGTTTGGGTTTGATCACTATGTTTAGCTTTCTTTGTTTCTACATTGAGAATATCCTTATTGTTTAAATCTAGAACATATAATCCGTTATATAACCTTGCATTTCCATATGGAATACCATTCAAACTAAAAGACAACAATCCATTAGAAATTTCAAAATGATATCCCGTATCATCCAAAGCAGATACTGATATAATGTTTCTTGAAATAGAAGGTACAATATGATAATTATTAAGTTCTAACAATAAGCCCATACGCAAAGACAAACAATAAGATCCTACAACCAATGTAGCCACGTGTGCTCTATTTCCAACTCGTAGGTCCACCTCTCTCTTGGCGAGCAATCTACTCTACTTTAGTCCCTACACATCAGTACAAATGTGAGTACCACATCCTATGTTAATGGCCCGAGATGTTGAAGGGGAGAAGTTCATCTCAATCATGTACATACCTGAAGTCGAGGTGTTTGACTTTTCCTTGCTCCAATGGCCAAGCTTGCCACAATAGAAGCAAACTATCTTCCCACCTTTCGCAATGCCACCCTTAAGCTTAAAAGCATCCTGTCTTTTGGGTTCGGACTTGGGATAGACCTTGGCCTTTCCTTTGCCCTTACCCTTGGCGTTACAAGTAGTAACCAGTAAAATAGGTTTGGACTTTTTCAAGTCCTGCTCCATAGTCCTTAACATATTTAGAAGCTCCTACAAGGACTTCACCATCGTGTTCATATTGAAGTTCATTATGAACGGTGAATGAGAATTAGGTAGTGACTACCGAATTAAATCCACTTGTAAGTCTGCATCCACACCAAAACCGAAAGTCTCAAGCCTCTCTATATACCTAATCAACTTGAGCACATGAGGACTAACTTGGGCTCCCTCAGTCATTCGGCTCCTAAACAACACATTTGTTACTTTGAAAAAGCTCCTTAAGGTGCAGAATTATGGCATGTGCATCCATATTCTCATGCTACTTTTGCAGCTCAGATGTTAGCGATGCTAGCGTAATGCATTGAACATTATCAGCATCATTAAGGACCTTTTGTTAAGTATCCTTAGTTTCCTGAGTGGCATCAGGTTAGGCTCAACCGGATAAGGCTTATCAAGAACATACAGTTTCTTTTCGGACTTTAGTACAATCCAAAGATTTTGATACCAGTCCGAGAAAGTGGATCCATCCAGCCTGTTTTCTTTCTCGATTATCGATCGCAGGTTGGTATTACTCATTCTAATGAATCTACAAATGTAGAAAAACAAAAGTTATTATAATGTTTATTATTATTTAACAATGTCTTTTATTAAATGATTGCTCCCACTATTTTCCTCAAGCTAATAGCCCTCACTATTAACCCGAGAAAGCCCATTGGCTTTCCTAGTGAATTGAGATCCCATCTAGCCAATTTCAAACCTTCACGTTGGCGAGCAAGCCAAAATGGGTTGATTAGGTAAACCAACAAACTTAACTTACACCAATTGATAGCTCCATTTACCAACCTCTAATGTAAACCAAGCTAATTACACAATTCAATGGTGCCAACCATTGTCCTCAAGTGTAATTCTCCATATCAGTAGAGTGGACACTATATGTCACCACTTACACTTGTAAAGTGCACTACTCTACTATGCCTATAATATGCTTATCAACCTTTGTTTTGGTGAACAAGCAAAACATATCATTTAAGTCAACCCATCACCATTAAGGAAAACTCCAATCAAGTTTAACCTCCCACTGGTAGAAGTGTACTTTTTGCTTTGGCAAACAAGGTTCCGACGAACAGTGGTTTGATTAAACCCATGGTGATGGAAGGCTTTTATTGATTGACTTCATATACTTTATCGAGGGATTTTTTATTTTGTGTACCTCACTAGTTTTATCTTGTTTAGCATGTTATAGTCATAACATACACCCTTAGCATGCATATTAAGTGTAAAATAAACGTGTTGGTGCATAACCTTAACTAAAACCGATTCCCCAAGCCTAGAGGAATCGGTAGGTCAACCTAGGTTTAATTACAAAGTAATTTTTCCTTCTTCTTCCTTCGTTTCTTCTTCTCGGACATTCCACAACTTTCAAAATAAAATTACAAATCTAATTTTACATATTTGAAAAGAAACCTCGAGTTACATTTGAGGGGAGTGAGATAAGAGAAAGAAGTACAACGAAGATAATAGAGAAAGGCAGGGCACGCAGGTCCTATTTTAAAATTACATAACCCATACACCATGCATATTTACATACAAGAATCACGCATAAAACAATCAAAATTAGATTTTGATTTTGTTTGGTAAATTACTAATTACCCCTTGATGTTTAACAACATTTTTAGGTCCAACAATACTGAAAAATCATAATTTAACCCATTGGATTCGGGCCTCACTCAATTGGGCCTCCAGAATGTTTCCAATATGTAGCAACATATGTCAAAAAAAATTATGGATTTTCTTTATCACGCAACAATGCGAAAAAGCCCAAAATTCGACCCTTTTGCATCTTTCTGTGTGCTGTTCCCTTTTTTCCAGATTTGACATGCATTCTCACGCATATCAAATTGGGCACTTGGCTAAAAAACCAAGTGTCAGTCAAGGCCAAGTGCCGGCGGGCACTTGGCCACCACGGGGCCACCGCTAGCAGGGCAAAAAGAGCAAGACAACAGCAGGCAACTACTGTGCTGCCTGCTGCAGCACCAGTCAAGGTCGCATGCCAACACATGTGGCTACCTCTCTGGCACCAAGCAGCACCCAGTAGCAATGCTATTATACACTGCAAGGTGCCCAAACGCCACGCACTTTGCACGCATTCGCACGCTGCTGCTCCTCTTCGCGGTTGCTACCCTTTTAGGGCAGCCACCCACACCCCTAAGGGCAGTATCATCCAACACCCGAAATCAAGTTTTATTTGATTTCGTTAAACCTGAAACAAAAATAGATGCAAAAATCCAACACAATATCTTAACCAAACCATTGGCCAATTTTTAGATTTTAATCGCCGAATTAAAATCATAAACATACATCATCGACATAAATCATTCAATTGACAATTAAAATAATCTAATCAAACATAAGAGGCTCTAATACCACTGTAAGTTTACGGATCTATTAAACGCAGCAGAAATTAAAAAATTTTAAAGATCTACAAACCTTTAAACCAAAATCCTTATGCCGATTTACATTATTTTATTAAAACAACCAAATCAAAAGATGTAAAGCTTCATACCAGCGTCGGAGGCTCCTTCGATTTGAGGTTGGAATCGCTACCACTTTAAAGTAGAAGTACACTCGCGGTATTCGCACAAAGACAGAACAAACACCATTGAGAGATTTTATAGACTAGTAAAATCTCACAACTTAAAGAATATTTTCTGCAGAAATTTTCCTTAGGAGAAAAATTCTTTCTCTCACAAAAGAGGCTCACGTTTGGAAGAGGGAGAGAGAAGGTGGCTAGGGTTTCTTTTATTTGAGAAAGAATATCTCATTTAATTTTAGTTGCACTTAAATAGTGCACACTAAAACCTAATCTAATATGGAATAGCAATCTACTTATTCCATATTTAGATTAGCATTATTCCAAAAACCAAACAAAGCATTTCAATTCAAATTTAAAATCAAATTTGAATTCTATATTATCGAATTAATATTAATAATTATTAACATTAAATAGTATGTATAAGTTTATATATATAAACCAAATATTTAAATATACAATTTCACCAATTTAATTTCCATGTGAAATTAAATATAGGCAACAACCTCAACAAATTTAATTGCACTAAGAGATTACCTAAATGCTCATTCATCTTAAAATACAAAAATACCCTTTCATCGTAAATGACAAAAACGCCCCACTCACAAATTTTATTCTTAATCTGTCTTCTATGTGTGCGACCCAAAGGTTCCTCATTATATCGGCAATGAATCGTATCGCGATTGACAATCAATCAATCGTCCCATTAGACATAGACCAAGATTAGCCTCTAACCAGGCATCATGGCCACCTGATAGATTCGGCTTCAGCAAAAACCACTGTCTATCAATAGATTCGGCTTCAGCAAAAACCACTGTCTATCAATGGTATGGTTACTGTGCAATTCAATCCTTTCATCATCTATTATCTCATCAAGGCCGAGGCATAGAAGTAGTGTCAACCTCGAATATCCTTGATATCTCGGTATTTGGTTATTGGACCAACGACCGGAATAGATTGTATTGAGCTACAACTCAATCCCACTGTGGCCATAGATTTAATGTCGTTGTCATCTACCAAATTACTCAGCGAGATAATTTCTCCCATACCTGGGAGTGATGAATCCTATGTCGATCCACCATAGTCTAGATACACTTCTTGATGTAGCCAATCAATACCGTTTGATGGTTTTGAGTAGAACTACATTGGGCTAGTGTCAAACCACACCAATTGCTGCGCAAGGCACTCCGATGATGTGAAGTCTAAAAAATCACATGCACTACCATCCGTTAGAGGATTTATTTCATAGACACTAAGGTTACCATCTATGTGGAATCCTCTGGTGGGTCTATCTTGTGAACTCGCCTATGGCAAGCACCCATGTGTTGCACTAGGTTGTTGACAAACAACCTTGACAAGTGAGATCAATTACTGCCTTACGAAAGGGTCGTTCAACACTATGATAGCCTTATCGTATTATCTGTGACCTTGGTCAGAATAATACTGGAGCTATGGACATTTCTAGAATGGCCACCATATGTGATCATAGGGTTCTCACTATCAAGAATTGAAAAACTCAATACCCTTGTCATGGTTCTACCATCCTAATGACATATATCAATATATATAATTATGAATTACATGATATAAAAGAAAAAGCCTTTTATTGATAAATAAACATTCTTACAAAGAGTCAATACTACAATAATTGATTGGCTCGAGGGCACCTCCTTTAACAACAACATGGTCCTAGCCATACTGAAACTCTATTTCTCCTCTCAACAACTCCATTTTATTGAGGACCTCTAGGTGCAGAAAAATTATGCTCAATGTCATGCTCATTGCAATATGATTCAAATAATGTATTTTCAAATTATTTTCCATGATCACTTCTAATGCATGCAATTGCATAACCTACTTGGTTTTGCAATTTCCTAATCAAATGCAACAATGATTCAAATGAATCATTTTTATGCATAAGAAATAACATCCATGTAAAACATGAATAATCATCAACAATCACAAAACAATAGTGCTTACCTCCTAGACTAGTTGTCCTTGTGGCACGACACAAATCCATATGCAACAATTGTAAAGGTCTAGAGGTTGATACAACATTCTTTGGTTTAAAACAAACACGATTTTGTTTGTCGTTTGCACATGCATCATAAACATGATCCTTTTTTTTTTTTTTTTTTTTTTAAACAAGCTTAAGCAAACCGTATACTACTTCTCTTTTTGAAAGCTTTACAATAACATCCATGCTTGCATGACCTAATCTTCTATGCCAAAGCCAACCATCTTCATCTTTTGTGTACAAAAGACAAAGATCTTTGGATGCAATGTCACACAAATCAACAATATAAACATTTGAATGTCTATAACCTATAAATGCAATTTTACTAGTCCTAGACTCAATGAATTCACAACACATGGATTGAAAAACAACCTTAAGCCCTTGTCACTCAATTGACTTATACTCAATAGATTAAGCTTCAATCTATCCACAAGTAACACATCATGAACAGTTAGAGACTTGTTACCGATAGAGCCAATGTCAATGACTCCTCCTTTTGAGTTGTCACCAAAGCGGACATTTCCTCCATTCTTTGGCTTCAGTGAGGTAAACAAGCTCTTGTCTCCCGTCATATGTCTTGAGCATGCACTATCAAGATACCACTTGTTTGCTCCTTGCTTCTTTGCTTCAAGACACACCTACACAATGAAAACATTCATGTACTTTTTAGTACCCAAATGGTCTTAGGTCCATGTGAGTTAGTTTTAACCAATCCCTTAAGAATCCAAACCCTTTTTACTACAAAAGGCTTGCCTTTCCTAATGGGACATTTGTGTGTGTTTTGACCAACATACTTAAAAAAGCCACATTTCTTAAAAGATGTTTTTAGTTTAATGAATGGTTTATGTGTTTTGTTAAAAGGTTTTTCATTTGAAAACATGTTATAGCCCAAACCTTCTTTGTTAAAAGCACATCTTTGTGAAGCAAGCATTTCATCAAGTCTTGTGCTTCCTAAAGTGAATTTGCTCAAAATCTCTTTAGTGTTTTCAAGCTCATTTTTGAAACTAATGCTTTCATTTTGAAAATCCCACACAAGATAATATCAAAACATCAATTTATCTACTCAAAATGATCTTGTCACATGGAACACAATCAAAATCATGTTTGAGTTTCTCATGTTCACTTAAAAGCTTTTCATGATCACTCAAAAGTTTTTCCGTGCTCATTTTTCAAAACACATGCTTGTTTCTTTAACAAGCAATTTCTTAAAGAAACTTTTTAATATTCTTCCATTAAAGATTCAATTGCACATTGTAATTCATTGAAAGAATAGTTTTCAAAGTCATTTACCTCAAATTCGGAGTCTTCTTCCGAATTGCATTCGTTAGCCATGAAGCGAAGGTTGGCTTACTCTTCATTTGACTCATCTTCATCGCTTGAGTCATCACTTCCACTCCATGTGGTGATAAGAACCTTCTTCTTGTAGAATTTTTCATTATTCTCCTTCTTTTTCCATTTGGCTTGAGGACAATCTTGACGAATATGACTCGATTTTTTACATTCATGGCAAATGATGTCCGATTTGCCCTTTTCTTCCTCATTTCTTGGTTTGAACCTTTGGAAATTTCTTTCTTTTAATCTTTTGCTCCTTCCAAGAAACTTAGTGAACTTTCTTGCTAAGAAATTGATTTCATCTTCTTCCATAAAGGAATCACCTTCCTCTTCTTCATTTATGGTCTTGAGGGCAATCTGCCTCTTTGGTTTACTTTCTTCTTCTTTTGGCTTTCTCTTCATCTCAAAAGTCAATAAGCTACCAATGAGCTCATCCATTTTCATCTTGTTGAGGTCCTTGGATTCTTCAATCGTGGTCACATTCATTATTTAACTTTCCGACAATGAACGAAGGATTTTTTTTTCACAAGCTCAAGAGTTTAAAACGTTTTCCAAGACCCTTGAGGTCATTTTTCAAGTTTGAAAATCTCTTGTACATGTCGATGATGCTTTCTTTGGATTTCATCTCAAAAAGCTCATAGTCATAGAATAGCATTTAAATCTTTGATTCCTTCACTTGACTTGCTCCTTCATGAATTGTTTAAAGAATTTCCCATGCATCTTTGGTCGTTTCACATGCTGAAACTCTTCCAAACTTTGTAGCATCAAGAGAACAAAACAAAATGTTAAGAGCTTTGTCATTTAAGCTTAATTTCTTTTCATCATCAGTCGTATAGTCTTATCTCTTTTTGGAAGATGTGTATTAGAGTTCATGGAAGCGTGGTTCCCTTGTTATACTATTTTCCACAAATTGTAATCTATGGGCCTAATACGAGGTCCCACTCTAATTCTCCATTATGTATAGTTTACACCACAAAACAATGGGGGTCTTGTAGTACAATGACTTTCATTAAAGAGAGGTGTTGATGTACTAGCCATATCTAGATCAATTAACTCTTGAAACTGTTAGGTTTTCAACACAAGAGCCCAAGCTCTGATATCAATTGTAAAACCCTATGTGGAAAAATAATCCTAGAGGGGGTGAATAGGATACTTTAAAAATAATTATGGAATAAAAAAAATCACCAACCCAAACAAGTTATGAACCTACAACAATAACAAATATAGGCAATAAATATGAATGATGCTAATCAATAAGGATAATCAATGCTAAACAATAAATAAGATAGAGTTATAAAGATGGACAATGAATGAGTGCAAATGATAATGATGCTTCAAGTAAATATGCAAGGAATAATAAATGAGTTGAGAGAAAAGAAATGCTTAGAGATTTATAATGGTTCGAAGCTCTATCCACAAGCCTCCTACATCCACTTCTTCAAGGCAACCTCCTTGAAGTTCCATTAGAATTAGATTGCGCCAAATACACTAGTTTAACAGGATTTTGCCTCTAATAATGTTTGACAGGATTTTGCCTCTTAGATTTAAAGAATTTCGTTTACAAAGAGTTTGATAAAAAGTGTGAGAAAGATTGCCTCTTAAACTAGGCTTGAACACACAATAAGAACAATACTCTCAAAGATTTACAAATATGTTGCAAGAGAGTGATGTTTTGATTTGGATTTTTAGCTCAACTAGATTATGTGAGAATGTCTCACTTTGAATCTTTGATATTCTTTCTATCTGTCTTAGGAATGAAGTGCCTTATTTATTGCATGACTTCCCCCTTTTGAACCAAAGAGTCGTTGCTGCATTTAATGCATGTTTGAAAAGCCTGCAAATATAGAGGAACGGGCGTTCCACCATCGCGAATGATTATTTCTAACACCAACAACCAAATCGTGCAACTTTAGGGTTTCTGTTTGATTATTCTACCACGAGGAATGGTTGTACCACCACTACAAATGGTCATTCCACCACGAGGAATGGTCAGACCATTGGCTCCTTAAAATCCCAAAAAAATTCAGAAGCATGCACGGCTTCTTGGAAAATTGACGTTCAGCCAAGAACGATCTTTGAGTGTGAACGGTCGTTCCACCACGGAGAATGGTCGTTCCACTTTTGATACTTGAAGTGGGTGAGTCAGTTCATATGGTACCAAAAAAGTAAGGCATTACTATGGTAAGAAATTCTGTTGATGAGTTAGTGTTTACTAGAATGACAATAGGATGACGGGTTTGTATTGATTATAGGAAGTTGAATGCTGCAACTAAAAAAGATCATTTTCCTCTTCCTTTTATTGATTAAATGTTAGAAAGATTGGCTGGTTATTTTTATTATTATTTCCCTAACAGTTTTTCAGGTTAAAATCAGATTCCTGTCACTCCAGGGGATTAAGAGAAAATGACATTCACATGTCCATTCGGAACCTTTGCGTATAGAAGGATGCCCTTCGGATTGTGCAATGTTCTAGCCACGTTTCAAAGGTGTATGATGTCCATCTTTTCTGATATAATTGAAAAATTTATTGAGGTGTTTATGGATGATTTTTTTGTTTTTGGATTGTCATTTGACAAATGCCTTGATAATTTGACTTTGGTTTTGAAAAGATGTGTTGAAACAAATTTGACATTGAGTTAGGAAAAGAGTCATTTCATGGTGAAGCAAGGAACTATTTTAGGGCATGTGGTATCTAGTAGGGGTATTGAAGTAGACAAAGCTAAGGTTGATTTGATTACTAAATTGTCGCCACCCACATCTGTGAAGGGTGTGCGAAGTTTACTTGGTCATGCAGGTTTCTATAGGCGGTTCATAAAGGATTTTTCCAAGATTAGTAGGCCTTTGTGCAATCTGTTGGCTAAAGAAACACCTTTTGATTTCAATGATGAATGTTTGACTGCTTTTAATATTCTGAAAGATAAACTCACATCTGCACCTATTCTTATGTCAGCTAATTGGTCGCTTCCATTTGAGTTGATGTGTGATGCTTCTAACTACACATCAGGGCAGTTTTAGGATAGAAAGTAGGAAAAATGCATCATGTTATTCATTATGCGAGTTGTACTTTGAATGATGCACAGATTAACTACTCAACCATTGAAAAAGAATTCTTGGCTATTGTGTTTGCTTTAGAAAAATTTCGCTCTTATTTGATTGGTTCTAAAGTGACTGTGTTTTCAGATCATGCTACATTGAGATATCTATTGAGTAAAAACGATGCTAAGTCCAGGTTAATCAGATGGATTTTATAGTTGCAAGAATTTGACTTGACTATCAAGGACAAGAAGAGAAGTGAGAATGTAGTGGCTGACCACTTATCTAGACTTGTGGAGGCAACAAGCCATGAAGAGCATAATCAAGATAGGGAGTAGCCCCTCGTTGAGACCTTCCCTAATGAACAACTTTTTTCCATCCTTGGAAAAGATCCTTGGTATGCTGACATTGTGAATTATCTAACATGTGGTATAGTTGACCCTGATTTGACCTTACAAGAAAAGAAGAAATTCTTATCCACTGTTAAGCATTACTTCTGGGACGATCCTTATTTGTTTAAAAGTTTCATATCGAATAATAAGGAGATGTGTCCCCGACTCTGAGCAGCAAGACATTTTAAGACATAACCATGAATCACCTTGTAGAGGACACTTTGGTGGCAAGAAAATGGCACTTAAGGTACTGCAATCTGGATTCTATTAGCCATCCTTATTTAAAGATGCTTTTACCTTTTGTGCAGGATGTGATCGATGCCAATGGATAGGGATTAGTGGCAAGAGAGATGAGATGCCACTCACGACATTTATGCTGGTTGAGTTGTTTGACATGTGGGGCATTGACTTTATGGGTCCGTTTCCTAACTCTTTTGGTTATACTTATATACTTGTTATCGTTGATTATGTTTCCAAATGTATTGAGGCTATTGCCACAAAGACTAATGATAGTAAGGTTGTACTCAGTTTTCTTAAAGACTTTATTTTTACCCTTTATGGTACCCCTAGAACTATCATTAGTGATGGGGGGAGTCACTTTTGTAACAAGTCTTTTGCAGCATTGTTGAAGAAGTATGACATTAAACATAAGGTGGTAACTCTGTATCATCCTCAGACTTCAGGGCAAGTAGAAGTAAGTAACAAGCAAATCAAGACCATTTGGAGAGAACAATTTGCATATCAAGGAAAGATTGGGCAATGAAACTGAATGATGCTGTATGGGCATATCGGACAACTTTCAAGACTCCACTTAGGATGAGTCCCTATAGGTTAGTCTTTGGGAAAGCATGTCATCTACCAATGGAATTAGAGCATAAGACGTATTGGGCAATCAAGATATTGAACCTTGACATGGACAAGGCTAGATAGGAAAGGAAATTGCAACTAAACGAGTTGGATGAGCTTAGGAATGAAGCATATGAGAATGCTAAGATCTACAAGGAAAGAACTAAGTTGTACCACGACAAAGTAATACGACGAAAAGAATTCCAATCAGGTATCAATGTGTTACTTTATGACTCACGGTTGTGTCTTTTTCCAAAGAAGTTGAAATCAAAATGGATTGGGCCATTAGAAGTTTAAGAAGTGTTCCCATATGGAGCAGTGGAGATAGAAAACTTGAAGACGGTAAACCAATTCAATGTTAATGGATACCAGCTGAAGGCTTACCAAGAAAGCTATGCTCCAAACAAGGAAGTGGAGTACTTTAATGATCCTGAATGATGACTGAGCGTCCCGTCTAGCTCAAGACGATAAACAAGTGCTTTTTGAGAGGCAACCCGAATGTTTCTTTTCCTTTGTTTGTTTCATTTTTATTTTATTGTTTTTGTTTATTTAAATATTTTTATTTCAGTTTACTATTTTGATCACATTAGGTGTGTGTTATTTTGTGTATTTTATTTTATGTGTTTGAATTTTCAGGAAATCTAACACTTAGTTTAGTTTTTCCAGAAAATACACTTCACGCCGTGGTGCAACTTATTCAAGCTAGGGCGCAATTGCGATGTCATACCTGACAATGACACAAACGCGCAATTAGGCCGCGACTCAATTTTATGAGCCGCGATGCAAATGCGACAATTTTGAAATTCAAATCCATAATAAGCCGAAGTGCAAAATTTTCAGGTCACGACGCGTTTATGTCGTTCTTCATTTTAACATTGAAAATTCGAATTACATCAAGCAGATTATAAAAAGACATATCAGTTCTCATTTGCACCACAACGTAGTTCTTCACTTTTCTCTCAAATTTTTTGATTGAACTTCCATTTTTCTTGCCAAAAATCACTTCATTCATCACCTAAACACATCCTAAACACTTGATTGACATTGATTTTGTAGATTCAGGATCAATTTTGGGCTGGACCGATTTGGGCATTTTTTTATTTTGGGCCAAAAACATCTCAATCCAAGGTTTTGATCACTGATTCCGATTGGGTAGGCATCCTAGACTGCTCATTTGTGATTTTATTTGGATATTTGATTTTGGAAAGTTGAGTTGAGTTGATTGCTTTGGATATTGATTTGGGTGTGGATTGAGTGGATTGAGATTGATTTTATATTATGTTGTGATTGGGTGTATTGGGTGTTGTGTGATTGCCATGTAATTGGGCAAATTGATTTTGTTGTGATTGGGTGTATTGGGTGTTGTGTGATTGCCGTGTAATTGGGCAAATTGATTGTGGTGTGATTAGGTGTATTGGGTGTTATGCGATTGCCGTGTAATTGGGCATTGGGCGAGATTGTTAGTGGAGTTGTGTTATTGTTTGATTTTTAGGAGTGTCGGTATCTTGATTTGTTGTTATGGCATCCACTAAGAGGGGTAGAGATGTGGCTAGTTCTAGTAGAGGTCCTGGAGGTTCCTCATGGGACACCCATGACCCTAGATTTGTGAGTTTAGCTACTAAGGATAGGTATAAGGACAATACTATTAATAATAAAGGATTCATGGATCAGCGAGGCTTTGATTTTAAGAGTCCTTATGAGGGAGTTACTGACATTATTAGTGATTTGAGTTGGGAGAGATTTATAGCCCAACTGAACGTAACTGTTGAGCCTCTCAGTATGGAGTTTTAGGCCAATGCCTTCGAGCATAGAAATGAAAGAATTAGGATTTTAGGGAAGGAGGTGAGATTTAATGTTGAGATGATTAACCAGATTTATGGGTTACCGCCTATATTTGAAGAGGGTGATGATTTCTCCAAATTCTTTAAGGACCCAAACTATGATGAGGTACTACAATATTTGACAGAGGGTCAGGGAGAGTGGATTCTTGGTCGGAACAACAGAAGAAAAGGTTTCAATGCAAATTCACTCACATTCACTCATAGGGTGTGGGAATATTTTGTATGTGCCAACATATATCCTTCAAGGACCTTAACACAGTGGACACTGAGAAAGCTCTCATGATGTATGCCATATATCAACAGATGCGAATCAACATACGACAGATTATCCATTTTCAGATTTTATATATGGCCAAATCTTCTAAATCCTATCTGTTTCCTAGCCTTATCACTATATTATGTGTATCTGCGGGAGTTGCTATTAGGAACGATGAAGTGAAGAGACCACCACTTCTACCTCTGACACTGAAGTATCTCCAGTAGATTACCAGTGGGGGTAAGAGAGCTGTAGCCCAGGCACAACTGCGCAGACAGAAAGCCCCACACCTGTCAACATCTTCCACTCAGCCCGTACATGGTCAGATAGCCAACTTGAGAGCATAGATGAGAGAGTGGCACACATGGTTCATAGGTCAAATGAAGTATCAGGCTGAGTGTTTATAGACGCTATAATGGATCTAGCAGTTTTAGTTATCTCAATCAGGAGTGGATTCGAGACAGTTTGCATTTCCTGTCTACCCAGGGGTTATTAGCCGAGGACACCTATTAGTGGTGTTGTAGGGGGTGATAGGGGTGATGTTGACAGGGATGGCAATGATCTGGAGGATGATGATGGTGATGGTGGTGGCCAGTAGTGAGAGACTGGATGGATTTACTGATGGATTTCTTGCTTTTCATTTTATTTTTTGTACTTTCGTTTTTAGTTTATTTGTGTGTGATTTTGCCTTTCAGTTGTATAAACTTTAGTTACTTTATTATTGATTCAATGTTCTTTTCATTTCTATTTTATTTTTATTTCCATAAACACTATGCGGATTAACAGACAACATGGATTCTATCCAAGACACCATGTGTCCTTTTCTTTTGTGTTGGTTGATTTCATGTGATTATAGGATATGCATTTAGTGGCGTTACTTCTGGACTTTCAGATTTGTTACTCAAAGGGGGGTACCTCGTTTCTTTCCCTTTTACCTCTACGTTGTTTTGTTGGCTACATTAGGGACAATGTAGGATTTTGGTTGAGGGTGGGACAGTATGCAATTTTTGCATGCCTGAAAATTTTTGGTTTATGGAAGTTTGTGTTTCCTGGATGATGTCAAATGTCTGTGATATTGTTGATTGCAATGACATGTAGTATTTAGAAGAGGTGATTTTTACACTAATTCAAGAATTATCTTGGATGTTGATTTTTGCTTGATTCAAAACTTTCAGGTTTGTGGTTTGTTTAGTCTGTGGGTTCTAGCTTTTAGAAGTGTTTTGTGGTTAATTTCCTACGTTTTTATGAGATCCCTAAACTCTAGAACCTATTTGATGATCACTTGAGGCAAAATCCTAGACAACACATGATTTAAGAAATGACTTAGGCCATTTTTGGATCGTTTGAGCCTTTCAAGCCAACCTTATTTAAGCTATTATCCTTAGTCACACCGTTAAGCCTTACTGTATAGATTTAGCCTGATTTTCTTTCTTTCAACCCACAATAACCTGTCCATTTAACCCTTAAACACATTTCCTACCCATGATTTTCTTTTAACGAATTAATCTGAATTTTTTAATGTAAAATGTGTGTGGCTTCGATAATTGTATAAGACTTTGTGAGGATATTCGAAAGAAAGAGTTGGGGGTTGTTGTGTGGGAAAAAGGAAGATGTTGGGTGATATCCATGCTTCCTAAATTTCTATAAGTTAATGTTTAATTGATCCAAAAAAAAAAAAAAAAAAAAAAAAAAAAAAAAGCAATTCAATAGGAAGTATGAAAAGGGTACAGATTCATTGTGATTAGGGAGAGTGATGCAAAAAAATAAAAAAATAAATATAATAATAATAATAAAGGGTTTCGGGTTTGGATGAGAGTAGTTGTTTTGAGCGACTGTGATCTATGAAATGTAAGATTATTCCTCTTAATTGCTTGAATCCCTTACGTTCTTTCATAACCCAATATAGGGGTGGACAAAAAATAGGATAGAATCGGAACCGTTAGGTACCCAAGTTTCAATTTTGTTCTACCCAGAACCGCCTGCCACAGGGTCAGTTTTGGTTCCAAAAAATTGGAATCGACATTGTGTTGTTCCTGTTCTGGTTTCGATTCCGATTCTAGTTTCGATTTCGGTTCTGGTTCTGGTTCCTATAAGGAGGAACCGGGAACCAGAACCTGGAACCGGTACTTAAAAAATTTGCATTAAAATATGGGGGGTTTTCTAACATTTTATGCTTAATATAAAAAAGAAAAAAAATGTGATTATTGATTTAGGGTTCTCAGAATTTAGAAAACTAAAAAATTGAGTAGTCGCCTCACGATTCTCTTTGGCTAAATCTGACTTTCAGTCTTTGGCTTTGTAACGATTCTCTTTCGTTATCTTCCATTTGCAAAGGTTCGTGAAGTTTTGGGTTTGGGTTCTTAGACAATTATATGTGCATATTCTCCCTAAATCCCCAATATCATGGATCCCTAGCTGCAAAGAGTAACTAATTATGTTGTGTTGCCTACTACAGGTTTTGAAGATAAGTTCCAAAAAGAATCTGGTTTGTGTTCATCAGCTATTCGTTCGGCACTAGTGAATATTTGAGGTATTTCTAATAGTTTTTTTAAAACATCGGAGTGCTTCAAATTAATCGATTTTATCACTTGAGTTTGAGAGAGCAGTATCGGTGAGGTTGTTTCAATTTTTGGATGAAGTTTTAAAAAATGAATCTCAAATAATTAAATAAAACTAATTTAATTTAACCTTTTTTTGATTATATGTCAGTTTAAAAAATTAATCAATTTCAAAATTAGCCGAATGTATATATACTGTAGGAAGAGTTGAAAGATTGAATGAGAAAAATTAGTTAGAGTTCGACTTTGCCTGTGACATAGCCTGTATTTGTAAACCAATAGTTTGACAGTGCAGTATTGTGTTGTGTGTGTTCGTTTCTAACAATTGTAAGCCAACTATTTTATTCAATGAATATTATCACCCATATTTTCTTATTGATCTAAATCTGATTATCTGATTGTATTGTTCTTATTTTTGTTGTTGTTTACTAGTTGTGTTCCATGTGTGTGGATTATTGTGTTGTGTTGTGTTATGTTGTGGTGATTTGCTGGTATTTGGCGTGGTGACTGGAAGTTCTAGGATTTAGTTAATGTAGTTTTATTCAATTTATTAACATACTAAATTACTAATTGACTTCCTTTGTTGTTTTCTTTTTTGTAGTACTAGAAGCAATTGATGAAGAAACTACTACCACTGTAGATTTTGGGGATGAAACTTGAGATGTTATCATTTTGTTGTACTTGTGTTATTTAAGTTATGTAATTTTAATGTTGGGAGTTTGAAAATTGATATGTTATTAACTTATTATGTGATGTTATTGTGTTATTTAATGTGTTATGTAACACAGGTTTCGGTTCCAGGTTTTAGGAATCGAAATCAAAACTGTCGATTCTGGTTCCAGTTCCGGTTCCAAATTAAAGGAACCAACCGGTTCTGGTTCCAGTTTCGGTTCCTTAAAAAAAAGGCAGGTACCCGGACCCGCCTACCTCTACCCAATACTTAGCCTAACGTTACAAGCTTAATGAATTCCTAATGATCTGAAGTCATGTGTTGCTCTGCATTAGTGGAGAGTGATCTGAAAAGTAGGCTTATGGAGTTGTGTTTTTAATGTTTTCTATTTTATGGGATCAAAATGATGTTTTCTTTTGGAGATTGCTATGAAACCACCTCTAAGGCTAGGATTAACGGTTTGTGGATTGACTGTGATGGAGAGTGGAGAACGAAGGTGAAATTGATTTTTAAGATGTTCTTAGATGTGGGTGATTATTGCTTATTCTTGTTGGTTTATATGTATGCAATGTATGAGACATATTTATTGATGTATCCAGGAAATCCATGTTTTGTACATATGTGTTAGGAATTGGTAGGATGTTTGTGGGTAGCATCGCTGAAAACCCTCACGAGACTATAACTCGTCCACTAGGGGGACTTAGGGGTTTAAAGACTTATTGCATACGCTAAATGCAACCGTGTCAACCTTTGGAAGTAGTTTAGCTAGGATAGATTAATTAGGATTAGACTTTATCACTTTCATTGATAGGGACTAGCAATAAGCTCGTAAGGGGTTATGTTGAGTGGTGAAAATGCAGATTTATTTTATGATTTAGGGGTGAAATTGTAAGGAATTCAATGTTTAACACATTATTTAGGATGAGTTTCCTTACTTGTTTTGTTATCTTCCAAAATCACAGGTTTTGTTGTGTTTTCAGGTAATTAGATGCAAAAAGATGGATTATTCGTGCTTGTGTTGGTGTTCAGACATCTTGGACCCATCGAGCGCAGATAAATCAAGGCGAGCGAAAAAAGAGTGAAATTCTGCAACTGAGCCGTAGCACACTTTTCTGAGTCGCGACATGAAGATGACGTAACTTGTATTGCGCTCCAACGAAGAATCATCAAGCCGCGACATAAAGTCGACGAAATCCAAACTACGCTGCAGTGCAATTTATCCATGCTGCAGCATGATAGGGTTTTTGTCGAAGGAAAAATCACTTGGAGTTGTGCCACAGCACAAATCAAATGCGCCAGGGCGCAAATCGCGATATTTGGAAAAACTCCACATTTTCAACCCTAATTTTTGCGACCAATATTTAAAATTTTACCATTTTGCCTAAAAACTATATAAATGCAACTTTAGTCTGATTTTCAGGATGATTAGCTTATATAAAACACTTTTGCAACTTTTGAGGCTTGGGAGAGAGTGATTGATTGTGTAAAGCTAAACCTTGATCATCTTGAGTGAATCTTGCATCCAAATGTGTAAGGGTGAGATCAAAGTTTGTTTTCTTGTATTTATAAGTAGCTAAACTCTTTCCTAGTGTATCCAATGTAATCTAATTAGACTACTTTATGTTTATTGTTAAATCAAATGTTTAATTGATCCAATGGTATCTTAGTTTCATTCACTTATGTTTATTGAGTTGATTAATCATTATTATTGCGTGATTGCCTTTGATTTACGGTTGGATGGTTGTATGAGTCAAGGTTAGGCTATACGCCACTAGCTAATCTTGAATATCTTTTGATCTTTGATCGTTGTTGTTGTTGTCTGACTGTGTTTAATAGTTGTTTGATTGACTATATGAGTTGGCGTTAGGCTATACGCCACTAGCAAATCTCAGATTGCTCTAATGAACGATTGATTTCTATTTGTGTGATGCCCTCGACAGGTGTGAGTTAGTTTGTGTTCGTTTTGGTACTTTTGTGCATAATTGGTTTTTGTTATTTAGATTAGGCTACACGCCACTAGCTAGTTTGGATTATGAAAACACTAGGTTGATTCGGTTGGCCACAGCACAACCTTATCTTGGTAAGTATCAACCCTAAGATTTGGATCGAGAAACATCGGTTAGATTAATAACATAAAGTAGGATAATTATGGTGAAATTAGATACACTAGACCATTTCTCATTGTTTGATCATTTGTTTATATCTCGTTTTTATCTTAGTTGTTATTTTAGTATTTATGTTATTCTTACTTGAATTTTAGTTAATTTGGATTTTATTAAATTGTTGGGTAACTTTACTATCTCACTTGATTTCATTATTTTAGTTGTTTTTGCAGAGTATTAGATTCATTGATAGCTTGACTCTTTGTGGGATCGACCCTTACTTGTGCAATTTACTGCAATAGCGACCTGTGCACTTGCGGAGTAATTAAAGTTGTTTTCAACCGAACACCTACCCATGACAAGCCAAGGCGACGCACTCGTGTGCGCAACCGACCAAGGTGTTGTGGCTGCAGGGCAACCCATTTTCAGGCTACTGGGATGTTGCCTATTTATACAGCAACAACCTGTTTATGGGAGCTTCCCCGTGTGCTTTGTGGAGGAAATCAAATGGAAAAGGCATTCTCACGTTGTTGCGAGAGAAGGTTTGAACTTTTTCGCCAAGCCACTATAAAATAGAGCAATCATTGTTGTTTTGGACTATCCAGTTCATGTTTTCACTGGACAAGGACTAAATTGCAAGTTTTATATGTTTAGGGACCAACATGAAATTCTACAAAATTAAAAGGGAATTTTACCTGGTAAATTCAAATCTAATTTTTTGAATGATATTCTATATCTGATTGATGTCTGGTTATGCATGGTGTTCAGTACTTGGCCATCGACCTTAGTTTTATTCTATTTAATTTGTTTATGGGATTGAATGCTTGTAATAAAATTTTATTAAATAGGACATGCGTGTCTTGCCTGTCTCTTTACTCTCAATGTAATTCTCTTCTCACCTATATCCCCTCGAATGCAACTCGAGGTTTATACTTTATTTGTTTTAATTAGAATATGTTTTATTAATTGAATATCATTGCTATAATAAAGATAAAGTGAAGGCGTTAGGCATGTCCTGAAGACTTTTATTTAGTTTTGAAAATTATTTGCATGAACCTAGGTTGTCCTATCAATTCCTCAAAGCTCGAGGAATTTGGTTTTAGATTGACCATGTAATAACACGTTTACTTTATTATCATAGAAAGCATGCTAAAGTTGAATGTTTTAACCTGTTGGACTATAACATCCTATTAAGATAATAAAAATGGTGAGACACTAAATTTAAACCCCTTGTTAAGATATTAAGTCATAAATAACCCGGTGCATTCCACCACTATGAGATTAATCAAACCACTATTTGTCATGGCCTTGTTCGACCCCACAAAGGGTGCACTTTTACCAGTGGGAGGTTGATCATTCATTGGAGTTTTCCTTAATAGTGATGGGTTAGACTTAACTAGGTGTATTTTGCTTGTTCGCCTCCTCGAAGGTTGATAAATACACAAAAGACATAGTAGAGTAGTGCATTTGATTAATGCACATTGTGACATGTAATGTTCAACTCGCTAATCCTTAAATTACACTTGAGGACAATGGCTGGTGCCATTGGATTATGTAATTCGTTTGTTAGCTTTGTTTACATTTGAGTTTAATAGAATGATGTAAACTAGAAGTTTGTTGACCAACCTAATCATTCTATTTTAGCTTGTTCGCTCCCGTGAAGTTTTGAAATAGAAATGATGGGATTTCAGCCCACTAGGGAGACCAACGAGCCTTCTCGAGTTTAATAGTAAGGGCTATTAAAGCTTGAGTAAAATAGTGGGAGTTATTAATTAATATAATATGATATCAACTCTGTTTATTTTGCAATATTGTATTCACACTTCATAATGACTGCGTCTACCCTATCACTACGATCTATCATTGAAAAAGATGAAAGGTTTGATAACACAAACTTCATTGACTGGTATCAAAATCTTAAGATTGTAATTAAATCAGAGAAGAAACTATACATCATTAATGAACCTGTTAAGGAAGTGCTTGAACCTAAGGCTACTCCAAAAGCAAGAGATACTTATCAAAAGTATCTCGATGATGCTGACATTATGCAGTGTTTGTTGTTGTCATCAATGACGTCTAATCTGCAAGAGCAACATCAGCATTTGGATGCTAGTTCTATCATAACAAATCTCAACGAACTCTTTCAGAATCGTGCTAGACACAAACGCTATGAGGCATCAAAGGCATTTTTTAGATGCCAAATATCTGACGGAGCCCAAGTTGGCCCACATGTAATCAAGATGATTGGTTACATCCAGAGGCTTGAGACTTTTGGTATTTTAATGGATGCAGAACTTTCCATGGACCTTATTCTAAAATCCTTGTCTGAATTCTTCTCCCAATTCATTTGAACTTCAATATGAATGCAATGAAGAAGTCTCTCTCAGAGCTTTTGAGTATGCTGAAAACAGCAGAGAAGGACATGAAGAAGTCTAAACCAACGTTGTTAGTTGCTACTGCACCTAGAAAGGGAAGGGGTAAACAAGGCAAAGGAAAGGCTAAGGCCAATCCTAGGTTTAAGCCTAAAACCCAAGATTTTCTAAAGCCTGGAAGCGTGAGCAAGGACGGGAAGGTGGTTTGCTTATACTGTGGTAAGCCTGGCCATTGGAGGAAACATTACAAGGCCTTTTTAGCAAACAAGAAGAGGAATTCTACATCTTCTAAAGGTAGGTATATGATTGAAAAAAATCTTTCTCATGTTACATCTTGGGTCATTGACATTGGATGTGGTTCTCATATTTGCACTTCTGTGTAAGGACTACGACAGAGTAGATCGCTCGATCGAGGAGAGATGGACCTTCAAGTTGGAAATAAAGCGCGAGTTGTTGCATTGGTCATAGAAATTTATTAATTGTTTCTACCTTCGGGCCTTCTATTAGCACTTTTGAATTGTTATTATGTGCCTTTAGTTTCAAAGAACATAATTTCTATGTCCGCTTTAGATAGTAATGGATATCAATTTTTTATTTCTAATGGATCGTTGTCTTTTAGTTTAAATGGTATTTATTATGGAACTACTAGATTACATAATGGTCTGTATATTCTAAATTTAATAATAATGAAATATCCAATCTTGAGAATAAGAAACCCAAGAATGGTGACTTTAATGAGACATATCTTTGGCATGGTAGGCTGGGTCATGTTAACCAAACTCGCATTGTAAAGCTCCACAAAGATGGAGTTTTGGACCCATTTGACTTCTAGTCTTATGAGGTATGCAAGTCATGACTATTAGGCAAAATGACCAAGTCACCTATCATTGGACATGCTACAGAATAGTTAGGCATCATCCATAGTGATGTATGTGCACTACTAATAGTACAAGCCAGAGGTGAGTATTCTTACTTCATCACTTTTACTGATGACTTCAGTAGATTTAGTTATTTCTACTTAATGAAAAATAAATTTGAGTCCTTTGACAAGTTCAAAGAATTTAAAAATGAACTACAGAATCAACTGGGCAAGAATATTAAGGTTTTCCTATCTAACGAGGGAGTAGAATACTTGAGCTCAGAGTTTGATACATAGCTGAAGGATTTTGGGATAGTATCTCAACTCACACCTCCTTATACATCTCAACACAATTAAGTGTCCAAAAGGAGGAACCGAACCTTGTTGGATATGATTCGATCTATGATGAGTTTTACAGATTTATCCACATTGTTCTAAGGCTAATCCCCTAAAGGCTGTGACTTATACACTGAATTATGTACCATTAAAGTCTGTAAATAAGACACCATATGAACCATGGAATGGATGAAAAACTCATTTTGTCTTATCTAAGAGTTTGGGGTTGTGATGCTTATGTCAAGAAATTGACTTCAAACAAGCTTGCCACAAAATCTGAAAAATGCAATTTTGTGGGGTGTCCTAAAGAAACTAAAGGATACTACTTCTATCATCCAGTTGAACACAAAGTTTTCATTGCTCATACTGGGGTCTTCTTGGAGAATGAATTCCTTCTAAGAGGAGATAATAGGAGGAAAATAAAACTGGATGAAGTTCTGAATTCACAATGATGTAATAGACGATGTACAGAAAGATGTGTCACCTGAAGTGGTTGAACTGAAGGTGGAAAAGCAACCCGCCCGGCCCGGCCCGACCCGACCCAGCCCGCGGCGGGTTGCTGCAAATGATGGGTCGATCCTGACCCGCCCGGTGACATTGGTGGGCCGGGTTAGGCTTGCCAATATTAGAGAATTTGCTGGCCCAACCCGGACCGCCAACCCTAACCCACCGGGTTAGGTGCGGGTTGGGCTGGGTTAACCCGCTTTTTGATTTTTTTTTTTTTAATTTTGTTTTGTTTTATTTTGTTTAAGTTTAATTGTTTAATTAACTTTTCAAATGAATAATTAACAATTTATAAATGTAATTGTTTTTAGTTAATTGTTAATTTCTTTTCAAATATCAATAATTAAATTAATTTTTTTTTTTGTAACATTCATCCAAATATTAATTCAATTTTATACATTAAAATTGTAATATAAGAATATTAAATTTATTCATTTATTAAAATAAAAATAAGAAATACAATAATTATTGCCTCTTTAAAACCTCACCAAGAAAAACCCAATAGACAAAAACTTGGTAAGAAAAAGAGTGCAATAATTGATAATTAATTTATAAGTTACAATTTACAAAACAACTAATTTTGGGGTTCACTAGGACCTCCCTCATCCGTATCATCTATATTACAAAATTGAAATGATTCTATTAAAGTATCGTCGACAACCTCGTATTGACCTTGATGGCCGACCGTTCCCATCTCAAAGACATTGAGGACTTCAATCATTTGTGGTGTAAGTTTAGTCCCCTTTCATTTAATTTAATTCTCCGCTTGCACAAATGTTTGTTCGATGAGATGGTTGAGACAGGACACGAAAACATCCAAGGCAAGTCTTGAAATACCGGAAAAATACATTTTCTGGCTCTACATAGTCTAAAGAGATCAATGTTGGCTCTCTGTTGTGGACTACTGGTAACATTTCAGGGGTTGCCAAATATTGTTGAAGCTCATTACTCTGCGACTGCATGAAAGACAGTACATTAGTTGTTGTTGTTGTTGTTGTGTGGTGGTGGAGCCTCTGAAGAGGAGGTTGTGCTTCGGATTCGGGTCCTCCTCGGCCTATTCATTGCACCCCAAGAGTAAAAGTCTTCATTTGTTTCTTCTGATGCAGCTTCCCTGGATGTTTCGCCTCTTTGCGGTTCCCATACCTGTTTTCATACTGGAAATTTACTTCGAAAAGTGTATTTTTTGCCTCTCCTATTTGATTGGCATATGCTTCGATTTGTATTTTCACATAAATTGTCAAAACCATTTTCTAAACCTGCTAATTTAATTCTAGGATCAAATATAGCACCTAAACAATAAAGAAAGAAATGGTTTCCCAATATTTTTAAAAAAAAATTTCCGTTGCCTTTATTGGTGCATTTAAAATTACATTGTCTTTGTTTTTTATAATAACTTGGAAATTTTTATAATTGTATTGTATTACTAATGGACTAGTAGGAAATACACACCAGAAAGTTGTAAAGTGGATTGGTAAAGTTTTAAGAAAAAATGAAATATTTTACTATTTGCCAATCATTTTCTACCAATAATGAGGACCTCTATTATTTGCTACAAAAAACTAATTATATTAGCATAGGTAACATGAATCAAGCTTAAATAAGTACTATTCCATCTAACATGCATGTCTAATGCAAAAGTTCTAGGAGACATATTTGATTTTATACAAGCGTCTTGAAATTCAGCATTTTTTTTTTATACGAGTAATCCAAGCTAAACACTCTTAATTCTATAATATTTTCTTTAATTGTTTTCATACCACTTTTCACAATTAAATTAATAACATGACATGCACAAAGTTGGTGAAAAAACTTCAAATTGTTATATAAAGGATAATTACTTTGAAAATAATCTATACTTACTATTAGAACTTGCATTATCTAAAGTTAAACTTATCACTTTACTAACAACATCATAATCTTCTAAAACTTCAACAATTTTATTATAAATTTGTTCACCACTATGATCAACATCATTAATCTAAATCCTAATAAGATTTATTTAATTTACATTCATTATCGAAAATGACTAGTCACACAAAATAATCTTGTTTAGCTCTACCACTCCAATATCGACAGTTAGAGCCACACTAACTGATAAGTATGTATTTTATTTTTTAATTCTAATTTCATTTTTTTAAACAATTTATTAAATCATTTCTAGTTGAAGTTTTAGAATAACTTTTAAATCCGGAAAAATGAATTTTGAACAAATATTTCAAAATATTTATCTTCAGCCATATTAATAGGTTGATCAGTTGCAGCAATATATAAGTTAACTGTTCCCTATCTACATCAAAACTATAACGCCATTAGTACCCATATTAGTTTTTGAGTTTGATTGCTTTCTCTATTTCCATGTTGATTAATATGTTTATTAGCATGCCTTTTTAAAGTACTATTACCATTACCTGAATCAGCTTTATAAATATTTCCACAGTATTTGCATCTCGCTTTCTTGACTTGAACCCATTTTCTGTCTCATAAAACTTGTCGAAATGCGCCCAAACGTCTTATGTGTGTCTGTCTTCGCTTCCGATGCAGTTGATGATCCCGCCTCAGCTTGAGATGATGTTGGACGAGCACGACGTTACGAGATGACTTCTAGAACCACCAGGAGCTGTTGAAATCGGGGCATAGTTGAGGTGTATCGGATTCTGAGAATGGGAAAGCGGGCTATTTGAATCTCCTCCTGCATTTATGTTAGTAAAATCAACGGGACTAGGACTAGGATTAGTTTCCGTCATCATTGTAATTGATGGAGAGAATATCTATCCTTTGTAGTTGAAAAAAAAAATTGATGTTGAAGAAATAAATAAAGAAAGAGAATTGGAATATGGAAATTGGATTTGGAAAATTGGAAATATGAATTAAAAATTGCAAAACTAATAAAAATTAAAATACAGCAAATTGCAAAACTAATAAATGAATAATTGAGAGATTAGAGATTAAGAATATGAGAGAATGTAGTTATGAGAAAAATGTGAGAGTTTAGGGCTAATTTATAGAAAAAAGGGAAAGAAAAATGACGAAAAAGACCCCTCCAACGGCTATATTTCAAGGATAAAGGGGTATTTGTAAAATAAATAAAATTTTTTTTTAATTTTTTTCAGCCAACCCGCTGTTGCAACCCGACGGTTGGGTTAGCCGTTACAACCCGTCGGGTTGCAACAGCCAACCTGACAGGTTGTCGAGTCTCTTGCAAAGAGACAAAACAGCAACCCGCCGGGTTACAGGTTGCCATTGTGCAACCCGGCCCGCCCGGGTTGCTGTGGGTTTAACCGCATTTTTACGGGCCGGGTTAGGGTTGACCGCCTAACCCGCCCCAATTTTCCACCTCTAGGTTGAACATCGTGAGGAGATCACTCCACAAACTGGGGAACAAAGTAACCACTTCTAACAACACAAAAGCTGTATGATGTGGAAAGTACATCACGAGCCTGAGAGATATGATTTTCTCGTGACTTAGAAATGACGTATTGGTCTTCAAACAATGAACCTAAACCTACGATATGCTATGTTGGATCCAATTCCACAAATGGTTGGAAGCCAGAAATTTGAGATGGATTTTGGTGGATCCACCTGAAGGGTAAAACCCAAAGGGTAAATGGGTCTTCAAGAAGACTGACATGGATGGTAACGTGCAAACCTTAAACCACGGCTGATTGCTTAAGGTTTAGACAAAAACATGGCATGACTATGATGAAACCTTTTCTCCAATTACGATGTTAAATTCCATCCAGATTATGCTTACGATTGCTGCATACCATGACTACAAGATTTGGCAGATGGATGTCAAAACTGCTTTCCTAAACGGAACCTTGCAAAGGACGTATGTATGATGCAACCCCGATCATTTTGTTCTTGATGGACAAGCAGAAAAGGTATGCAAGTTGCAGAGATTCATTTATGGACTTAAGCAAGCATCTAAGAGCTGGAACATTCATTTCGATGAAGCCATTAAGGAATTCGGATTCATAAAAAACGAAGACGAACCTTGTGTATTTTATAAGAAATTCAGTGGGAGTGTAGTTGCATTCCTAGTATTATATGTCAATGACATACTAATCATTGGGAATGATGTATTGAACTTGCAACTGGTAAAGACTTGGTTATCCAAGTGCTTCTCCATGAAAGACTTAGGAGAAACAGCCTACATCCTCGGTGTTAAGATCTATCTTGATAGATCTTGTATGTTGTTTGGCCTAATTTAGAATACGTATATAGACAAAGTATTGAAGAGATTCAATATGAAAGAATCCAAGAAATGATTTCTTCCGATGTCACATGGTGTATATCTCTCAAAGAACATGTGTCCTATGACACAAAAAGAGAGAGATAAGATGAGTAGAATCCCATATGCCTCGGCAATAGGATCTATCATATACATTATGTTGTGTACTCGGATTGATGTCTCATGTGCCTTAAGCATTTGCAGTAGATATCAATCAGATCCTGGTGAACAACACTGGACAGCTATCAAGAATATCCTTAAGTACCTGAAAATGACTAAGGATGCATTCTTGGTTTGTGGAGGGGAAGATGAGCTCACTGTAAGAGGATAAAGTGATGCTAGTTTCTAGACTGACAATGATGATTTTCAATCATAGTTAGGGTATGTGTTTGGTCTAAATGGAGCCGCAGTGAGGTGGAAAAGTTCAAAACAAAGCACCATGGCGGATTCTACAACAGAAATTGAGTACATAGCATTATTTGATGCGACTAAAGAGGCAGTTTGGATCAAGAAGTTCATTTCAGAACTTGAAGTGGTTCCAAGCATTATTGATCTGGTAGAGCTTTAGTGTGACAACAATGGTGTTATAGCTCAGGCTAAGGAACTGCAATCTCACCAACAATCCAAACATATACTCAGATGATACCATCTGATCACAGAATTTGTTCAGAGGGGTGATGTGCAAATTTACACCTATCGATGACAATGTAGCATACCCATAAAGGAAAGCTCTGTCACAGTAGAAGCATGATAAGCACTTAAAATCATTTGGTATTAAATACATAAATTATTGGCTATAATGCAAGCGAGAGATTGTTAGGATATGTACACTAGAGCCAATAATATTAGACTCTTGTAATATTATATTGAATATTAATAAAGGCATAAATTCTATATCATGGTATTTGTTTATATATGTGTGTGTGTGTGTGTGTGTGTCCTTAGAAGGGTTGAACTATGACGAGGGAATGAAGTGTTTCAAATATTAATTGTGACGACCCTATGATCACATATGGTGGTCATTCTAGAATCGTCCATAGCCTAGTATTAATTTGACCAAGGACATAGATTATGTAGTAAGGCTATCATAGTGTTGAATGGCCCTACCGAAAGGTAATAACAGTTCTCACATGTTAAGGTTGTTTGGTGACAACCTGATGTGACACATGGGTACTTATTATTGACAAGTTCACTAGACTAACCCACCAGAGGATTCTATATAGATGGTAACCCCAATGTTTATGGAATATATCCTCTAACTGATGGTGGTACATGTGATCCTTGGACTTGAGATCACTAGAGTGTCGTGTGTAAATATTAGTATAATTTGACAAGCCTAACGTAATCTTATTTAGAGTTATCATATCCTCTAACGGATGGTGGTGCATGCGATCCTTGGACTTGAGATCACTAGAGCGACGTGTGTAATTATTAGTATAATTTGACATTAGCCTAATGTAGTCTTATTTGGAGTTATCAATACGATAATGGTTGGTTACATCAAGAAGTACACTATGGATATGATGGACCGACAAATGATTCATCACTCCTATGTACAGGAGAAATTATCTCGCTAAGCTATTCATTTAGTAACAGTGATCACAAATCTGTGGCCACAATGGAATTAAGTTGGCGCTCAAATCCAATTTTATTTGGTTGTTGATTTGATAACCGAATGCAAATGTATCAAGGTAAAATGATTGAAGTTGACACTACTTCTGTACTTCAAACCTAATGAGATAAATGATAAAAAAGGGATTTAAATTGCACGGTAACCATATTGTTGAAAGGTAGCAACTTTGTTGAATCTCTGTTTGTTTGGTAATTATGATGCTTTGCTAGAGGCCAATCTTAATTAGTGTACAGATATCTAATTAGTTGATGCTTAATTATGAATCCGGTTACTACCAACATAATAAAGAACCCATGGGTCACACAAGGAGAATAACGAAATGAAGGGTAATTTTTTCTTTTGGATGAAATGGGTGTTTTGGTAATTTTGTAATGCGATTAAATTTGCTAGGGTTGTTGGCAATATTCAATATTTATATTGAAGTTATTTTAGCAAAATTGTAAATATATTAATATTAATATTAATATGGAATATAATTAATTAATTTAAATATACTTAAATACCATAATTAAATATATGAATAAATATATATTTATATATTTATTTAGATTATATTTAATAGGAATGCTATTTCAAATAGGAATAGAAATATTCCTATTTTAAATGAGGGATATTTTATCCCTCACTATATAAAGGAGGAAATAGAAGATTTTATCATATATATATATATATATAATTCATATTATTCTCTCTCCTAAAAAACCCTAGCCACCGCCCCTTGCAAAGAGAAGAGTTTTTCTCTCATTTTCGTATTCTATCTTAGGGCAAACCAATTAATCTAGCAGTTAATTTGTTTGTGATTCCCGTCCTGCTTTTGTGTGGATACTGTCTTGTTCAATTTTGCCTTGAATCGATTTGCGAAGGCCAAATCCGAATCCGTTTGAAGGAGCCACCAATGCAGGTATTGAATTAATCCTTGTATGATTAATTAGGTTTTATTAATAGGTAGTATTATATCAATCCTGATCATGGGAATTGGGTTAAACTGAATAAATTTCTTCGCTTTATTCCACCTTTATTCAATCGAAAACCCTACACATACACTAAATGCAATTGTGACAATCTACGGAAGAGATTTAGGTTAACGTAGGAATAGATTTTATTTTGTTTTTTATTCTTAATTTAGAGGACATCTTTAGATCTCTTAGATTGCTAGGAACTAGCAATAAGCTAGTTGAGAGTTGTGATAAGTGCTTGAAAAAACACTTATACTTAGTGATTTGTCAGTATCCTTTGTGGAAAATTAGGTTTAATTTGTATAATTTAACATAATTGTTTATAAATGTGTTTTTGGGAATCACGGGTATGTTTGGTGTATTTTCATATCATAGGTGCTTAAAAAATAATATTTGGGTGAAGAATAATGTCGGCGAGGAAATTTTTGATGGCTAAGAACAAATAGTTTGTGAATCAAAGTTGAAACGAGGAAGCTATGGCATTTCAAGTATCATTGGTCATGCTGAGTCAAGTTCAGCCAGCTCGCACATGTGCACACGAGTTTGAGACAAAAAGGGGTGGTGCAACATTCAAAACCTTGCATCGCAGTGGTGATGGCTCGAGTTTGTATCAGATATGAAAAAGGACAAGCGTCGCGTCATTACAAATTGCACATTGCGGCAGTGAGGCTACAGGTGTGTAAACAGAATAAGACGGACGTGGCATCAAAAAAGGAACGTTACTGCCCGCGTGGAGGAATCTGAAATGTAGGTGTTTTCTGATAAGTTTTATTCCAATTTTCTTAGTTTAATTCACCTATAATTGTTTCAAAAGTACCCCTAAAACGCTAGCACTATAAATAGATGTCTTTAGCAATTTTTAGAAAAAGAAGGAATTGTGGTACAAAGGAGGAGACAAAAGAATAAAGAAAGGAAGGAAGCAATTCGGAAGTCTTGCAGCAACACCATCGATCAACCCAATTTACCTAAGCTTTTCCACTCTCTTCTATTGTTTGTTCTCATGAATACTATTCTAGATTTATTATTTTCTATGGATAACTAATTTTCCTGTGATTGGGGGTGATTTCAAAGCTCTATACATGTTTTGGGATAATTTATAGAATCTGCAATTTCCTTTCTTACTACTTCTTTTGATTATGTGTTTTATTCTCTATTATTAATGCCTTAATAAATTCTCTTGATTATTTAAGTGCATAATCTAATGATTGAGTTAATCTATTATTACCAATTTGGATTATTAAGCACGAAATCGTTTAATTAATCTAGACGTCTAGTGGTAAATTGCTTACAATAGAAATAAACACTCAAGATAACTAAACTAAACCTGTGAGTTTAGCCTTGATTCAGTATGTTTTTTGTCTCTTAATGTACCAAGATGAATGTTTCGTGTAATTAATTTGTTCAAAATTCTGCTTGAAAACAAGTTTTTGGTGTTGGGTTTTGAAGTTACGGGAGGTCCATTGGGAAACTCTGTAAAACTGTTATTGAAAATTACGAATAAATACTTTTAAGATATCAACTTGAAATGCTTTTGACTTCAGGAAGAAATGTTTTGGATATGAATTTGTATGTTGAAGCCAGAAGGGTATTTGGCTTTGAGTAGGTTTGAAGGGTTGGGCATGGGAGTTGAGGGTGAATCTTAATAATAAAAACGAAATGAGAAGCCAAAATGAAAAATAGTGGCAGCTTTTGAAAGTTAGAAAAGTATTATGAGCCTCTTCCTCTTGGAAGGTCCAAAAGGACGAACATTAATCGAACAAATAAACAAGGGCAATGCTATATGTACTAACCATTTATACTAATCCAAGTACTAATATTGAAAATTTGAAATTTCCCTCCTAAAAAAAGAAAATTCAAATTTTCTATGTTAGTACTTGAATTAGTACAAAATGGTTAGTGTACATAATATTATTGAATAAACAATCACCAGTGGCACATGATAGTCATGTGTCCCTAATATTACAAATTTGTCCATTCCAAACATCCCATCCTGCCTAACATAAAAGTCACTCTTTCCTATTTCTAAACCAGTAATACTACACTTACCGATTAAGCTATCGATTTTTACATACCGACCCACCTGCCCAATTACCCAAATCTCAAAATTTAACTCAATCAGTATGTCAAATCAGTAGTTTAATCGGTAACTCAAGCATCATTGTTTCTAAACATATCTATTACCAAACTTCCCTTTCATACCTTCGCCTCATCACGAAAGAGCTAAATTCATAATATTCACTAATCAAATATCATTATAGAGGTAATAGTAAAGTATCTTAATGACATAAAATATCAAAATTCATAAAACATAAAGCCAAATTAATGATATAAATCATTCGGTGACGTAACATTTGTATATAAAGGATTGATCTTAATTTATGTTCTAAAAATATAAGATTTTTGATGTATTAATGTATTGGAATTAAACTTTTAAATAAGTTACATTGATATTATACAAAGTGTTATTTTCTTGTAACTTACTACATATACCTTTAGAATATATATGAAGACTAGTCCAAAATAAGGCTTTGGATTGAAAAAAAAAAAGTTCCATATTAGCAATCCATCCTTATTTAATAGTAAATTTCATGATACCACTGGGTGCCTTATTTAGTTTTACTATGTTCAAAATTGTTTTCAATACTCTAAAAAGAGACTATAAATACTTCTTCAAATATCCCTTCTTAACGGAGTTTCAGTTAATTATGTCTAGGTCTTGTATTTTAAAATACTAGGATTTACTCTCTGAAGTTTAATAAATGTTAATATAGTCGATTAATTGGAAGGGTTTCTATTGTTTATAAAGCAAAACCCCTTATTTGGATATTTTCCAAGTTCTAAAAGCTTTAAATCTACCCCTAATTGTCTACTTTTCTTAGTATTTTCTACAATCAGGGGGGTATACATATATCCCAATACTTTAAATTGCAAAACTTAGTAATGCACCTAAACCCCAGGGGGATAAATATAATTAACTCCACAACCCGCATAACATACCTTATTAGTCTTATATCGTAACAATAATTTTTATTTTTAAACAGAGTTAATTGTGTTTCTATTTAATATATCACTAAATAACAATTTTCTCCCTCAAGTATTGGAAATACCAATTATGTTGGTATCATTAGTGTTGATATCAAACTCTCACATCGGCTCAAAGACGCGAGTCTTGGTTGCTTATCTAGCATAAGGATACTCTCATCACCCAAATGCGTCATTTCAAGACAAAATTGTGCAAGTTTTTAGCAATCCAACGTGTGGCCCAAAGCAGACAATACTTCTGAGAACCCACTTATTATGAGACTAGAGACAGCATAACAACAAATGATGCTAAAAGGAGGGTCCGAGTTTTCCTGGGCTGAGCATGCCGGTTTGCACCCACGTAAACCTCTCAAGCCCCTCGTTTGGGGAGTTGCGTTGATGTCTAACTCTCACATTGGCTAAGAGATGAGGGTCTTGATCGCTTATCTAGCACAAAGACACTCTTACTATTCAGAAGCACTTTTTCTAGATAAAACTGTACAGGTCTATCAACAATCTAACTTCTGGTCCAAAGAAGACAATATTTCTTGAAACAATAATAAGTATTCCTTAGACTTTTACAGTTCAATTTCACGAATATGGAAAAATGTCAGTGGGTAACGAAAATCTTAATAAAACCGATATGGGGTAAATTATTATTTCTCATTATTATCTTCACCCATCTAATCAAACAAAGTTTATAGCATCGTTGCTTTGGTTCAAATCAATTGCAATTTAAAGAGACGGTTCTAAACTGGAAACAAGTAACATCAAGGCATGCCAATTGCTAATATTAAATGAAAAGTCTGATTTGTTCTTCTTCTTGGAGAAATTCTGATCCGTCAAAATAAAGCATTAATAATTCAACTTTGACAAGTGTTTTAACAACTAGTATTAATGTGACACCTTATTTCATTATGGAAGCCAGGTGTCTGTCTTTTTCAATCAGATTTTTTTTATTTTGGTTCTGATTCAATTAAACTGTCTTTTGTGTTCAATTGCTGCAAACAAACTAGCGGCTGAGAATTTGCAGAAGCTGAATGCATTTCATGTGATGTTTACATCGATCTCATTGGGGTCTGGAATCTGCAGGCTTTCATATTATATCATTCTTTATAAATATTAACATACAGATAGGTTTTTATAAATCATTGGAGAGATTTTTCTCAGGGAAAATCTATCATGATATTTTTTTATTAATTTCAGGTAAAATCTATGATGTTTCTCCCATCATGGCATTGTACAAAAATAATAATAAGAACCGAAATTTGTGGTGGCGGTGTTCTGGTTTTCTGGGTATCTTCGGAGAACCCAAAAAAAAAGAATCCAACAACTACAATTCATATGTTAATATTCAATAATGGTGGATTTGTCAAATTTCAGATTATAACAGCTTGGATAGAGAAATTTGACATAATAATTGTTCAAATTTCATATAATTTAGTCGAATTCTTCAAAAAAAATTATATACCCTTCACAAATTAAAACAAATGTAGTTCAAGTAGAGAAAATTTTCCCTAAAAATTGAAGAAAAAATCGTTGATTAAAAATGTTATAAAAAAAATTCTCAAAAAAATTTACTATATATAAAATTTTCACTAGAAATTATTTCAAATACTTTTTTTTTAATGTTAACAAAACCTTTTAATCTCCTTTGATCAAGAGCTATTAATGTACATAATATTTCTTAATCATTTTTAAATAAATACTAAAAAATAAAATATTTATTTTAAAATGTAGAGAATAGACATATTAATTTTATATACATAAACCTAATTACCAAAAATACCCCTAATCATAATAAATTTACAGTAAAATAAAAATATTAAAAGTGCTCTTATGATTTATTATATTTAAAATATTTTTTAATTAATTTAGTAAGTTCCCAGCCGCCGAAATGCAGTGCTAGTCACCCAATTCTGGCCGTTTGAAATTTTTTTGGCCAGATAAGACAACATTATTGGTATCTAAATACAATTTTTTATTTAATTTATTTATTAATATAAGTTTCCATTTTATATAATTTCTTAAATTTTTATTTAATTATATGCATATTATCTACTATATATAAATATTAAATAATTTAATACTAACCTGTAATTAAGGGATATTAACCTATAATAAGGATAATTAATAGAAATGATTTATAGTTCCTAAGCTAAAGTAATGATTTAGTGAAAATAATTATATCCTAGTTCCTGAATTTGCTCTCAATAGATGAGAGGACAAATTGGTAAAATACATATATGGAATTTTTTTGATTTAAAAAACAACATTTTTTAATATTAATAATTTGCCAGTTACGGGACTAAAATTTAATAACGGATACCAAAGTGTCATTTGAATCAAATCTCAGGGTGATATTGTTATTATCCCTCATGCAAGTTTACCAACCGATCAACTTGCTATTGTTGTTACAGCCGACAACCTTACTTTAATTTCACTTTCCTAAATTGCTCCAAACTCAAACATCAAACATATATCATATTTGGCCTCCTCAGATATTTTATTACCACAAACACCAACGGTGAAAACGAATAAATTATACCAAATTTTGACAAAAACATTACAAAGGCGAAGCTGTCAGTAGCTTACTTCTGTCTTTTCACTCAACACAGCCATCGCCAGCCCATACTTCCTCCCTCCTTCCCTTCTTCACTATAAATTCTCACCTTCCCCTCCTTCTCCCTCACCAAATTTTCATTTCCTTCTCCCAATCTACCAACATTTTACTTCCAATTCTTACTCATTTCTAAACACTATGATCTCTTCAATTAAGAACACTCCATCTCCATGTTTTGCTTCTCCAGATTTCTTGCCCAAGAAACGTTTTTTACCCACAAGACTAAATTTTTCTCCACTACCAATCATCCAAAATTCCACCTTTAACAACTCCTTCTCTGCAGACAAACCTCTTCACATTTCTTCTACTGACAACTTCACATTTTCACCAAAACAGCTCAAAACGCAGTGCAATGCTTATGAAGCAGACAGGTCTCGCCCTCTGGACTTGAACATCGAGGTTCTTGAAGAGCAGACTCGATTTGAGGCTTCCCACAAAATCAAGATTGGCATTTACTTCGCTGCTTGGTGGGCGTTGAATGTGGTCTTCAATATTTATAACAAGAAAGTGTTGAATGCGTTTCCTTATCCTTGGCTTACTTCTACGCTTTCCCTGGCCTGTGGCTCTCTCATGATGTTGATTTCTTGGGCTACCAGGATTGCTGACGCCCCTAAAACTGATCTCGACTTTTGGAAGACTCTATTTCCCGTGAGTTTTTTCTCTCTTTGATCCTATGATTTCTTGGTTTCAGAGTTTTCTTGCTATATTTTACTTTCTGCCCATTTGAAATGCCAAAAAGTTTCAATTATAGTTGAGGCCAATTTTGTTTCTATTTTTGATGATTAAGAATTATGCTTTGTTTGGTTGTCCCAGAAAGTGTAAAATGACAAGAAATTATTAGCTTGAATACTAACTGGTAATAAGATATATTATGAAGATGAAACTTGTAGTATTTTTTACGCAATTGAGATTAATAGTACTTGTTCTTGGTGAATTTTGTGTGTAGGTTGCAGTGGCCCATACAATTGGGCATGTAGCAGCAACGGTGAGTATGTCGAAAGTTGCAGTTTCATTCACCCATATCATCAAGAGTGGTGAGCCTGCTTTCAGTGTTTTGGTTTCAAGGTTCTTATTGGGTGAGGCGTTTCCTTTGGCGGTTTATGCGTCACTTTTGCCCATTATTGGAGGCTGTGCGCTTGCAGCTGTCACAGAGCTCAATTTTAACTTGACAGGTGAGAAGAATGGTATAGTTTAGTTGTTGAAATAAGTTTTTGTATTAGATTGCTGACTGAACTTGGTCTGACTAGGATTTATGGGAGCTATGATATCGAATTTGGCATTCGTGTTTCGTAACATCTTCTCAAAGAAAGGGATGAAGGGAAACTCAGTTAGTGGAATGAACTACTATGCTTGTTTATCCATGATGTCTCTTTTGATTCTCACACCATTTGCACTTGCTGTGGAGGGCCCTCATATGTGGGCTGTTGGCTGGCAAACTGCTCTTGCTCAAATCGGACCAAATTTCGTTTGGTAAATACTCTTTTTTTACCTTGGATTTGCTTTCACAATTCAAAAGTGGACTTAAAATTTCATAATTAGCTGTTATTTTCCCTGATTTGGTTGGTTTCAAATTAACGAAGTAGCATTAGAATTATGAAATGGTTGCTAAAATAAAAAATTTGTGTCGGTGTCAATTGACACAGGTGGGTAGCGGCTCAGAGCATCTTCTATCACTTGTATAATCAGGTTTCATATATGTCACTGGATCAGATATCACCCTTGACATTCAGCATTGGAAACACAATGAAGCGAATATCCGTGATAGTATCCTCCATCATCATTTTCCATACGCCTGTCCGACCCATCAATGCTCTTGGAGCTGCCATCGCAATTCTTGGCACCTTCCTCTATTCACAGGTAAAATATATCATCTCTTTCTACTTAAAAAGAGTCATTTATATTTATTCCTGGACCATTTGACATGCTGTATGCGGATGCATTTAGTTTTTTGTTTGAAAATTTTTGTAATGTCCACTTGTATGAATGGTGACAAAAACCCCTTCAATCTTGTTTAGGGCCAGTTCATGAAATGGGTCCTGGAGTTGAATGGTTTAGGCGACTAACATTGTGATATCTTTTTATTGAGCAGGCGAAAATGTGAAGAACTGGAGAGTTGAGGTGGAATCATCGATAATGAAGTTTGATTGATTTATAATGTTGAGCTCAAGTGGACTGAACGATGGTTCCTCTAGTGATTAGGGAGAAGGCATTTTTTGCAGTAGATAAGAATAATGTGATGAGCCCTAGAAATCTTAATCCAATGTATTAATTTCTTCAAATATATTTATAAATATGTAAAAATTAGAAAATGCACTTCATTTCTTGATAATTCCATGTTTTAGCAAATCATATGATTAAAAAAATAATAATCCATCTTGTTTATATGGGCAAAATTATAATTTTTAAATTTTATATTTAAAAACTCATAGATAAATCTATTAAGCTTGAAATAAAGGCAAAAAAATATGAAATAGGAGTTAATTGACGAAGGCTGTAGCAAGTCATGAAACAATATTAAGCACTTACATTATTGTTTTTCATAAAATCCTCAAAATGGGAACTTCAATTAAAAAAAAAAAATACATTTAGAATTGAATCAAATGAAATTGTGCGGATTGATTCGAAAAAGAACCAAGCTACTGTATAAATATTTCATATTATCAGGTCTTTCTCAGGGACATCATTTCTTGTTTTAAGCAGAGGTTAGACCACAAATCATTAAATATGGTGATTACTGATTGGTGATATGGAAGTTAACAGAAGATGACTTTAGAGGGATTATCAATGTCAATTCATCCTTAATAACACTTCTAATTTGGACACCGTACTCATAACATCCAATCTATACAATAAATTATGTATAACAAGTAGAATTAGGATATCTCATCAATTATACATGTCACATGAAATTTCTCTCATTTCCACTTAGTATTAATAAAAATATTGATAGTATTAGAATAAGTGTCATAGAGCCAATCAATTATTATAAAATTAATTCTTTGTAATAATATTCATTAATCAATAAAAGACATTTTATTCTATATTGTGTAAATCATATTCATATGTATTGATATATGTCTTTAGGATGGTAGAACTATGACAAGGATATCAAGTGTTTCAAATTTCATAAATATATTAATTGACTTTAATTATAATAATAATAATTAATTTAAAATAAAAATACCACAAGGGGTTGTTTGGATACAAGGTTGGAGCATGCCTATTCCTCATTAGAATATGGTTTTGACACATGCACTATATAAGTGCAAAGTGTATTAGAGAATGAATTAATTCATTCATTCAACCAAAGAAAATGAAAAAAAGAGGCAGCTCATTTTCTCTACTCCTCTCACGTTTGCCCTCCATTTTTTAATCAAAGATTTTTCTTTGATTTTGTTTTGATTCTTGAAGCCAAAGAGAATCTAGTAAATCCCTCTTTGGTTCTTCGAATTGTCTTCGTGTGGATCACCGTTCGTTCGATCCTATTCTTGGATCGATAGCAAAGTAGATTCAGAGACATTTGAAAGAGCCTCCAAACGTGCGTAAGATCTCTGATCCTTGTCTGGATTAATGTTACATTTGTTCTTTTCAATTTAAGCATGTAAAATATATACATATCAGACCTTGATCTTGGGTTAATCAAAGTAATCGATGGAAAAAAAAAATTCATTTTCCGCTGCGTTCACCCCATCGATTTACTTACAGTGGTATCAGAGCCTAGGGCCTTAATTGTATATATTTTAATAGTATTTTGATTGATTAACTGAATTGATTGCTAGATATTGCATGTTTGGTTTATTGATATGTTAATATTGCTTAAATTGATTAACTGATGTGTTGGATTTGTTGAGGGATTCACATTGGATCGTTTTTGTGATACACGCATGAACAATAATTTGGAAATTGAGATTTGCACCACGACACAGTTATTCTGCGTTGCGGCGTAGAGTTTCGTAAACCAAGATTACGTAAATGCGCTGCGACGAAATAAAACTTTGCCACAACGTAATTGTAGGAAAACGTTGAGCAACTGTAATCGCGCATTTGGGCCGCAGCAAAACAAAACTTCACCGCGGTGTGATTACGCAGTGTGATTGCACAATCGCGCTATTTGAGCCGTGACGAAATAACACTTCGCCGTAGCACAAAGTCATTGTCAAATACAAAATGCGCATCTGAGCCGCGGCGTAATAAAACTACACTGCAACATAATTACAATGATGTAGTGTGCCGAATCGTAAGATTGCATGATTGCGCCGCGACGTAACAGGAATACGCCACGGTGCGAATGCATCGTCAAAGCGCGAGTTGCTAGTTTTACATTGCGATGAAATAAAACTTTGCTGCAGCGCAAACATGTTCCTGCTATGCGCCGCAACGTGATAAAACCATGTTACAGCGTGAATGGTGCTGTAGCATTTTTAATACTGGATCGATGCATAATTCTGCAAATCCAATAGGGTAATTTTTATAAATCAACCCACCAAATTTAAAATTGATTGTTTTGAATGTATGCAATAATTCTTGTTTGAAAAATTGCATGGTGCCCAGTACATGAACCTTGGACCTACGATGAATGTTTTAAAGTATTTTGGGGTATGTATGATTGTAATATTAAATAGAGATTGTGTGCCCTGCCTTTCTCTTACCTTCTCGATGTACATTATCTTCTCATCTCATTCCCCTCAAATGTAAATCGAGGTTTCTAAATTTATTGATGTAAAATTAGTGTAATAATTAATTTCACTGTAAATTTAGTATGATGTATTTTGTAATGTACTTGAAGACGGAGCAAAGACGAGACAATCATACTTGAAGACTCAAGATATTTATTGCAGGACCCCTAGGTGACCCACCGGTTCCTCTAGGCTCAAGGAAATTGGTTTTAGTTGGGCCATGTACTGACACATTTATATTTTGCTTAGAATACGTGCTAAGGTTGAATGCTTCACAACATGTCAAACGATGTTATTCTAACAAAGATAATAAAACTGGCGAGACGTAAAATAAAAACCCTCAAATAAAGTATATTAAGTCATATGTAAGCCTTCCATAACCATGGGTTTAATCAAACCACTGTTCGTCGGAACCTTGTTCGCCAAAGCCAAGGCTGTTAGTAACTGACCGAATTCGCGCAGTGGAAAAACATAATATTTAAAACGAATCAATCAATTACATGAACCAAGATCCGAGTACGAATTATAACGTTTTCATGCATAAACTGAAACGTAAAATAAAACTGTATTAAAAACAAATCCATACAAGGATTTAGTTCATACCGACGTTTGGAGGCTCCTCCGAATATCTCTGATTTCAGACATGAATACTATTCATTGACACTGTTCACTGGTTACTGTTCACCAGTATTGTTTACCGTCTACTGTTCACGTGATTCTTCGCTAATCGATCCAATGTAGGATTGCACTCACGGAAGTCCACACGAAGATAATTCGCACAACCCTTGATTATTTTGCTAGAACAATCAAGGGCTTCAAAAATAAAGAAAGAAGAACAAGAAAAATTTTCTTCTTCACACAAGAGTGTAACGTGAAAGAGAGAGAGAGATAGGGTGGCTAAGGTTTTGGATTGAATGAATATATCACTTTGTTTTAATGCAACAATTAAAACCTTATTCCACTTAGGAATAGTCATGGGCTCCAACCCTAGTTCACCCTTGCAACCAAACACACCCTTTATGGTATGTTNGTTAATTGGTGGGTATGTTATATTAATATGTTTGGTTGGGAGGAATAAATTGGTGGGTATGTTATTTAAATTACTGAATTGTCCTCTAATTAAATATTATTATTATATTATTTTTAAATATTGATTATTATTTGTATTATGTAACCCCCCTGTATTTAAAAACTTAGCAAAAACAACCCCGTAATAAAAGTTTGGAAAATCAACAAAGCACCCCCACCAATCCAACCACTGCCAGTCGTCAGCAGCCAGTAACCTAATGGCGCACGGAAGGTAGGAAATGGTCTTCGTGCGCCGTATGGCCATTTTCAACCGGAAATGGCTAAACGTGATAGATCTGGCCATCAACGGCCAAATTGATGGTCGTTGATGGCCACAGACGTGGCTGTTAACCGCCATCGATCTAGCTGTTGACTGCCAAATCGACGGATCTGGCCTTTGACGACCAGATTAGATCTGACCGGAAATGACCATATTGGCGCACGGCGACCATTTTCGGCCTTCTGTGCGCCGTTCCGGCGGCGACGGTGGCTGGTCGCAGTGGTGGTTGCCAGCGGTAGGCGGCGGCAGATGGGTGGGGGTAGTGGCTTAGGTGGGCTGCAATTTGTTTTGAATTCAAGGATAATTTTGTCCAAAAAGTTAATTAATTGAGGTGAAATAGTAAAAATCATATTCATGTAAATAAATTTAAAAATAAGGGCGTTATTGTCCTAAAATTTTATTAATAAGGGATATAATTGTAACAAAAAAAGATAACCCTAGTAATCTTAGAATATCCAAAAAAATAGAGGTAATCAAATTACCTCCAAGGGGCGTTTGAATCATATAATGTTTTTTTATCTTAGTAATAAGATTATCGGAAAGAAAGATTACCTTGTAGATTACCGGGTTTAAATTATTATTATGCTTGGTTCAATTGGGATGTATTAATAATTAATGTGTTTGGTTGATAGTAATAACAAATGTCCTGAAATAACTTTTACTAAAATGCCCTTTAGATGATTATTATATATAAATAATTAAGGGCTTGTTTATTTTATTATTTGAAGCCGTATTCTTTATCCTATTCCCAAAATACTTATTTTTTTAATTATTACTTTTTTGTTTAATTATTTTGGGAAATACTATTCTATTTTTTTAATTACTTTTAGACCCTTAAGTTTACTAACTTAATTAAACACCCCTAGAAAAGAAAAGTTTAAAAATTAACAAAAATAACCCCACCCACCCATAGTTGTCAGATTCCGGCAACCACCGTCAGTGGTGGCCGAAATCTATCACAACGGCCTAAAAACGACCGAAAACGGTCGTTTATTCACCGATCTGGCCTTTTCCAGCCAGATCTGTGGTGGATCTGGCCAGAAAAGGCCAGATCTGGCCATCAACGACGGCCAACTCTTGGCGGTCATTGATGGTCAACGACGGCCAACTCTTTGGCCGTATTTGACGACCAGATCTAGCCTTTTTCGGTCGTCGATAGCTAGATCTGGCCTTTTCCGACCAGATCTTTGGTGGATCTAGCCGGAAAAGGCCAGATCGGTGAATAAATGGCTAGATTTGACCACTCTGAGTCGTAACGGTAGATTCCGACCAGATTTCGGCAGTGGTGGCCGGAATCTGGCACTGTGGTGGTGGGGGTGTTTTTGTCATTTTACAAATTGGGTGTTTTGTAATTATTAACCAAGCCAAGGATATTTTCGTCTGCATAATATACTGTTTAGGGGCAAGATTGGACATAAATTATGATTACCCGGTAACGTTTTAATAACAGCCCCCCATGAGGTACAAATATTCCCGACAATTTACCCCCCTTTGAGCATTGTTTGTCATCTTTTTTTCCCGTAAAATTTTTTTACAAAAATGCCAAACACGGTAATCTGCTAAATTAAACAAATATTACCCTTGTTAAAAAATTTAAACCTGATCCAAACGGGCCCCCAATATTACTAATAGTAACCACTTTTGGTATTTAAAGATTACCGGTATCTTATATTACTTGACAACCAAACATGGTAATCAAGTAATATAAGATGACTTAACCCTAGTAATCCCCAATAACCCCCAACCAAACGCCCCCTAGAGGGATTATCAATGTCAATTCATCCTTCATAACACTTCTAATTTGGACATGGTACTCATAACATCCAATCTATACAATAAATTACCTAACAAATAATGCAAATTCATTTAATATTGACCATTTAAAATCATTAGTCTTAGAAATTCATAAATTATAACATTATTTGTGTATAACAAGTAGAATTAGGATATCTCATCAATTATACATGTCACACGAAATTTCTCTCATTTCCACTTAGTATTAATAAAAATATTGATAGTATTAGAGTAAGTGCCCTAGAGCCAATCAATTATTGTAAAATTGACTATTTGTAATAATGTTTATTAATTAATAAAAGACATTCTATTCTATATCGTGTAAATCATATTCATATACATTGATATATGTCCTTAGGATGGTAGAACCGTGATGAGGGTATCAAGTGTTTCAAATCTTGATAGTGAGAACCATATAAGCACATATGATGGCCATTCTAGAAATGTCCGTAGCCCTAGTATTATTCTGATCAAGGACACAAATAATACGGTAAGACTATCACAGTGTTGAATGACCCTGTCGAAAGGCAGTGACTGATCTCACTTGTCAAGGTTGTTTGCCGATAACCTGGTGCAACACATGGATGATTGTTGTAGGTAAGTTCACTGGACTGACCCACCAAAGGATTCCATATAGATGGTAACCCCAGTGTCTATGGAATAAATTTTCTAACTAATGGTGGTGCATGTGATCCTTAGACTTGAGATCACCGGAGCGCCTTGTGCACCGATTGGTGTAATTTGACACTAGCCCAACGTAGTTCTTTTCAAAGCTATCAATACGATAGTAATTGGCTGCATTGAGGAATGTATCAAACTATGGTGGATCAACAGAGGATTCACCGCTCCCGGTTATAGGAGAAGTTATCTCACTGCGCAATTCAGTAAATGACAATGACACTAAATCTGTGGTCACAGTGGGATTGAGTTGTGGCCCAATCCAATTCATTATTCCAGTCATTGGTCTAATAACTACATACAAACACGTTGAGAGTAACTGAGGTTGACACTTTCTGTACCTCAGTCTCAAAGAGAACAGATGATGAAAGGATTTGATTACACGGTAACCATATCGTTGATAGGTAGCTGTTTCGCTGAATCCGAATCTATCGGATGGCCATGATGCGTTAATAGGGGCCAATCTTGGTCTGTGTGTAGTGAGACGATTAATTGGTGTTAATCGCGATACTACTCACTGCCAGTATGATGAGGAGCCTACGGGTCACACACATAGAAGATAATTTAAGAATTAGTTTGTGCAGGGGGCATTTTCGTCTTTTAGGATGAAAGGGTATTTTGGTAATCTCACAGTGCAATTAAATTTGTTGAAGTTGTTGCCTATATTTAATTTAATGTTAAAATTAAATAAGTGAGATTATATTTAAATATATTTATGCAGATCTTTAAATGAATTATTATTGTTAATTAAATGTTAATATATTTCGTAAATATATTAATTGACTTTAATTATAATAATAATTAATTTAAAACAAAAATACCACAAAGGGGTTGTTTGGATACAAGGTTGGAGCCATGCATATTCCTTATTAGAATAGGGTTTTGACACATGCACTATATAAGTGCATGTGTATTAGAGAATGAATTAATTCATTCATTCAACCAAAGAAAAAGAAAAAAAGAGGCAGCTCATTTTCTCTACTCCTGTCACGTTTGCCTTTCATTTTTGAATCAAATATTTTTCTTTGATTTTGTTTTGATTCTTGAAGCCAAAGAGGATCTAGCAAATCCCTCTTTGGTTCTTCGAATTATCTTCGTGTGGATCACCGTTCGTTCAATCCTATTCTTGGATCGGTAGCAAAGTAGATTCAGAGATATTTGAAGGAGCCTCCAAACATGCATAAGATCTCTGATCCATGTCTGGATTAATGTTATATTTGTTCTTTTCAATTTAAGCATATAAAATATATACATATCAGACCCTGATATTGAGTTAATCAAAGTAATCAATGGAACTTTTTTTTTTCATTTTCCGTTGCGTTTACCCCATCGATTTACTTACAGTGGTATCAAAGCCTAGGGCCTTGATTGTATATATTTTAATAGTATTTTGATTGATTAACTGAATTGATTGCTGGCTATTGCATGTCTGATTTATTGATCTGTTAATATTGCTTAAATTGATTAACTGGTGTGTTGGATTTGTTGAGGGATTCGCATTGGATCTTTTTTGTGATACGCGCATGAACAATAATCTGGAAATTAAAATTTGCGCCACGACACAGTTATTCTATACCGCGGTGTAGAGTTTCGTAAACCAGGATTACGTAAATGCGCCTCGACGAAATAAAACTTCGCCACGGCGTAATTGCAGGAAAATGCCGAGCGATCGTAATCACGCATTTGGGCTGCGGTGAAACAAAACTTCACCATGGTGTGATTACGCAGTGTGATTGCACAATCGCACTATTTGAGCCATGACGAAATAACACTTTGCCGCAACACAAAGTCGTCGTCAAATGCAAAACGCGCATTTGAGCTGCAGCGTAATAAAACTACGCCGTAGCATGATTACGACGATGTAGTTTACCGCATCATAAGATTGCGTGATTGCGTCGCGGCGTAAGAGGAATACGCCACGACGCAAATGCGTTGTCAAAGCACGAGTTGCTAGTTTTACGCCACGACGAAATAAAACTTCACCACGGTGCAAACATGTTCCTGTTGTGCACCGCAATGTGATAAAACCATGTCGCAGTGTGAATGGTGCTGTAGCGTTTTTAACACTGGATCGATGTGTAATTCTGCAAATCCAAAAAGTTAATTTTTATAAATCAACCCACCCAATTCAAAATTGATTGTTTTGAATGTATGTAATAATTCTTGTTTGAAAAATTGCATGGTGCCCGGTACATGAGCCTTGGACCTATGGTGAATGTTTTAAAGTATTTTGGGGTATGTATGATTGTAATATTAAATAGGGTATGCGTGCCTTGCCTTTCTCTTACCTTCTCGATATACATTCTCTTCTCATCTCATTCCCCTCGAATGTAAATCGAGGTTTCTAAATTTATTGATGTAAAATTAGTGTAATAATTAATTTCACTATAAATTTAGTGTGATGTATTTTGTAATGTACTTGAAGACGGAGCACGGATGAGACAATCATACTTGAAGACTCAAGATATTTATTACAGGACCCTTAGGTGATCCACTGGTTCCTCTAGGCTCAAGGAAATCGGTTTTAGTTAGGTCATGTACTAGTACGTTTATATTTTGCTTAAAATACATGCTAAGGTTGAATGTTTCACAACATGTCAAATAATGTCATTCTAACAAAGATAATAAAACTGGCAAGACGTAAAATAAAAACCCTCAAATAAAGTATATTAAGTCATATGTAAGCCTTCCATCACCATGGGTTTAATCAAACCGCTGTTCGTCGGAACCTTGTTCGCCAAAGCGAAGGGTACACTTCTACCAGTAGGAGGTTAAAGTTCATTGGAGTTTTCCTTAATGGTGATGGGTCGACTTAAAATGACGTGTTTTGCTTGTTCACCAAAGTGAAGGTTGATAAGCATGTCATAGGCATAGTACAGTGTAGGTGGCGACATGTAGTGTCTACTATACTAATACTAAGAATCACACTTGAGAACTATGGCTAGGTCGTTAGATTGTGTGATTGGCTTGTTGGCTTGCTTCACATTTGAAGTTGATATTGAGAGCTATCAACTAGTGTGGATTAAGTTTGTTCGCCTACCTAATCAACCCATTTTGGCTTGTTCGCCAAAACGAAGGTTTAAAATGGGCTAGATGGGATCTCAGTCCACTAAGAAAGCCAATGGCTTTCTTGAGTTAATAGTGAGAGCTATTTACTTGTAAAAAATAGTGGGAGTATTTTAATAAAAGACCATATTAAACTATAATGAACATTATAATGACTTTTATTTTTCTGCAATTGTAGATTCACCAAAATGAGCATTATGAACCTGCAACTGATAATCGAGAAAGAGTACAAGCTGGATGGATCCAATTTCTCGGACTGGTATCGAAATCTTCGGATTATATTGAAGTTCGAAAAGAAATTGTAAATACCTGATATGTTAGCAAACAACCCATTTACGCAGCGGAAAACAAAAAACATAAACAACATGGATCGTTCCTTAGAACCAAGATCCGGATACAAATTTAAAGTTTATACAATATATATTAAATCTGCAGAAAAATCAATTCAAGGTTTAAGAAATCATACGCACGTTTGGAGGCTCCTCCAAGTTGTCTCTGAACGTGTTTTGCTACTGACCCAAGTGTAGGATCGAACCGACGTAGTCCACACGAAGATAATCGCAAGGAACTAAAGAGAGATTTGCTAGATCCTCTTTAGTCTTAAGAAACAAAGAAGAAGAATGAAGAATATTTTGATTTTCAATCAAAACCCAAAACTGGCGTGTGAGAGTGAAAAGGGGTTGTATGTTTTCTTTCTTTCAATGAAAATGAATGAAATGAATTTCTTAACAAGTTTCTCAATTAAACTTTTGTTTAAATAGTCAAGTTTAATTGCCCTATTCCCATATGGAATAGGCTTGGGCTCCAACCCAAACACCCCTTATTTCCAAGCACTCCCAATTAGATATTTATTTTAATTCATCATTATCTCAATTAAAAATCAATTAATATATATTTACAATATATAATATATATATATATATATATATTAACATTTAACAATAATGATATTTTTTTTTAAATATATGCGAACACATATTTAAACGTAATTTTATTTATTTAATTTTTCTAACAAATTAAATAAAGGCTACGACCTCAGAAAATTTAATTACACTGTGAAATTACCAAAATACCTTTTCGCCCAAAAAGACAAAAACACCTTTCTAACTTCCTGGCTCTTAAATTATCTTCTATATGTGTGACCCATAGGCTCCTCATCATACCGACAGTGTATAATATCGCGATTAACACTAATTAATCGTCTCACTATACACAGACTAAGATTGGCCTCTAGCAAGGTATCATGGCCACCCGATAGATTCAGATTCAGCAAAGTAGCTACCTATCAACGATATAGTTATACGTTATCTTGACGAGACGAAGACATAGAAATAGTGTCAACCTCCGGTTACTCTCGATATTATGTATTCAGTTACTGGACCAATGACCTGTATTATAAATTGGATAGAGCAACAACTCAATCCCACTGTGGCCACAGTTTTAGTGTCATTGTCATTTACTGAATTGCGCCGTGAGATAACTTCTCCCATACCCGGGAGTGATGAATCCTCTGTCTATCCACCATAGTCTTGATACACTCCTTGATGCAGCCAATCACTATCGTATTGACAGCTCTGAAAAGAACTGTGTTAGGCTAGTGTCAAACTGCACCAATCGATGCACAAGGCGCTCTGGTGATCTCAAGTCTAAGGATAACATGCACCATCATTCGTTAGAGGATTTGTTACATAGACACTGGGGTTACCATCCATATGGAATCCTCTGGTGGGTCAGTCTAGTGAACTTGCTGCGGTGTATTCGCCTACAGCAAACACCCATATGTTGCACCAAGCTGTCACCAAACAACCTTGACAAGTGAGATCAGTCACTGCCTTTCGATAGGGTTGTTCAACACTATGATAGTCTTACCGTATTATCTATGTCCTTACTTCAGAATAATACTAGGGCTATGGACGTTTCTAGAATGGCCACCATATGTGCTCATAGGGTTCTCACTATCACAATTTGAAACACTTGATACCCTTGTCACGATTCTACCATTCTAAGGATATATATCAATACATATTGCAATAATAATGATTTACGCGATATTGAATAAAATGCCTTTTATTGATTAATGAACATTATTGCAAAGAGTCAATTCTACAATAATTGATTGGCTCTAGGGCATCTACTATAACATGATAAGCCTTATATAGCTGAGTCTAGTCCTGATGCCACTCAGGAAGTAAAGGATACTTATCAAAAGTTTCTTGATGATGTTGATGGCGTTCGATGCCTTATGTTAGCATCAACGACACCTGAACTGCAAAAGTAGCATGAGAATATGGATGTTGCTGCCATTATTCTGCATCTCAAGGAGCTTTTCAAAAGAAATGCTCGACATGAGTGGTACAAGGTTTCGAGTGCACTGTTTAGGAGTCGCATGACTAAGGGAGCCGAAGTTGACCCTCATGTGCTCAAAATGATCGAGCACATGAAGAGGCTTGAGACTTTGGGTTTTGCGTTGGATGTAGAATTACAAATGGATTTAATTTTGCAATCCTTACTTGATTCTTTTGCACTGTTCGTAATGAACTTCAACGTGAACACAATGATGAAATCCCTGTCAAAGCTTCTGAACATGCTGAGGACTACAGAGCAGGACATGGAAAGGTCCAAACCTGTTTTACTGGTTGCTGCCAGTAAAGGAAATGGTAAAGGCAAGGGAAAAGCCAAGGCCAAACCCAAGCATAAGCCCAAACGACAGGATGCTCTTAAGCCTAAGAGTAGTGTTGGGAAGGGCGGGAAAGTAATTTGCTTCTATTGTGGTAAGCCTGGCCACTAGAGGAAGCACTGCAAGGCTTTCCTCGCCAGCAAGAAAAAGTCAGAGGTTTCAACTTCAGGTATGTTCATGATTGAGATTAACTTCTCTTCCTCAACATCTTGGGTCATTGATAAAGGAAGTGGTACTCACATTTATACGGATTTGTAGGGACTAAGGTAGAGTAAAGCACTCACCAAGGGAGAAGTGGACCTACGAGTTGGAAATGGAGCACATGTGGCTGCATTGGCTGTAGGAACTTACTGTTTATCTTTGCCTACGGGCTTGTTATTAAAACTACATAATTGTTATTACGTGCCTTCTATTTCCAGAAATATTATTTAAGTATCTGCTTTGGATAATATAGAGTATCATTTTGAGATTTCTAATGGATTGTTGTCCTTTAGTTTAAATGGTATCTATTTGGAATTACAAGGTTATATAACGAGTTATATGTTCTTGATTTAAACAATAAGGATATTCTCAATGTTGAAACCAAGAGAGCTAAACATAGTGATCGAAACTAGACATACCTCTGGCATTGCAGATTGGGTCATATTGATCAGACTCGCATTGCAAAACTTAAAAGGGATGTAGTTTTTGACTCTTTTGACTTCCAATCATTCGAGGTATGTGAGTCATGCCTTTTAGGCAAGATAACCAAGTCTCTTTTCACATGATAAAGTGCAAGGCTACTGAACTATTAGGCATCATCCATAATGATGTATGTGGTCCATTAACAGTTGAAGCCAGGGGTGGATATTTGTACTTCATCACATTTATTGATACTTTCAGTAGATATGACTATGTCTATCTTATAAGACATAAATCTGAAGCCTTTGATAAATTCAAAGAATTCATGAATGAAGTACAAAATATGTTGGACAAAAGTATTAAAGCTCTTAGGTCTGATCGAGGAGGTAAATACTTAAGCTCAGGGTTTTCTGAATACCCGAAGGAATGTGGGATAGTATCACAATTCACTCATCCGTATACACCCCAACACAATGGAGTGTCTAAGAGGAGGAATATGACCTTACTTGACATGGTTAGATCCATGATGAGTTTTAGTGATCTACCTGCATCATTCTGGGCTTATGCTCCAAAGACTGTGACTCACGTATTGAACCATGTGTCATCAAAGTCTGTAGATAAGACTCCATATGAACTATGGAGTGGGCGAAAGCCAACTTGTCTTATCTAAGGATTTGGGATTGTGAAGCTTATGTCAAGAAATTGTCTTCGAACAAGCTAAGCCCGAAATCCTGTAAATGTATATTTGTAGGGTATCCTAAGGAGACCAAATGATACTATTTCTACCATCTAGAAGAGCGCAAAATTTTTGTCGCTCGTACTGGTGTTTTCTTAGAAAATGATTTTTTTCTAAGAAGTACTAATGGGAGAAAAATATAACTCGATAAAGTTCTAGTACCACAAGATACATTAGATGAAGGACGGGGTAATGTGCCATAAGAGATGGTTGAACATCGTGAGGAGGTTACTTCACAATTTGTGGATCAAAGTGAACCACCTTAGGTAGCACAAGAGCTATGTAGATCTGGGAGAGTACGTCATGAGCCTAAGAGATACGGTTATATCATGACTCAACATGGTGACGTACTGGTCTACCAAGACAATGAACCAGAACCTACGAAGACGTTATATCAGATCCAGATTCCGTTAAATGGCTTGAAGCCATGAAATCTAAGATGGACTCCATGTACCAGAACCAAGTGTGGTCTCTAGTGAATCCACCTGAAGGGTTAAAACCCATAGGGTGTAAATGGGTCTTTAAGAAAAAGACTAACACGGATGGCAAGGTGCATACATGTAAGAGACGACTGGTTGCCAAAGGTTTTAGACAAATTCATGGTATTGACTATGAAGAAACCTTTTCATCGGTTGCCATGATAAAATCCAACTAGATTATGCTTGCGATTACCGCATATCATGACTATGAAATTTGGCAAATAGATGTCAAAATGGCTTTTTTGAATGGAAACCTCAAAGAGGATGTGTATATAACACAACCCGATTGTTTCATTCTTGATAGGTAAGCTAATAAGGTATGCAAGTTGCAGAGGTTCATTTACGGACTCAAGCAAGCTTCAAGGAGCTAGAATATTCATTTCAATGAAGCCGTAAAAGAATTCAGTTTCATCAAGAACGAATATGAGCCTTGCGTTTACAAGAAAGTGAGTGGGAGCGTAATGGCATTCTTGAAAAATTACTGCGACAAATCTGAACTTCACTCAAACTCAACACAAGTGAGCAGCTGAACATTACTGATTCAAGAACTACTACTTTTGAAGAAGAGACTAATCAAGTAAATCCATTACTGTAAATCTATAACATAAATTTTCACATTCTCTATACATGGCTATGGTAAAATCTCATATGCTAAATCTGACAAGTTGTAATTCACAAGTGGAGGCAATTTGGAGATTAATTAGAACAAGATGGCTAGTATTTTATGTTGCTGGACAGCAACTTTGAACCATTTGGAACTAAATGTCAAATTCATCTATGGTATCTTCTATAATGTCAATGCAGGATGCTACAGATTTTCCCATGGACATGGCTTCAGCAAGTTTGGCCCAAGCTACTTCGTGGTGGTGCAAAAGTAAGACTGTGTTTAGTATAACCCATCTGACTTGAGAATCTGCTTTCTTCTGTGTGAAGCCTAAGCCTTTAAGTAATGAATCCAACTGTTTCATAATCACACTAGTTCAATTAGTAATGTTGATACTTGCATAGTTCTGTCTCTTTTTCGATGAAATAAATTTTCATGGATAGGCTTTGAGTAGAAAATTGAGGAGAGGAACTGTATGAACCTTGTTTATATCAGCAAGGCCACTCTTAACATATCCATATAATAGATATTCCGTCGCCATGCCTACTAACGCTATACATGAGAATCTGTTCAGCGTCTGATAAGATATAATCAACCTTTAAAATTTTCTCATGTTTCAATAGAATATAATAAAATGGTGTTTCAAGACCAGCATACTATTGAAATTGATAAGTTGTCAACAAGCAGGAAGAAAAAAATGTGACAAGATGTAAACATACCGTAGCTGATACTTTACTAGAATTAACCTGTATGGCATGAGAAATCAAACAATTAAAGAACAATAGAAAACCTATAAGTATTCTAACATTGAGATGTTCAACCAGAAAGAAAGTGCCTAGTAGTTTTGTATGGTAGCTAAAGTCGCAGAGGGTGATAAGACAGTAGATTGAAGTGTTAATTGCAAACAACTAGCAATCAAACTCCATTCAGTAATTTTTCAAGAATTCGATAAAGTGTATGTTGATGACATACTTCTGATAAGGAATGATATACCGAATTTGCAGTCGGTAAAGACTTAGTTATCCAAGTACTTCTCCATAAAAGACTTAGGAGAAGCAGCCTTCATCCTTGGAATAAAGATTTATCATGATAGATCGCATAGGTTACTTGACCTAAGTAAGAGTACATACATTGACAAAGTACTGAAGAGACTTAATATGGAAGAATCCAAGAGGGGATTTCTTCCTATGTCACATGGTGTCTATCTCTCTAAGGATATGTGTCCTAAAACGGAAGATGAGAGAGATAGGATGAAGAGGATCTCATATGCATCAGCAATTGGATCAATCATGTATGTCATGTTGTGTACTCAGATTGATGTCTCATGTGCATTAAGCACTTGTAGCAGATATCAATTAGATCCAGGTGAGCGTCACTAGATGGTTGTCAAGAACATTCTTAAGTACTTGAAGAGGACTACGGATGTGTTCTTGGTTTATGGAAGGGAAGATGAGCTCATTGTAAGAAGATACAATGATGCTAGTTTCCAAACAGACAAAGATGATTATCGTTCGCAATTCGGGTTTGTATTTTGTCTCAATGGGGATGCAATGAGCCGGAAGAGCTCCAAGCAAAGCACTGTAGCGGATTCTACAATAGAGGCTGAGTATATTGCATTATTCGACGCGGTCAGGGAGGCAGTCTGGATTAAGAAGTTCATCACCGAACTTGGTGTGGTCTCCACGATTGTTGATCCAATAGATGTCTATTGTGACAACAATGGAGCAAATAGCTCAAGCAAAGGAACCACGATCTCATCAGAAGTCCAGACACATACTCAGACGATTCTATCTCATTATAGAAATGGCTGAGAGGAAAGATGTGCAGATCAGTACAGTGCATACTGATGACAATCTCGCTGATCCACTAACAAAGCCTCTGTCACAACAAAAACATGAACAACACTTGAGGTCATTTGATATTAAATATATGAATGATTGGCTATAGTGCAAGTGGGAGATTGTTAGAGTAGATGCCCTAGAACCAATCAATTATTGTAAAATTGACTATTTGTAATAATGTTCATTGATCAATAAAAGACATTTTATTCTATATTGTATAAATCATATTTATATGTATTGATATATGTCATTAGGATGGTAGAACCGTGACGAGGGTATCAAGTGTTTCAAATCTTGATAGTGAGAACCCTATGAGCACATATGGTGGCCATTCTATAAATGTATGTAGCCCTAGTATTATTTTGACTAAGTACACAGATAATACAATAAGACTATCATAGTGTTGAACAACCCTGTCGAAAGGCAGTGACTGATCTCACTTGCCAAGGTTGTTTGCCGACAACTTGGTGCAACACATGGGTGCTTGTTGTAGGCAGGTTCACTGGACTGACCCACCAAAGGATTCCATATAGATGGTAACCCTAGTGTCTATAGAATAAATCCTCTAACGAATGGTGGTGCATGTGATCCTTAGACTTGAGATCATCGAAGCGCCTTGTGCACTGATTAGTGTAGTTTGACACTAGCCCAATGTAGTTCTATTCAAAGCTATTAATACGATAGTGATTGGCTGCATCGAGGAGTGTATCAAACTATGGTGGATCGATAGAGGATTCATCGCTCCCGAATATAAGAGAAGTTATCTCATTATGCAATTCAGTAAATGACAATGACACTAAATCTGTGGCCACAATGGGATTGAGTCATTGCCCAATCCAATTTATTATTCTGGTCATTCGTCTAATAACTGAATACAAACACATCCAGAGTAACTGAGGTTGGCACTATTTCTGTACCTCAGTCTCGATGAGATAACAGATGATGAAATGATTTGATTGCACGGTAACCATATCGTTGACAGGTAGTTGTTTCGCTAAATCTGAATCTATCGAATGGTCATGATCTCTTACTAGGTGCCAATCTTGGTATGTGTGTAGTGAAACAATTAATTGGTGTTAATCGCGATACCACTCACTGCCGATATGATGACGAGCCCACGGGTCACACACATAGAAGATAATTTAATAATTAGTTTGTGCAAGAGGCATTTTCTTCTTTTAAGATGAAGTAATATTTTTGTGATCTCACGGTGCAATTAAATTTGCTAATATTGTTGTCTATATTTAATTTAATGTTAAAATTAAATAAGTGAAATTATATTTAAATATATATACGCATATATTTAAATGAATTATTATTGTTAATATATTTCATAAATATATTAATTAACTTTAATTATAATAATAATTAATTTAAAATAAAAATACCACAAAGGGGGTGTTTGGATACAAGGTTAGAGTTATGTCTATTCCTCATTAGAATAGGATTTTGACACATACACTAGAGAATGAATTAATTCATTCATTCAACCAAAGAAAACGAAAAAAGGAGGCAGCTCATTTTCTCTACTCCTCTCACGTTTGCCTTCCATTTTTCAATCAAAGATTTTTCTTTGATTTTGGTTTGATTCTTGAAGTCAAAAAGAAGATTTTTCTTTTATTTTGCTTTGATTCTTAAAGTCAAAAAAATCTAACAAATCCTTCTTTGGTTCTTCGAATTGTCTTCATATAAATCACCTTTCGTTCGATCCTATTCTCGATTAGTTACGAAATAGATTCAAAGATATTTAAAAAAACCTCCAAACATGCGTAAGATCTTTTATCCTTGTCTGGATTAATATTAAATTTGTTCTTTTAAATTTAGGCATGTAAAATATATACATCTCAGACCCTGATCTTAGGTTAATCAGAGTAATCGATAGAAAACAAAAATTTTGTTTTCCACTGCATTTACCCTATCGATTTAATTACCAGATAGTAACTCACACCGTCCAGACTTCCAAAGTACAACCATGAATAATGATAACCCAATCGAATATTTGCAATGCTTTCCTTTTCGTATATGACTTCCAGATAAAATTGCCATAACTAACTTGGCAGTATTTCATGAGATATAAATTTTGCCAAAGTCTCTCAAAGCTACAAACTTTCTTGCTTAAAAACCCAAAGAAAAGGAAAAATACATCGCCAGACAATAAATTCAATTTAATGGTTTAAAAAGCATGATACATATTACATAATTTGAATGGGACTTCATTTCGGTTTATGCAATCTTATATACAGTCTATTCATTGAATGCACACACAAACCCTATCGGAATAGAGCATAAATCTTCGTATAGAATATGGCCAGTTTTTAAAACATTCTCTTCATACCTGGGTAACAACACCTGCACTAGTTCAGGCGATAAGTCAATGCTAGATGCTAATAAAGTGTTACGACTGCTACTAGCTTTCGCAAGCACCAATTAAAACGGAAAATTGAATAAAGAAATAGGAGGAGGGTTCAGAACCTGCTTAAAGTGCCATCTCAGCTTGTAAGGCAGCAAGTTCATCTTCCTCAGCCGTGCGCTTCTGTGGAACAGGGCGAGCTTGTTGCCTGCCAGCAGGAACTTGCACTGGAGCAGCTGGAGCTGTGGTTGCAGGCTGAAGAAGCCGTTCTTCCAACTCTGCACCTTCCAGTTCTTCAAGTTCTGCTTCCAACTCATCCTGTGTTGCCAAAAATACCAACAATGTTCAGAGTTTCTTTCAAAGAACGTAGAATAAATGCGAATAAAACAAAATGTTCTCTAAGAAGAATTTCAATACACATCAAGAGAATAATGACCTCATCAAAATCGGCAGCTGCACCAATAGGAGTTGACAAAGCTTCCTGGATCTGTTTCATGTTCTCAGTCTGCTCATTGATCTCATCCATGGTTTTGTCCACATCATCTATATTCCTGAAAACAACCCAACATTATAACACACATCAGCCATTGTTATTATTATTATCATCTAAATTCTGTGGTGATATATTTATATGATTCTCCATGTCTTTCATGAAACAAAGAAACAAGGTATACACATTAGTGTAGGTTCCAACTGACTTATAAATATTTTCAACTTCTCCAGTAAAAGGCAAATTGTAGAACAGACCATGTATCAAATTGCAAAACTTACCAGGCAACACAAACTTGTCCCTTTATATAATGGAAAAGAATTAAAAGGAAAAGGGGTAAAAACCTGAGACAAAGAAAATATGCCATATACCCTGGTAACCGGTTCCACTAACATGCACAATGAAGATGCTAAAACCAATTTAATGTATGATGGAATTAAAAACTCTGGTAATAACAAATAAACAGATGAATCTAAGCAGATACTTACGTTGCTTTCTGCATTGCCTTCATTGCAGATGCTCCTGTCCTCAATGCATCTACAGTCTCAGTTGTGGCTTTTGCACCCTCTAACATAATCATCTGTTGACCTTATACATAATTAGTATAAGCATGCAGCAAAAACTAAACATTGATTACAAAGTTCCATCATCACCTGATCATGAATGCGCAATTGGAAATTCCCAAGCTGTTCTATTTGTTGTTCATATAGCCTCTTCCTCTTCAAACATTGTATTGCAGCTGCATGCATGCAACACAGGTAAATAGTAAGCCAGTAATCATACATGCTCTGGAGATTTTATTTACAAACTACCCAAGCAAACAAAAAAGATAAATGAAATTTTTCTCACTGAAACTACATGATAATTTCTGACAATAATACAATACAAAAATACAAAAAAAAAATAGAGATCTCCTTGCGCTTCTCAGCCATACCTCTTTTGTTCTTTGCTCTGGAGTATTCCTTGGCCCTTTCAACCTCTACAGAAGCCTTTTTCAGGAGTACTTTCTCCTTTTTCTCAAGCATTTCAAGCGTCTACACAATGCAAAGAAGATACAGTTTACACTATGCACAATGATAGCAACATAGAAACCAACATACCAGACAGAACCAGCATCATAAATCTCACTGAAAATGTGTAAACAAGTCAAGTCACAATAGATTCAAGTGCAAGAGAAATATCCTAGTGCTAAAATTTGGATAAAATCCTTAAACACCACTAATACTAGAAATGTGCAAGAGAACCATACTATGATTCTGTTAGGATCCCACATCGGGATCTCAGACCCACCAAGTGTGGTACTCAATCTTAGGGGCTCTCCCACCTATCAGGCCGGTCTTTTGGATTGGACTCTTCCTTAGACTTGAGTTCTAACATTGGTGCTTTTCGTTGAGAGTTGGGCTGCGAAAAGGGCTACCTATAGGCTAGATTAAGGGGTAGTGTGCTCTCCTTGGGAGGAGGTGCTGCATTGAATAACTGATAGGTGAGTAAAGCTGCCCAAAGGGGGAAAGAGCTACCATCAGGTCAGTATCGATAAAGTGAAAGTTGTCATGGACGTCGACTCTTGAAGGGGGGTGCAATGTTAGGATCCCACATCGGGATCTCACACCCACTGAGTGTGGTACTTAAGCCTAGGGGCTCTCTCACCTATCAGGCCGGTCTTTTGGGTTGGGCTCTCCCTTGGGCTTGAATTCTAACAGATTCAATTGCATTTAGAAAATCAAAATTAAACACCACTGTATTTTCTAGTTTCTACTACCATAAAAATTGGTCTTGGTTATGGTTCCTCAATGTTGCGGAGTGAATAACAAAAGTATAGTATTGTATAATTAGAAACATCATTCTTAATTCAAATTGTTTTTTTTTTCTTATTCAAAATATTTCCTTCAAATAATAATGCAACAAGAAACAGTCAAAGTTAAAGAGAACATAAAAGTTTCGATTGTAAACAATTGCACTCCACCGATCAACAAACAGCCTCTAATTAATTAATTAATTGCCCAGCAAAAATCATAATAAATTCGTAAACCCAGTACAAAAAAATTAAAAATAAATAAATAGATAAAAAAGAAGAGCAACAATGTGAAAAAAATACCTCATTTAACTTGTCAAGCGTTGTGAGAGCATTGGTTTCCTGTTTAGGTTTCCCAAAAAGCCGATTAAACATGGTTGATTCTCCGTGATTATTCAAAACCCTCGATCTTCCCTGTTAGAATCAAATTATTAGATCATCCAAAATCCTAATTCTGAAATTCTACCCTAACCGAAACTATTGATTTCAACGAACGATCGGACCGTATATAAAATTAAAATCATTTTAATTGAAGTACCTGTGAAAATTAACGGATTTTGGGAGTTCGATTAAAAGATACACGAGAGAGAGAAAGAGATCTGAGAATTATAAGAGAGACAGTGAAAGATTGGGTTTCGTGTTATCTTAATCGTGTTGTTTTGACTCTATTTTAATGGACGGATGTTCTCACTTCCTCCGACTGAATGCGACGTCGCTTCGGAAGGGTTGTTCATTGTTGTAATACTGTGAGTCTGTGACCCTGTTTGGATTATTTTTTACTTTTTTAATTAAAAAAAAAAAAAAAACATAGAAAACTAAAATGAACAGCATGTTAAAGGTGGATGTATATGCATTTGTTTTGGATTTCGAAGTTAAGAGATTTGATACATTCTCTTAAAACTTGGTTAAAATGACTTTTAATATTTTCAAAATAAATTATGTATAAAACTAAAGTAAAATATAATCTTTTCATTTTTCAAATTTTGAATATCCTATCATATCAGGAAGATGGAAATTAACTTTTTTTATTTTACGTAAAAAAAAAAAAATTATATATATATATATATATATATTATACACTAAATTCACGTACTTTTCATATCATGATTATCTATTAATTATGAATTTTTTCTAAAAAAAAATGACGGTGCGCATTGGCCTAATAATAATAACAACAATCAGTACAATTTTTTTGCACCAACAAATAATCTAATAACATTTTTTCATCCTTAAACTTTTAAATACTAATTTACTACCTAAACTATGTTAATAATTAAGTTAAGAGAAAGGGCAAGGATGGAAAAAAAAAAAAAAAAAAAAAAAAAGAAAGAAGTTATAAGTGAGTGCGGAATTGTGACAAAAATATCCTTTACAATTTAACTTAAAAGTTAATTGGATCTTTCAATTTTTTTATAAAATTTTTTTTTTCCTCCTCACATTATTCTTTTTTGTTTTCCACTCTCTTCTTCCTTTATTTCACATTTTCTGTGTCTTCTGAATCAACATTTCTTTCCCATCAATTCCTTCCTTTCTCCTCCTCTTTCCTTTCTTTCTTCTCTTCTTATTTTTCTTCTTCCTTTCTTTTTTCTTCTCTTCTCATTCCTTTCTTTCTTCTCTACTTCTCTCCATGGTTGCTTGGCCCTCGCGGTGGGTTTGGGTCTGCAGTGCACCGCTTTATGTCTCTGATGGTGGTATTAGTCAATAGATTTTTTTTGTTTTTGTTTTTCTCTATTATGCGGGAAAAAAATAGAAAAAAAAAAGATTAAGATGAAATGGTCTTAATTCTATGAGTATGATGATGATGATGGCATGATATCTTAAAGATTGGTGGTTGGCCAGATCGGGACACAAGTTGTTTAGGAAGAAAAGGGACAAAGATTGTGGCAGAAGTGTTGGTGGATGTGATGAGACAAGCGATTTATGGGTTGTTGATTATATGGGTACTGTGTCAAGGTCCAGGTCTCTTTGTAGCTTCAGGGGCAGTGGGATTTTCGGGTCAAAAGAAGGTGGTGATTTGATGAGTTATTCTGGAGCTCGGAGTTCTATTTCAACTGCAAGGAGTTTTGGGGCCAAGTGGCCAACGTCAGTCTACTCTTTGATCCAGAGAGAGAAGAAGTGGCTTCAGTGAAGCTGAGCCAAAAAAAAGTGGGATTGATAATGAAAGGAGAGATAGTTCAAAAAGAGGAGGATTATAAAAAGAGAGAAGGAGAAGAACGAAGAAAGGTGAAGAAGAAGAAAAGAGATTCATGGGGCTTGTAGATTTGTGGATTTGCTTGATTAATGGAGGTTTTGTGAAGATGGGAGAGACGGTGATAGAATGGATTGACATGACATATAATAATAAATAATTTTTTAATTCAAACAATCAAGGGCATTTTTGTCATTATAGTGAATATTACTGTTTTTAACGAAACTATTAAAGAAATCTAATAGGTGGTAAATTGGTATTTTAAAAGTTAGAGGTTAGAAAAGTGTCGTTACGCTATTATTCAGGTAAGACAAAGTCGTTTGCTCTAACAACAACCATTATTTTGATTAGGGCAAAATATTCATATATTACTCATGCTTAGAGATACTTTAAATCTCGATTTCAATAACTCTTTATTAGTTGTATTAAATTCTAACTTAGAAAGTGAACCAATTTACTTTTAGGGTGTGTTTGATTCAGGAAATGTTAGATTACTAAAATTTTATATTACCTTGAAGGGGCGTTTGGTTGTAGATTATATGAGATTACTAGGGTTATGTTATTTTATATTACTTTATTATCACATCTGACTGTCAAATAATATAAGATTCTAGTAATCTTTCAATGCCAATAGTAGTTAATGTTAGTAATATAGATTATTGAGAATCTTTAAAAAAAATGTGTTTAGTTACTTGGAATAAATGGGTGGATATGTTATATTAATATGTTTGGTTTAGATAAATAAATTGATAGGTATGTTATTTAAATTACTAAATTACCCTCTTTTTAAATATTATATAATATTATTTTTATTATTAATTTTTGAATAGTTTCTTTTAACCCCCAACATTTCAGATTTACTTAAAACACTCTTGCTTATATAAAACTTTAATTTATAACAAAATCACCCCCACCACCCCAAGCCACTGCCCACCATTGCCATCCGCCACCGGAAGTCTCCTAGAGTCCCCATGAGTAGCCCACCATCACCGAGAGGCTCTGATATGGCCGTTTCTGGCCATATTGATGGCCAAAAACACCCCTATCGAAGTAGATTTGGCCGAGATTGGGTAGATATCTCAATCGAACTGATATCAGCCAGATCTTGGGTAGATATCCCAATCGTCCCTTGAGTCCATTTCCTTAATAATCTACCCAAGATTTGGCAGATACGGTTGGATTTTGGCCAAATCTCACCGACGCCGGCATCGGCAATCCAAGACAAATCGCACCAACGTCGACATTGACAACCCTCCTTGGCACCCCGAAAATACTTCCCTCTTCCTTCCAACCAAAACCCACCTCACCCCACCTCCGTTAGTCTCGCTAATCGTCGGCAAAAGCAGGTTGTTGCCACCACTAGTGTTTTTCAATTTCCGGCTGATTTACTCATCAGAAATCAATTCTGTCGCCACCATTACACTCACTAGCACTTTCTCTTCAAAAGCCCCAACACCCCAACCTTCAATTGTTTGCCGATCATCATCCTAAATTCTAGGGTTTTGAGTGAATAGGAATAATGTAAACCTGACCCATCTAGGCTTCCGGGTCCTAGTTAAACTGATTAAACCGGTCGGGCTGAGCTAGGTTTTAAAACAGTGATTTTACATCTATTGAATGATAAATGTTTAACAAACACTTCATTAAGCGCTTGGCCAAATCTCATCATTCAGGACCTTGTAAAACCCATAAGATGATATTCCTTAAACCTTTCGGAGTTATGAATTCAATATCTATGGAATAGTGTTCTCTGACCCATAGAACTACAATCCCAATAAGCCAGTGTATTGATCCATCAAATAACTGAATCTCACCTTCTACTCTAATCAAAGACTATAGTCTACAAATCAAAGGTACACTACCCACTCAGGATTAAGTTACATATGCCAAAGTTGCTAAGGTGTGAAGTTTATGTTTTCCGTTACGGTAGTTACTCAGAATTATAAACTTCACTTGGTCCAGTTCAATGCATATCTAATGCACAAGTGTTTCTGCTCTAAAATCCTTATTTTAGTGATTCGAGATTTATTACCCTCACGAAAACAGACACACAACATCCTTATCAAACAGAGTGCCTAGCTTGTGTTATATGGTTGTTAACATAATTTCAAACTACAATAAAATCTCGCATTTCTTATATATGATTGCTTCATATAAACGAGGATTTTATCTTATCTATTAGCTCAAGAACCTTTGATCTACATATACACATGTAATATAAAGGAGATATGTGATGATGATACAAATAAAATATTTTTATTTGTTTAACAATTGTTTACATTATTTCAGAAAATCATTGTATTCATAGGGCATAACCCCAACAAATTCCTGCCAGATTCCTCTTTGAATTATGATTCGACTTCTTTAGGAAGATATCTCTTAGATTGCATGCTTAGGGTGTGAGTAAGATCCATTAGAAATATTTACAATTTGGCCCTTGAGAAATTTGGGCTCTACACAAGAAGAAGTCACAAGACTTGCGCATTAAATGAAGATTGATTCTCATCTAATCTGAACCGTTGATTGTTCTTTAATCTAAAGGATAAAAATTGATGTAAAAAGTTATGTAAAGTTAAGCAACCATTGATCCTGTCTACATCTATATAATTTAATTTGTAATATCAATGAATAATATAACTATATAAGGTATAAATTCAATTTCCTAGTTTTTTATAATTTAAATAGGGTATCTTCTTTAACCTTAAAAATGGGGTAATTTCGTATTTTATATGAAAAATCAACTTTGCAAAGTTAGGGGTAGTTTCTGTTGAATTTTGAAACTCCAAGGTAGTTTTGAAATTTATCCTTTTTTATAAANATATCTAAGTCAACTTAGAAGAAACATGTTCCATGCAATCTTGATGGCTTAACTAAAGTTTTCTCTGCTATTTTTCTTACTTCCAGGCAGCCCACTGTCAGAGATTTCATGAATACTATCGTTTCAACAACCCAAGATTTTGGCAGAGTCTTCCCACCAATAACATGCAAGCTGGATTCAACCCTCGGCAGTGTGATCCAGACTCTTGCTTCCAAGTCTGTTCACAGAGTCTATGTAGTAGCTGACAAGGAAGATGAACTTGCTGGTGTAATTACCCTAAGAGATGTGATCTCTTGCTTCATATTTGAGCCTCCTAATCATTTCGACGACCATTTTGGGTTGTCAGCCAAAGAAATGTTGAGTCAATGATAGTTTTGTTGTTAAAATCTATAACCTCATGAGCGGACACCAGATATTACTCAAATGAAGTTCTTATTTCCTGTAGTTCTTTTTTTCAAGTAACTCCAATTGAAATTCCAGGGAGTTTCCTCAATGCTCTATCATTTACCATCTGTCTAGTCCTTTCCACATTCTCCCACCTTTGCAACACAGCATATATATTGGATAGAACCACGAAAGGAGTTGGGTTTTCTGGCTCCAACTCCGAAAGCTTCATCACAGTTTCTTCTCCCAGCTTGGAATTCATGTGAGACCAACAAGCACCAAGCAGAGAATAGAAAATAGAAGCAGAAGGCTCTGATAATTCTTGTATTAGTTCTTCAGCTTCATCTAGCCTCCCAGAACGACCTAAAAGGTCAATTAGACAACCAACATGCTCTGGATTTGGGTTGATACCATAATCATCGCTCATCATTCTAAACACTTGCAGTCCCTTTTCAACTTGACCAGTATGACTGCATGCAGACAGAATACTAACAAAAGTTGCTGAATTTGGCTTTACCTTTTCCTCCTGCATTAGGTCAAAAATTTCAACCGCAGACTCAAACTCTCCATTTCTTCCATATCCAGACACCATGGCATTCCAAAATGCAGGATCATCAGGTTTTATCTTAATTTGATCAAAAACTCTTCGTGCCGCAGAGGGAAACCCACATTTCATGTACATGAAAATAAGTGCCGTACACAAGAAGTCATCATCACCAATATCAGTTCTAATAAAATGCCCATGAATCTCTTTTCCGCACTTCAGAGCAGCCATGTCTGCACAAGCTGATAAAAGACTTGTAACACATTTTGAACTCGGTACTTCACCAGCTAATTGCATTTTCTTAAAGTATGTAAAAGCTTCAAATCCCTTCCCTAATTGAGCGAACCCACTAATTATGGAATTCCATGTTGCTGAATCAGGCTCAAGTCCTTCATATTCTAACTGTTCAAACAACTCAATGGCCTTCTCAGTCTGATTATTTAGCATCATCCCAGCAATCATCGAATTCCATGTAATAAAATTCCTGCGTCCATTTAGTTCTTTAAATACATCATAAGCCCAGCGCACACGACCACATTTTGAATACATGTCAATAAGTGCAGTACCAACCATAGTATCAAATTCCATCTCCAATTTCACTATAAGTCCATGAATCTGCCTACCAAGCTGGAGATTAAGAAGACTTACACAAGCCGAAATAACCGAAGTAAGAGAAACTGAATTAGGTTCTTCACTTAAACACTCCCTCATCTCCCTGAACACATCTAACGCCTCTCGTGGAACCCCATTATGCAGAAGCCCAGTAACAAAAGCATTATAGCTCACAACATTCTTATTACGCATATCTCCAAACAATCTTGTAGCCAAACCTATTTCTTTACAGTTCGAATACATAGTCAACAATGCAGTTGCCACATATATATCCATATCTACACCTAACTTTATTGCCAAACAATGCATTTGCGTGCCATCTTCAACACTGTCACAGCCAGACAAAACACTTGCTACAGTAACCGCATTGGGCCTAAACAATCCAAGGAGCGTTTCTTTGAAAACCCTCATACCTTCTCTGGAATACCCATTTTGTGAATATCCAGAAATCACAGCGTTCAATGAGGCCAAGTTTCGCTGTGGCATTTCGTCGAACGCCTTAAGAGCATCACCAAGTAAATTAAGTTTCATATACATGTCGCCGAGAGCTGTAGCTGAATAAACGTCTACCGAAAACCCGGTTTTGATGAGATGGGTATGGAGGATTCGGCCTTGAATTGGTGATTGGAGCTTGGCACAGACTTTGAGCAGAGGAGGGAAAGTGAAGTTTTGCGGAGGCAACGAGGCAGAGTGGTGTTGTGCGTACAAATAAAGTGCTTCTTTGTAGAAGCCATTCTTGACCAGATTGGGTATTTGGTGTTTCATTGGATGGTAGGGGAGCCGCGGAGGGCATGAGCTTGGTCGTGTTACTGAATCAATGTTGGCAATTCATACTGTGAGTTATACGAAGTCGAAGTTTGACTGCAAGTAAATGTTTGGGCCTTAAGAATCGGAAATAATTACATTTTGGCCCCTGCGTCGATCCCTCTTGGTTGCTAATAGAAGTGACCACTGTCATTAACTTCAGGGTTTCGAAGGATTAATTGAAGTGGGCACAAATTGACCTGAACACCCCTGATTACCGGAAAAAAAGTATAAGTGTATGCAGACATTACCATGCACAAACTAGAGTACACAAATCCTAATTTCAACTCATCGGAGTTTATCCTTTATTCCAGGGAGGATTTTGGATATTTTGCAAACATTTGTTTTAAATCCTTCGGTGACCGAGTGAAATATTGGGTCACCTTCAATGAGCCAAACTATCAGGTCATCCTTGGTTATCGTTTAGGTGAATATCCTCCATCTCATTGCTCAAGGGCATTTGGAATTTGCAGTCGGGCAATTCAGAGATGAAGCCTTTCATTGCAGCTCAAAATGTTATCCTATCACATGCTACTGCAATTCATATATACAGAACCAAATACTAGGTAATAACAGTAACAATATACAATGAAAAGAGTAATAGTTTTATTTTCTAAAAGTTTCTGGATGAGAGGATAGGAGTAGACTTAACAGTAGCAGTGAAACTCTAGAGAGAGCAAGGAGGTAGCATTGGGATTGTTTTGCACGCCGCATGGTTTGAATCTGTTGATGCTTGATTTTGACACCAACAACTCGCACGTGCAAAGTGCTAAGAGAGTCTTAGAAATTACATGTGATGGATTCATAAGATTTGAATATGGTGCTGAGATTATATATGTTTGCCGAAAACATAAATAAAAGATTGGCAAGAGAGGTTTTTAAAGTGGTTCGGATGCTTAAAGCGAATCCGACATCCACTGTTATTTTGCTATTCTCTGACTATTTCTATGATATTGCCCGTAAGACATACAAAGATGGAGAAACATTTTGTTTATAGAGAAAAATAATAAAACTCAAATCTATGCGTAGCTCTCATATGCCCAACCTCTTCTTTTCGTGAAGAGAAGTGTCAATTTATACACCTTTGAGGTCAATGTAATGAGTGCTTTTGCAAATTGCCTTCACACATAGAGAGTTCTTATTCGTCCTTATCTTAAAATGAGATAGGGTTGGTATAAAATATCTCTGAGGTGGTATGAGCTTGACAACTAGTACACTTTGTCTTTTAGGCATTTGTTGAGCTGACATCAGCGTGAATTTTTTAGGCATAACAGAACCCCCCCCCCCCAGTTTTTGGAGTGCGTAATCACGTTTCAAAAACTCATGTCGTAGATCTAAATGGCTGTCGCACTATAGGCTGCAGTCTCGAACTGAAGAGCTCGAACTATGCATGGCGTGATTAGGTGCTGAGAGCTAAGATTGCGATCTGAGAGCTTGGAGCGACCCAAAACTGAGCGTGATCTGATAACTGACATGAAATATCCAGTAGATGAATTCCCAGAGGGCGCTAACATCAGAAGCCCAAACGCACGGCTTAGAGGCCTTAAACGGACAAGCCAACTTAAAATAGTCATAACTTTTGATCCGGGAGGAGTTTTGGAGCGCGTAAGATATCCACAGAAAGTTCGTTCCGAGCTATACATTGTGGTAACTAGGAGACCTAGTTGAGACCATTTTCAGGGCCAAAATCCACCGTTTCAGCATGTATTGGGGCTATTTTGAGTTTTCTACGCGTTTTTTCTAACGCTAGCAGCTAGTCGCAACCTGAGAACGGAGAACTGATTGCGGTTTGAGAGTTGAGAACAAAACCTAAGGCGATTCGCAATCTCAGAGCTAAGAGCTGATTGTGATTGAGAGCTAGGAGTTGATCGTGATCTGATAAGGGCTCGACTTAAGAGTTTGAGGCGTGCGATCTGAACGATCTGATGCACGCGATTTAAAATGAGCGAGCTTATAAGCCCAATCAGAGAGCATAAGGAACTCGATATGAGATCATAAGGAGCTCGATCTAAGACCATAAAGAGTTCGATCTAAGATCATAAAGAGCTCTATCTAAGAGCATAAGGAGCTTGATCCCAGAACTTGGGAGCTCTTTACGATCTGAAAGCTTGAGAGCTCTTTGTGATCTAAGAGTTTAAGGAGTTCAATCAGAAAATAGAAAGAGTTCGATCAGAAAGCGCGAAGCTTGATTTGAGAACAAGAAGTTCGATTAGAAAGCGCAGAGCTTAATCTGAGAACAGAAGGAGTTCAATCAGAAAGCGCAAAGCTTAATCTGAGAACAAGAAGTTCGATTAGAAAGCACAGAGCTTGATATGAGAACAGAAGAAATTCAATCAGAAAGCGCAGAGCTTGATTTGAGAACTCGAGATCAGCGATCTAAGCGCAATCTAAATTATCTGAATGCGTGATCTCAACGATCTTAAATATGCGATTTAGATTATCTAAGCATGCAATCTACGATCTGAACACGTGATCTCAACGATCTTGAACGCGCGGTCCGGATGAGCGTGCGATCTAGCCACACGATCTACGTGATCTGAACGATCTTGAACGTGCTATCAGGATGATCTGAGCGTGCGATCTACTATCTGGATGATCTGAGCGTGTGATTTGACCACACGCGATTGGAGAGCTCTGATGCATACGATATGCGATCTGACCACGCGATCCGAGAGCTTTGATGCTTGCGATCTGCGATTTGGCCACGCGATCTGAAGCTGAAGATCAGAGCGATCTGAGCTTGCGATCTGACCACGCGATTGAAAAGCTTTGATGCGTGCGATCTGCGATCTGACCACGCGATTGAAAAGCTCTGATGCGTGCGATCTACGATCTGACCACGCCATGGAGATCTCTGATGCGTGTGATCTGCGATCTGACCATGAGATTGAGAACTCCAATGCGTGCGATCTGCGATCTGACCACGTGATTCGAGAGCTATGATGCGTGCGATTTGCGATCTGGCCATGCCATCTAAAAATTTTGATACGTGCGATCTACGATTTGACCACATAATTAGAGAACTTTGATGCGTGTGATCTACGATCTGACCATGCCATCTGAGAACTCTGATGCATGCGATCTGCGATTTGACCACGCCATCGGAGAGCTTTGATGCGTGCGATCCGCGATCTGACCACGCGATCCGAGAACTCTAATGAGTGTGATCTGCGATTTGGCCACGCGATCCAAGAGCTCTGATACGTGTGATCTGCGATCTGACCACGTCATCTGAGAACTCTGATGCCTGTAATCTGGCCACGCGATCCGAGAGCTTTGATGCGTGTGATATGCGATCTGGCCACGCGATTTGAAAGCTCTGATGCGTGCGATATATGATATGCCATCGGAGAGCTTTGATGCATGTGATCTGCGATCTGACCAGGCGATCTGAGAACTTTGATACGTGCGATTTGCGATCTGGCCACACGATCAAAGAGCTCTGATGCGTGCGATTTGCTATTTGGCCACGCGATCGAGAGCTCTGATGCGTGCGATCTGCGATCTGACCACACGATCCGAGAACTCTGATGCGTGCGATCTGCGATCTGACCACGCGATCCGAGAACTATGATGCGTGCGATCTGTGATCTGGGCACGCGATCTGAAGCTGAAGATCAAATGATCTGAGCGTGCGATCTGCGATTTGACCACGCCATCTGAGACCTTGGACGCAGGTTGGAGACTTGCATGGGCCACCAAACTGTTGATGCTTGATTTTGACACCAACGACTCGCACGTGCAAAGTGCTAAGAGAGTCTTAGAAATTACACATGATGGATTTATGAGATTTGAATATGGTGCTGAGATTATATACGTTTGCAGAAAACATAAATAAAAGATTGGCAAGAGAGGTTTTTAAAGTGGTTCAGATACTTAAAGCGAATCCTACATCCACTGTTATTTTGCTATTCTCTGACTATTTCTATGATATTGCCCGTAAGACATACAAAGATGGAGAAAAACTTTGTTTACAGAGAAAAATAATAAAGCTCAAATCTATGACTAGCTCTCGTATGTCTAGCCTCTTCTTTTTGTGAAGAGAAGTGCCAATTTATACACTTTTGAAGTCAATGTAATAAGTGTTTTTGCAAGTTGCCTTGACACATGGAGAGCTCTCATTCATCCTTATCTTAAAATAAGATAGGGTTAGTATAAAATATCTCTGAGACGATATGGGCGTAGCAGCTAATACACTTTGTCTTTTAAGTACTTGTTGAGCTGACATCAACATGACTTTTACATTAGCAAGTCCACAGCAGACAAGTTAGCAGGCGAAGGAAGTCAATCCTTGTTCATGAATTGGTTAATCCTCAACTTCTCACTCAATTGTTTCGCATGACTAAACACACATAATGCATATTTATCTTCATGATTTAAAGATACTGCACTATTGGTTGAATGCAGGTTTTTGGACCCAATTACATATGGAAAATATCCAGTAGAGATGAGGGAACTATATTACCCGAGTTTTCAAGCAAAGATAAAGAGAAATTGAAGATGGGACTGGACTTTATAGGAATCAATCACTACACCAGTTACTATATCCGAGACTGTATCTCTTTTGTATGCGAACCTGGATGGGGAGCTACCAAGACAGAAGGATTTTGCGGACGAAGTAACCAAAGAAATGGTGTCCCCATAGGAGAATCCGTATGCAATCTAAATTCATCACAAGCATACTGACTTCACATTCATAAAGCAGTTGCTGAAACCTTTTTGCTTTGCAGACCTCATTGGAGTGGCTAAATGTATACCCACCGGGAATGGAGAAGGTTATAAACTACGTGAAAGAGAGATACAATAACATACCCATGTTCATTACAGAAAATGGTAAGTAGCTATCTACTGAGCTGTCAAGGCACAAACTTGCTACTTATCCTTGCCCTTGCATACCTTCATTTTCTTTGCAGGATACGGCGAGATAAATACTCCAAATTCCACCACAGAAGAATATCTCCATGATGTCAAAAGGGTCGAACATATGACTTGCTACTTAGATGCACTGTTGACAGCAATGAGGTAAGGATGTGCTGGATTAGAATTTTTAAACAATCAAATCAAAAAGGCATTGATCTTTATCAAAAAGCTCCCAAGACTTCACAATCTTTCTATGTTAATGAATATTTCCTTGGCCAATGTCTCTCCCTATTTTAACAGAAATGGAGCAGATGTCAGGGGATACTTTGCTTGGTCCTTGCTAGACAACTTCGAATAGACAAGATTTGGACTTCACCATGTTGATTATGCCACACTGAAGAGGACTCCTAAGTTATCAGAAACTTGGTATAAAGAGGTCATTGAAAAGAACAGCATAATCAAATCCCAGACACCAGAAGAGCATCAACAAGTTGGTCCGTCCAACTTGGGTTTGCCCTTTAAGGCCACAACATTTATTCCCTTAATTTCCCCGCATCTCCACCAAGAAGTTGGTCAGTCCAACTTGGGTTTACCCTTTAAGGCCCACAACATTAATTTGTTGTTGTGGTGTGGGGACTCGAACCCGATGCTTGAGGATGGACACCACGCACTGATACAGTATGCTTGTACGGAGAATTGTATTTTCAATACATTTAATTTTCAATCAAGGGTTATATACTTTTGATAGAGAGTATACAATTTATTGATTATTTCAGTTACAGATTACATAATATAATATCTGATATAATTAAGAGATTACAATATATTTATAATATTTGAGAATAATAAACCTAATATAATTAAAGGATTACGAAATAATTGAAGATTTTATAGAATATTTAGGAAATTTCAACAAGACAGATGCGTCAAAGAAGGTTGATTTTCCTATAGTATTGCCTTAAGGCCAAAAAGCGCTATTTTTGACCGAGCAAATCACAGCTGGAAATTATGATCTCAGACGTTAGTGTGTGCAGCATGCAGATGACCTTCTGCCAAAATAATAATAGAAGTAATAAACTTACGATTACTGTAGGAAATGTAATGAAGAAACTAGAAATGAGTATTAAGATTTCCGCTGCTGGTCCATCCTTCCTGTACTTGAATTGAATACTGCAAATTCCATAGAACATCTTCTATTGATGGGCGACCGGCGGCATCCTTGCATAGACAATTGGTGGTGATTTCAACTGTCGTTCTTAATGAGTCATATGCATAAGTGCCCCGGACTGAGGGGTCGGCTGCCCCCCGTAACTTTGATGGAGATTCTGCTAAGCATTTCTCTAGCTGTGAAAGGAGTAACGAAAAATTGTCTAATTAAACTGGAGCCAGTTTTATTATTACTGGATGAATATGATGTATAAGTACTACCTCAAGCTTCAACTCCCCCAATTCACGAGTGGATTTGATCGGCTTTCCAGTAATAACTTGAGCAAGGATAACACCAAACTGATAAACATCTTCCTTTTCGGCATCTTCCATGCTGTATAAAGAGATGATTATATAAGTAGATACGAATATGGATGTAAGAGAGAAAATGGAGGTTTTAAAAGATTATAATTGATACCTTCCCAGATGATTGGAGACGTCTTGGCCATTGAGAGGGCTCTCTGAACCTCTCTGTAGAAATTTAAAGAGCAACCATTAACATTTAACAATTAGAAAAATGGTTTAAATGTGAGTTTGAATTTGTTTCTCACCTTATTCGATGGCATTGGAATGTTATAACCACTTAGTTTTGCAGTAAGAGTCTCATCCAACAAGATGTTGTCAATCTTCACATTGTTCCCAAAAATGCCAGGTGCAACTCCAGTATGCAAAAACTGAATTCCCCTTGCAGCACCAATAATAATTGCCATTCTTTGTGGCCATTTCAGCATCTCCTTCTTCCTCAAGTCTGCCAAAATAAAAGTAAACTACAGTTTTTCCCCCCCAAAGGATTTAAAGCTACTTTTTCTTTACAATATGATCTCTGCCATTTGCTTACCAGTTAGGTAATCATGTAATGATCCATTTGATATGTGCTCAAGGACAATAAACACAGTGCTGGCTGTATTGGGATGATCCTGATAAGTAACAATGCAATGTCCAAGAACACTCACTAAATGCCGATGTCTTAACTTTGACAACACTTCCATATGTTGCACCAAGCTCTGCGGTAGATGCCTCTGCTTTAGTTTCAGGCATTTCACCAACACTATTGATCCATCTCTAAGACAACCTTTGTACAGCTGCAAATGTCAATTCTTGTTTATTTGTCATGCCTGAACATCAATCTTGTTTATTTTATCTAACAGTTCAAAGGAAATGATTTAATTTACCTGTTCCTGGGATCCTTCACCCATCAAATTTGTTGGGTCAAAATTGTTTGTTGCATCTTCTATTTCCTCTAAGCTGAAAACTCGATATGGTGGAAGCCCTATTGCTGCTGACCTCATTGTCTGAGGCACTTTCCCTGCAGAAATTCATTGCTTACTTCAATTCACTGAACTAAAAATTTAAAAAAAAAAAAAAAAAAAAAAAAAATTCAAGCAACTTATATATTGAATTCGTAATATATAGCCAGAAATTCAGAAACACAGCCTTACTTGAACCAATAGCTGGTTTTGGTGAGCTACGAACAGACATTTTATCTGCATTGGATCTCTCATATTTGCTATCTTGAGCTCCTGTTGTTTCTGATGATCTTCTGATAATGACCAAAACCAACAAGCCGAAAACCACTACAATTCCCACGATGCCTCCAAGGATACCCAGAATTAGTCCTAGTTTGATGCTGGATTCCTGCTTCTCTCTCTTAAGTGGAGGCTTCACTGCCACTGCTTCTTTATGGCAAAATGAATATGGATGCTGAAGTTTTGTGTTCCCAGCAGACAAACAATTCCATGAACTTATGACAGTTAAATTTCTGTTCGAAGACTTTGATGCAATACATGAAGGGAGCTTTCCTATCAAAAGGTTGCCAGAAATATCTACAAAGCTAAGCTTAGCACTACACGATATGTTCAGCGGAAGAGCTCCACTCAATTGGTTTTTAGCCAAAATGAGATGTTCAATTGAAGAAAGAGAGAAAAGGAAAGATGGGACTGGTCCAACAAACTTATTGGCAGAAATGTCTAAATGTTTTAACTGATTAAAGTTCTTGAGTCCTAAAGGAATGTCAGATCTCAAAGAATTATTTCCCAGTATGATACTTTCGAGATTGATGGTGATTGAGGGAAATTTAGGACCAATTTGGTTACCACCCAGATTCAATTCTTGAAGAGATTGTAATTTCTTGAGATCTGGAACACTCCCATTCATCAAATTATCAGCCAAAACAAGACTTCTCAGACTTTTCAATGATGTGATCTCTTGAGGAATCTCTCCATAAATGAAATTTGAGCTGATGTTCAACACTTCAAGTGACCAAAATCTATTGATCTTGGAAGGTAACGGACCCCATAAACCTAAGGACACGAGTGAGAGTAGTTTCAAATTTGAAAGCTTTGTTAGAGAAGTAAAGAAGGCATCAATGTTGAAGTTAGAAGACAGGCTTTGTTGAGAAGGTGAAAATTTCCCGGAAGTTAGTTTTGAGAAATGGGAAGGAGAGCTTTTGTTTCCAACGATGGTTAACTCTGTTACTCGGTTATTGTAGCAGACAATCTTGAGAGAAGGAGAATAAGGAAGATAACAGAAGTTGGTCCAATTAGTCCATCCCTGAAGAACTTGAGGATACTCAAGAAGCTTCTGGACTTGGAAGAGACTTCTGGTTTCACCTGAACTCAGTGCTTGTTCTATTGACACTGGAACCAGCAGACCAAAAACGACTATACAAATTAAGATACATGGTGAAACAGCCTTGAATTTCTCCATTAAATAGAATAGAAAAATTCTCAAGAACTAATTAAAACTACAAACTTTGGCTTTTACTAATGTAACAATCATGAATTTGAACTAAACAAATTTTCTTGGGAAATTAAAGAAAGCTGAAGAATTTGAGAAAGTGGGAAAGTTTTAAAGGAGTGAAGCATTGACAGTAGAGAAGAGAATTCAGTTGTGTGGAGGGAGGGAAATAAAATTTAATAAATGATGTGTAATTAATAAACTATGGAGTGTATTCTTGATTACATGTTACGCAAAACCATAATATTAAATTGCAGAGGAGTATTTTGATTCGTGATTTTCCTGAATCAACCAAACTTAAAAGGAGAAAGTCAACTGGGTTGGGAATTCAAAGGGTGCAATTTGTGAGAAGGACGCTTATTATGGTACACCAGGTAAAATCTCCAAGTCGAGCGCCTTGGTTCGCGAAGGCAAGGCTATGATGTACAGTTGTTGCCCTTGAGATGACCATGAAATCACGAGATATGAGCCAGGTATTATAGTTTAATTCATGAAAGTTTAGTTAGTTCTACCTAATTCTTGTTGTCTACACATACAGTAATTAACTAATGAATGAGTTGTGATGTTCATGTTCCCACCCTAAACTTTTGCTCTTTTCTGCTCGGATCATCTCCTTGTATTCTGCTTGTGAGAGTCATCCTATCGAACACATAACAGTTTATATTAAGATAACATAATTGTAGCTGCCACAACCTAATTTGTACATTTTTTGCTCTAATAAAAATGTCAGAAAACTTTACTCTAATAGAGGCAAGAGGGTTTTGTTTAGTGGGCATTGCACATGATATGCCTTGAAAACAATGCACTCAGTAAATAAAGAAATAGAATTTAAATATGAAGTCGTCGTGTTAGATGGATCCATGTATATTTTCAAACGAGATTAGATGCCGAGCAGGCGATGGATCTACCAAAACGGCTTTTTAATTTTATTCTGACAATATGAAAGCTCTACCATCCCATTTATCATTTGTATTTGATACATTATATCAATATAAATTAATAGATCTAAAAGCTAATTATGTAATAGCACGATATAACTACATTAAAAGTCTATTTCATCACTCTTGAGAAATATTAATTAGGTCCATGGAATCGTGAATGGTCATCGTTTGATGTACTTTTTTGGGTTTGAGCAAATCTTCAAAGTCAAGGTCCAGCATTTATTGGATCTTGTAAACCGTCTATTCATTAGTAGCTTCTTTATTGCTACAATTATTTGAGCGATTGCTAAGTAACCTCACCCCTCACGCCTGCCAACATCTCTCACTTACACATAATGCACAATACTATCGCATCTCTTTTTCTCAAATCTATTCACATAAATAAGACCATTCATACAAGTCAATGGTTTGTTTGAACACCTCCATGTGGGAGCTCAATACTAGAACCTCAAGATAAAGTCAAAGAAAAAGACTATTGTCATCTAATCACATCAGTTCAAGTATCCCTCTAAGAATGATACTTAACTCCCCGGTTTAACGAGATACCCACACTTATATTGAGTTGTCGATAGATGATCTTCCTTTTGCCCTTGTGTCACTCTGCTCAGAAATCATTCGTGATCATAGGTAACATGTCAAAGTAGTTGAACATTAATTCGTCACTTCATGACATAGTCAAAAGTCTCACTCACTTGGTCATATATTAACCTCTATGGACTCACACGGTGAGGAAGCAAGAATTCATTCTCCCATCTCCATTCATGGTCGCTAAGCACATGTAGTATGAAATACATGCTACTATCGTAAAATAACGCTTTCCAATATAAAAGTTTATGTCATACTTTAACACAGCCACTATACAAGCATCTAACTTGAGTTCTACATTTTCTCACCTTTCAAGGTGCCAAATATTAAATCTCACATCAAGTATAATGGATAGTGGGTAGATCTAGGGATGGGAATTCCGGTTAGTCGGATCGGATAGGGTAATTTCTAAATCAAACCGGTTTTCAAATTCAAGCAGAATCTTGGATTATTGATTAATTGTTGTAATTAGTTAACAAAGTAGTTAATTATTTTTATAGTTAGTTAGAGTGCTGTTATGGTTTAGTTAGAAATAACTAACTATGGTTAACTTAACCATAGTTACTACAGATTGTATATAGCTGTTATTAACTCTTGTATAGTTAACTTCTTGAGCTGAATATGAAGAAATTTACTTTACTCTCTCTCTGAAATAGACTAGAACATGGAATCAGAGTAGTGTTTTAAGCTGCGAAATTGACAATCTTTCAATCAAAGAATCAAGCTCAAATAAAAGCTGTATTTGTATCATCCTTCAAGATCGGTTGATCTTCGTCATCAATTTCTTCCTTGTCGTCATCAATTTCTTCCTTGATTAAAATGGTTTTATGCCAAATCAGTTCTTGATTAAGTTGATTTCTTCTATCTTCATCATCAAAGTTCGTCCTTGATTAAGCTGGTTTTTTGCTAAATCAGTTCTTGATTAGTTTGATTCTTAAAGTCAATCGATTCTAGATGTCGAATGTTACTTATTCAGGTTCTCCTCTCTACATTTATCTATCGGACACCCCAGGTTCAACTCTGATTTCAGAACAACTCACTAGAACAGAGAATTCTGAGATATGGAGTCGTGCGATGACAATCTCTCTAAGGGCGAAAACAAATTGGGCTTTGTTGACAGATCTTGTGAGAAGTCAAATTCAGTGAGTCTCTGTATGCACAGTGGGAACGTTGTAACTCCTTAGTTTTGGCATGGATTTTCAACACTGTGTCGAAGGAAATATTCAACAGTATTGTGTACTCTACCAGTGCTCATCAGGTCTGGCAAGATCTTCAAGAACAATACAATAAAGTCAATGGTACGAGAGTGTTTGGTATTCACAGAGAGGTAGCTAATTTGGTACAAGGAACAAATACTATTGCAGTTTATTACAACAAATTGAAAACTTTGTGGGATGAACTGAGTTCATTGGTGAGTCTGCTGCCACCAGATAGTGAGTCAGCCAAGGCTTATTTGGCTCATCTCAACCAACAAAAGCTATTACAGCTCCTCATGGGACTTAATGAATCATATGCCTTGGTGCAAAGTCAGATTTTGTTGATGGTTCCTCTGCCATAAGTTAAACAGGCTTATTCAATAGTGAGTCAAGATGAGAGTCAGAAGGTATTGACTAGATTCAATCATAATACTGAAGTTACTACAACACTGTACTCACAAGGGAATCAAACTAAAAATTCAAAATACAAAGGGAAGAAACCTTACATAGAATGTGACTATTGTCATATTGCTGGGCATAAAAAAGATACTTGTTACAAATTGCATGGCTATCTTGCAGATTTCCAGTTTAATAAAGGGAAGTCAGGATCGAAGGTCAAAGCTAATCATGTTCACTCAAGTCAGGAGCAAGTGTTGAACATTGATTCTGCACCCGACAATAAAAAAGGAGGAGCTAATCTAGGCAATGTCTTGACTCCAGAACAGTATGCACAATTACTTCAGCTACTGGGAAAGGAGAACATGGGAGCACCATCTGCTAATTTGGCAGGTAAAATCGTTTCCTTATACTCAAATTACAATACTACTGATGATTGGATTCTAGATTCTGGTGCTAATGACCATATGACCCATAATTTCCAAAATTTTGAGTCTTCTATTGCTAGTAAACTATCCATAGCTAGTAATGTAGGTCTCCTAAATGGAACATAAACCTCAATTGAACATGTTGGTTCTGTCAAATTGTAAGAAAATTTGTCTCTTGAAAATGTTTTATACATACCAGATTTTAAGTACAATTTGATGTCAGTGTCTAAATTGGCTACTACCAGTCAATGTTCCATCACCTTTTATCCACATTTTTGTGTTATTAAGGATCTTTGGAGTGGCAAACTGAAGGGGATTGGTAAACAATGCTAGGGGCTATATCATTTCATACCAATTTCAAAATTAAAATTGTGTTTTCCTAATTTTGTTTCAGCTATAGGAAAAGGCTTTGACATACAAAAGTCTGATTGTAATAAATTGTTAGTTTGCAATTCTGTCAATGTAGCTACTAATTCGTCAATAAAAGAACCTCTTCAAACTAAAGATATTGTTCTCTGGCATAGAAGGTTAGGACATGCATCTTTGCCAATTCTATAAACCTTACATCATGGACTTAATGATCAGCACAAGTTTCATTGTGAAGTTTGTCACTAAGCTAAACAAACTAGATTACCCTTTGCTTTAAGTGAAACAGCAACATCACATGTTTTTGAACTGCTGCATTTAGATGTTTGGGGCCTTTATAGAGTTGCAACCTGGGGTAATGCAAGGTTTTTCGTTACAATTGTTGATGATTTTACTAGGACAACTTGGATCTTTCTTATGCAATTCAAGTCTGATGTCTTTCAAACCTTAAAAAACTTTCTGCATATGGTCCAAAATCAATACAGTCAAACACCTAAATATATTAGAACTGACAATGGATTAGAATTTTTCAACCAACAATGTCATGATTTATTGTCCAGCTTAGGCATTGTATATCAAAGCACTTGTGTCTACACTCCACAGCAAAATAGAGTGGTAGAACGTAAGCACAGACACATTCTTAACAAGGCTAGAGCCTTTAAGTTTCAATCTCATATTCTAGATTACTTGTGGCAACATGCAATGTATAGCAAATGCACTAGTCGCAAAAGGTAATAAAGTAATAAGAAAAGTATCGTTCCCACGAGGATTGGTTGTTAAGCACTGATTTTCCTAATTGTTTTCAAGTTGGAGAAACCGGAAAGTGTTAGATTTACAGGAGAAACTTAAACTAAATTGAAAGCAAAATTTACTATGTAATTAAAAGGCTAACTAATGAAAGCAAGATTAAAGCAAGAGTAATATCAAGTAAAACAAACGGTTAGGGTTTTGACTTCATTAGGATTCTATGAATTAATCTACGAATTATGCTACTTCTACACTCACATTCACGGATTTTAAATCGAACTCCCTAATGTGTAAAACATACATTCTCAGGCTATGAATTCCTACTTTTCCCTATTAAGCTTCCGCACCCAACAATTTGAAGATTAATAGATCCAAGTTCATTAAGCTAATGGAATCCTAGATTGATTTCATTGATTCTCAAACCTATCTCTAGCGTTCAATACAACAATGGTGATTTCCCTAAGAAGCTTATACATGATTCATTTCTCAATCTCATCATGTTCAACAAATACTTTCAAGAAAAACAAGAGAAATCACAAAATCCATGCAATAGAATATAGAAACAACACTAATTCATTGATTAAACATAGAAATCCCAAATTACATCAAAACCCTAACCCAAGATGAGTTAGTTCATACTGAAATTAACACAAATCAAAGTAAACACAGTGAGCAATGTATTCAACATATTGAAACTAAGATAAGAGAACAAAGATCTTCCCTATTGGACGAATCCACAAGGTTCAATCTCAATCTCCTCTCCTTCTTTCCAAAAGTGTTAAACTCACTCTAAAAGATCACGAACTCCTCTCAAAATGTCTAAGTTTTTCTTATATAGTTAGTCCAAAAACCTAAAAACTTTCCCAAAATAAAATTGTGTGTTTTAATTAAAAACTGAAAATTGCAGACTTCGCCGCGGCAACGAATTCTCGAGAGTTTATCGTTGCGGTGAAGAAAGAACTTCGACGCGGCGAACCTTCTTGAACAATTCTGAATTTATAGAATTTCCCTCCGCTTGCTTTCTTGCTCGAATCTTCAATCTTCGATGCTCTCCAATGGTAACAAGCTTCATAGTGCTTCAAATCTGCTTAAGAACTTCCCCGAATTCTGAGATTCGCTTGCTTCTGGGTCCAGAAACTCGATTCCGCTCATTATTTGCTCAAAGTGCATGTTTTGGCTTGAAACATAAAACATATGCAATTAAGTTGCAATTCAGGCAAAATGACATAAGAAGTATCCAAAATCCGACCAAAAAGCCTTAATAAAATAGTATAATTCTCGGATTATCAGATATGTAGTCAAAGCTACTCTCTATATTATTAATAGACTGCTTGCCAAAGTTTTGAATGGTTTTTCCCCTTTTGAAAAATTTTATGGTCACAAGCCTAAGTTAGATCATTTGAAAGTTTTTGGTTGTTTGGCATATGCTACAAATCTGCCTATCCAGGATAAGTTTACTCCAAGATCCATTCCTTTTGTATTTCTTGGTTATTCCTTTACCAAGAAGGCTATATACTATATAATTTGCACTCCAAAATAGTATGTGTCAATTAAGATGTTATATTTCATGAGCACATTTTTCCTTTTCTTTTGCATCAGTCCACTAAACCTCCCTTTCTTCTTGAAACTTTCATGGAAGAAGAAGTAACTACATCCTTTGATTCAATTTTGCATACCAATTCTACAAATGATCTTCATGAGATAGAACCAACTACACCTAGTTCTTCAGTTTCCCATTTACCCTCTTCTGCACCTAATATTCCCTTACCATCTCACAATCAAATTAGAAAGTCTAACAGACCCACTAAAACTCCTATTTGGACCACTGATTTTGTGTGTCCTACTTTGTCCAAGTCAAATCAGACCTCTATTGTCAACTATCCTATACACAATTACATTACCTATACTAATCTTTCTTCTACCTATCGAAAGTGTTTGTCAAATATTTCTACTATCATTGAACCCATATCCTTTACCCAAGCATGCATCCAAAGATACCAATTAGATTAAAGCTATGCAACAGGAAATTCAAGTTTTGGAAAGAAATGGGACCTAGTCTCTAGTTCCCCTGCCTCCTAGTAAGATTCTAATAGGGTGTAAATGGGTGTATAAGCTAAAGTATAATGCCGATAGGACTTTGGAAAGGTATAAGGTCAGGTTAATGGCCAAAGGGTTTACTCAGCAGGCTGGAATTGATTATGAGGAGACATTTTCTCCTGTAGTAAAGATGGTGACAGTGAGGTTAGTCTTGGCCATTGCATCCATGAAAGATTGACCTCTTTTTCATTTAGATGTTGATAATGCATTCTTACAAGGAGATCTTCAAGAGGAAATATACATGAATTTGCCACAAGGTTTTTGAAAACAACCCGACAAGTCCTTAGTTTGTAAATTTCACAAGTCCTTATATGGCTTAAAACAAGCCTCCAAGGCCTGGAATACTAAGCTCACAAATGCCTTGTTGATAGGTGGTTTTCAACAATCCCCATCAGATCACTCCTTTTTTTTAATAAACATAATGGGCACATTGTTATCCTGCTTGTATATGTTGATGACTTGGTCATCACTGGCAGTGACAGTTCCCTGATTCAAGCTACTAAGGATCTTCCTACATTCTCATTTCAAGCTAAAGGACTTAGGCTCTCTTAGATATTTTTTAGGTTTTGAAGTTGCTCGATCCTCCAAAGGTATAAGTCTATGTCAAAGGAAATATGCTTTGGAATTGATAGCTGATTCAGGATTAGCTACTGCCAAACCAGCTTTGGTTCCTCTTGATCCTTATCTAAAATTCACTAATGTCAAGTATGATGCAACCTTTCTTGGCCAATAGGATCCAGCCGTAGTTGATCCCTCGATATATCAAAAATTGATTGGAAAATTGCTTTATTTGTGTCTCATCGGACCTGATCTCAGTTTTGCAGTAAACCTCCTCAGCCAATTTATGCACAAACTTAAACAATCACATCTACTTGCTGCCCTCAAGATAGTCATATATGTGAAAGGGTCTCTAGGTTTGGGTTTATTTTTCCCAGCACATGCCTCCTTGCATCTTCAAGCATTTTGTGACTCTGATTAGGCTTCTTGCCTTATGACTCGTAAATCAGTGACTGGTTTTTGCATTTTCTTAGGAAATTTTTTACTGTCCTAGAAATCTAAACGTCAAGTTACAGTTTCTAGGTCATCCTTTGAAGCTGAATATCGTGCATTAAACATCCATAGTTTGTGAAATTATTTGGCTTACTCAACTTCTGCATGACCTTGGTTTCTCACTACAGCTGCCCATTTCCCTTGGCTGTGACAATCAATCAGCCATTCACATTGCTTCCAATCCTATGTTCCATGAACGGACAAAGCACATCAATATTGATTGCCACATCGTTGGTACAAAATTTAAGGAGGGTTTGGTGCATCTTGTCCATGTTCCCACACAAGAGCAGCCTGCTGATTTGTTTACTAAGGTTGTTCCTCCTTCTCTTCATCACCATTTATTGTCCAAGTTGGGGGTGCTCGATATTCATCACCCACCACCTTGAGGGGGGATCTTGGATTATTGATTAATTGTTGTAATTAGTTAACAAAGTAGTTATTATTTTTATAGTTAGTTAACTACTGTTATGGTTAGTTAGAATGCTGTTATGGTTTAGTTAGAAATAATTAACTATGGTTAACTTAACCATAGTTACTGCGGATTGTATATAGCTGTTATTAACTCTTGTACAGTTAACTTCTTGAGCTGAATATGAAGAAATTTACTTTACTCTCTCTCTGAAATAGACTCGAACAAACTTGAACTGAAATGGTTTCTACTTGAACTGGTTTTGAATGAACTGAATATTTGGTTTAGAAAACCAGTTTTTTAAAAACAATTCTTAATCCTACAGTTTCAAGTCCTCAAATTAGATTTTTTCTACATAGTTACCTAAGGCAATCAGAAAACAAAAAAATATAGTAACATACATGTCTATTTTGACATGTCGAATCCATAGTATGGAATAAAGAGATAAATCATTCAATTATTCATTAGTGATTAACAAAAACATTGGCAAAAAAAGTGAAAACATTTGCAATTGTATCTCTCAACTAAACAAAGTCTTCTTCAACCATCTTAAAGTGATGCTGACTTCAGAATTCAAATCTTAGATCAGATGTGAATCTTTCCAATTCTCCATTTTGAGATGTCTTTGATTGTCTGCTCAAGTTGAATGCTGTTGAATAAGGAGCAAAATAAAAATCAGTTTTGTTAAACTATTAGGAGAAAAAAAAGAAAAAAAAGTTTTTGTTACTTTAGTGAAACCTTCCAGGTTGTATGCTTCACAGAATCACAATCAATATTAGAGAATCACAATTAATAAGGAATAAGATCGTTTTAGGTATCACAGCAACCACACAAAGTCACAAACAGTCAAACACAATACAAACAAGTATAAACCATTTTCTTGTTTCAAGTTGGGTATCTTTCTTGTGTTTTATTTTTCATGTCTTTTTATTTTATTTTTCCTCTTTGCTCGAGGACGAGCAAATCTTAAGTTTGGGGGTATTTGATAATCCTATTTTTCATAGTGATTTTGCATTATATTTCAATAGGATTTAGAGTACTTTTCATGCATTTTGAGCTTATAGAATAGTAATTCCTCTTAATTGTTAACTTTGCAATCCTAAAGGGTTTTTGAAGCAAAAATGGTGATTTTTAAGCTTTTCAACTTAGAAAGGATTTAGAATTTGAAGAATTTGAGAAGTTCTGAGGTTGAAGGGAAGTGTTCTTGAAGACTTTCTCATAAAGAAGACTAGAGAAATGAAGATTCAAAGGATTAAGTTAAGAAAGAGCATTTTCGGCAAAAATACAGAAAAGCTTGATTTTGTCGCAGTGAGAATTTAATCTTGCCACGACAAAATTCTTACTGGATTATCAGGGTTTTGGGATTTTCAGGTTTCACCATGGCAAAAATAAATTCTTGCCGTGGCAAAACTACACTTTTAAAGAAAAAAATAAAACTCCCCCTTTTGGACTATAGTGTTTTCAACCACAAAAGGAAACACTATACAAAGGCCGAAAGATGAAATTTTAGGAGAGTTCACTCACTTGGGAGGCAAGGGAATGTGAAGAGAAGAAGAAGCAAAGATTCATCATCCTAGAGAGATTTTCTTTATCCTTTACTCTTGTTTTTCCATGATGAACTCTATTTTATTTTGTTTGTATAGTTTTATTTCCATTTCTATGAGGAACTAAATGTTTATCTAGGGTTTTGATGTATCCTTGATACAATTACTCAGTACATATGATTTAATATGCTCTTGTGTTCTAATTTCATTGATTGAGTGTTTATTTATATGTTTATTACACCTTTTGGATGATTGGCTACCATGCAATTGATATGATGTTAATGATGAGACTGAGAGGTCATTCATGATCTTTGCATCTTGTGATAAACACCATAGGTTGAGCAAAAACTAGAGATAGACAAACGCGATCTATGTGACACATGTAGAATCCCATCTAGCTTAATAGACTTTGAACTATTAAACTTCAATTTATGGGTGTGAAAGGTTAATGGGAATGAGTGGAGTAGCATAACTTGAGAAGGAGTGCTAAACAATAGGGGATTCGGTCTTCAATAAAAAAATTAGGAGTTTGGGTAGAAAAATTTATGTATTGGGTAAGAATATCTTGGTAAAATCAAATACCCTAGAGTTTTTAATCATTTTTGAATTTGTGTTGATACTGGGTTTATCTTCAATTTCATTCTTTAGTGTTTATGTTTAGTTTTGTCCATATTGTATCCTTCAAATCTTTATTGCTTCAATTAGGACTCATTTTAGATAAACCGATTGTTAATACACTATTCTCGTGGGATTGATACTCTACATGATCCTCACTTTACTGCTTAATGCGATTAGTACTTCCTTGGGTGAAAGTGTGGTAGAGGAATCATTTTGCGGAATAAGGGATGAGAAACTGAAACAAATGAGGCAACCCCTAAGTTTTCAAACTTTGAGGAATTAAAAATTTCATGGTGAAATTTCTTTTAAGGAATGAAGAATTGTAACACTAGTAGTTTCGTTTTATTTTCTTTCTTATTTAAGTTTTAAAATTAGATAGATCAGGACTTGTTTACGTGTTTAATATCTGAATCAAGTGATTGAGTTTTTGTTAAGTTTGAATGAGAGATATTTATTTCTTTTTTTAGTAATTTTCAAATTTGAAGTCACTATCGCATTTCTTTAAGCTAAACGCTACTTATTCACAACTTCCTACTGCAAAGACATTTCAAACGTTCAAAAAAATTATGGTTTTCCGGTAAGTATACAATTTTAAACCTAGATTTGGAATTTTATGACAGAACTGAGAAAATAGAGACAAAAATTGTTTTAAACCTAGTTCTGGTGTTTCAATTGAGCTGATTTAGTTTCTGAAGAAATTATTTTTGTTTTGTATTTTATGAAAGTAAGGCTAAAATTGCTATTTTATGTAAAGTAGTTTTTCTAACTTATTTTGACTTAAAAACAAGTACAAATATTGATTAAGTAAAATATTTATAATATTAAACAATGTTTCATATTCTATAAATTCTTTTGAAAATGGAAAATATTTTTAATTCCAAAAAAATTATTATTAATATCCTTTTTTTTTTTTTTTTTTGTCTAAAAATTTCCTCAATCTTTAGTTTTTCTATCATCTTATTTAAATAATAGAAAAAATACATTTACAAAGGTTTTGGTTAAAGTCTACAGTTGATGATGATGATGATTGATTTGATATGTTACTCCGGTAATAGGTAACATATGATTGATCCGTTGGAATAATGTGCACATTAGGACACTATGCTAAAAATGGGTTTATGAAATGTGTTATTATTCAAGAAGAATAGACGTTTCTATTAAAATTTTAAGTTAATTAATTATATCTATGGGGTTTTATATATTCAAAAGCTTAAGAGTGTGTTTAGCTTGGGGTAATGCATGATTATATTACTTGATTATTACTTTTGAGTATTAAGTAATATAAGATTCTAATAAATCTTTTAAAACAAATAATAATTACTATTGATTATGTACAATTTTATAATTATGAATTTTATTTTTATTTTACTCATTTAAATACTTTATCAATTGACATGAAAGACCTTCATTTTCCTTTCTCGATTCTTATACTTTCCTTGTTTTTTTTTTTTTTTATCTTTTGTCGAATTGACAATTTCTTTCTTGTTAATTCTAGTTATAGTTATTGCATTCTAAATTTATAAAAATTATAAAAAAATTGAAAAATAAAACAAAAAGGTTATTTTATAATCGAAAAGTTCAAGAAATAGTTTAAAAAGCCAACTCTTGAAATGCGTTATATTTGAACTTAGTAATTGTATTTGTTATGATCGCAATCCACTTGAGAAATATTGTACTTAATGAGAATTTAGAAATATGTTTTGTGAAGGAAAAAAGAAAAAATGTTTAACGCATTGTATTTTAAGTATGAATGAAAAATAGTAGGGAAATTAATTGAATAACCCAATTTTTGGGCTTCATTGAAAAATACTATACCCTTGTTTGTTTCACTCTTCTGAACTATTTATTTGTTATCCTATTTGGATTTAAAAAAACAGAATATGTGTTTGTTTAATTATTAGGATCATTATTCTAAAAATTAATCCAAATCAAATAAGATTTTTTCTATTGAAAATGAAAAGAGGGAGGATTTGTTTTTTATTATCCTATACTAAACATTTTTCCGACTCTATTAAACTAAAAACAATTATCTTTCACTTATTCCAATTTGAAAATTAATCCACCCAAGACCACCATCATCTGCTAACAACCACCATCGATCGTCGACGGCCACTATTGGCCACCAGCCACTGTTATCGGCATTAGAATGACGCGTGACCAGTCAAATCTGGTTGGTCGCGCATTGATCTTGCCATTGAAATTTGTAGCGAAATCACCCTCACCCACCCTAAGCCACTACTGCCAGCTAGCTACCACCGTTGGTCATCGTCAGCAGTCAACGGAATGGCACACGACTGGCTGTATATGGCCGGCCATGCGTTGGCAGCGCCATTTTCGTCCATGGATCACAATCCATTGCCGTTTCATAACCAAATTTATGGTCATTTCACGACCAAAGATGTGGCTGTGCGATTTCACAGCCAAAGATTTGGCCTTTTCATGGCCACATCGAAAAGGCCAAATCTTTGGCCGTGAAACGCCAGATTAGGCTGTTTCCAACCATGGATCATAGATCTATGGCCAGAAAAGGTCTTACCAGCACACGACTGGGTAGATCCTGCTAGTCGTGTACCATTACAGTGATTGACAACAGTAACCGGTGGTGGTAACAGCTAACGGTGGTCTTAGGTGGTTGTGGATATTTTGTTAACTTTCAAACTTTTTTGTGGCTGATGTGTTTTAGCTAATTTTTAAAATGTAGGGGGACTAAGCTAATTGTTATTTGGTAGACATTTGAGGGTACTTGTGTCTGAAATGACATTTAATTAAGGGCAAAATAGGTAAAAAAATAAGATTACTCGGTAATGTGGGGTTGGGTGGGGGGGGGGGGGGTGTATCGGATTACCCCCAACATTACCAACAGTAAACACTATTTGCAATAAAAGATTCCCTGTAATATTTTATTACTTGCAAACTAAACACCGGAATCTTGCAAAATAAATAAAGATTACTCTTGTTATCTTATATACCACCGATCCAGATGTAGCCTATTGGTTTTGAAATATTACCAAAATCTTATATTATTTGACAACTAAATATAATAATCAAGTAATAAAAGATGATATTACCTCAGTAATTCCCTAGTGCCCCCAACCAAACACACCCTAAGCACAAAAAAAGTGTTAACTAAAATTAGGTTGAAAAATGATTTTTTCAGAAAATTTATCAACAAATTCAAGTGATTAAACTCTTGCAATGCCTGAGTGGGGTATAATGATATTAGCCTCGCTCGATTGGAATTTTTTAATATTTTATATGATTCAAATTAATAATTTACATATAATTTATTATGTATAATATCATTATAACCCTCATAAAATATAAAAAAAATTCACTCAAGCGAGGTTAATATTATTATACCGCACTCGTGTGAGACGGGACTTGTGCAAGACTTTTTCTTGTGACTCAAGTTTCTACAGTTTTTTTGGAAATTTCGTCCGATTGAAAGTGCATATTTTTTTTTCCCTAAATATGCATTATGTCATTTATATTAAACAAAAATGAACATAATATACACCCTAGATATATACAAACAATACAAAAAAACATAAATAAAAAAACGTTAAAGAGAAGAAAGAAGAGAAAATAAGAAAATTGAAGAAGGGTAAAACTGTCCAAAATTTACATCAAATGCCATGTTTACAAAAAAGATGAATCATTTTTTAATTTTATTCTTAAAATAGGGTCAAATAAGCAGTTATTTCTGATTTTATTTCTAACGTGTCTCATCCCATCTACAACTGAACCTCTCGTATTATCAATACATTAAAGCGATATTGAGATATTATCAATATATTAATGCGATATTGAGATACTATCAAATTAATTGTAATCAGGGACGTGGTCAAAAATGAAATATAGGGTGGTGAAAGTTGAAAGAATAATACAATTTTAAATTAAAATAAGCACAAATTTTGTATTTATAAAATAATCATTAATTAATGCATTTATAATTGTTCACCACGGGATTTTATCTTTTGAAAGTATTACATAATGACTTCATTATTAATACTATCAAATACATCTTTCTCTATATACACAATTATATTATCATTCAACCATTGATCACTCATTCTATTTCACAAACGATTCTTCACAAAATTCATTATTGAAAATGTTATCTCTACACTAAAACAAATATAATAAGAAAAATAGAATGATTGATAATAAAGATATACAAAAATAATAATAATAATAATAAATGACGAAATAAGCAAAGCTTGTATAAAGAAATAGAATCATAAAATTGGGCCTTCTGAAATGTAGAAAGAATTTAAGAGTGGTAATTTTGTAAATAAAAACATGAAATTCAGGAGAAGCAAGAAAGTGTGGGGTCAAAATTTATATGTCAGTTCAATGGTTCATAAATGTTGTTATTCTTATTTTCATAATCTTATAAATAAATGAACACAACATCAAATCAAAATCAAATAACAAATGGCTTTAATGTTAAATTTGAACGGTAATAATTAAAAAATTGATATCTAAATCAATGGCCAAATTGGGGAGATGAAAAATAATCAGGTGTCTCAAAAGCTTAAATATCATAGAATATATGTTTTGAAAATGGAGCCCTACCAATCTCTATCTAATGTAAGACTGGTAAACATATCCACAACTTGTCATTCACCTTATGATTACATGGAAGATACTTGTTACAAAATGACATAATATACTTTTGATTTTGATTTATTATTTACCTTTCACATGAACACTAACTTTATCAAATTATTATTAGTAATTTTCTTTTAAAAAAACTTAAGGAGGGTCAGTTGACCCCCCTCCATCCGTCCTTGATTGTAATAGAAAGTTTAAATATAGGCTGAAAGCAATTCTCAACTTTAATTGTTTATCACAATCGNCCTGAGTGGGGTATAATGATATTAGCCTCGCTCGATTGGAATTTTTTAATATTTTATATGATTCAAATTAATAATTTACATATAATTTATTATGTATAATATCATTATAACCCTCATAAAATATAAAAAAAATTCACTCAAGCGAGGTTAATATTATTATACCGCACTCGTGTGAGACGGGACTTGTGCAAGACTTTTTCTTGTGACTCAAGTTTCTACAGTTTTTTTGGAAATTTCGTCCGATTGAAAGTGCATATTTTTTTTTCCCTAAATATGCATTATGTCATTTATATTAAACAAAAATGAACATAATATACACCCTAGATATATACAAACAATACAAAAAAACATAAATGAAAAAACGTTAAAGAGAAGAAAGAAGAGAAAATAAGAAAATTGAAGAAGGGTAAAACTGTCCAAAATTTACATCAAATGCCATGTTTACAAAAAAGATGAATCATTTTTTAATTTTATTCTTAAAATAGGGTCAAATAAGCAGTTATTTCTGATTTTATTTCTAACGTGTCTCATCCCATCTACAACTGAACCTCTTATATTATCAATACATTAAAGCGATGTTGAGATATTATCAATATATTAATGCGATATTGAGATATTATCAAATTAATTGTAATCAGGGACGTAGTAAAAAATGAAATGTAGGGTGGTGAAAGTTGAAAGAATAATACAATTTTAAATTAAAATAAGCACAAGTTTTGTATTTATAAAATTATCATTAATTAATGCATTTATAATTGTTCTCCACGGAATTTTATCTTTTGAAAGTATTGTATAATGACTTCATTATTAATACTATCAAATACATTTTTCTCTATATACACAACTATGTTATCATTCAACCATTGATCACTCATTCTATTTTGCAAATGATTCTTCACAAAATTTATTATTGAAAATGTTATCTCTACACTAAAACAAATATAATAAGAAAAATGGAATGATTGATAATAAAGATATACAAAAATAATAATAAATGATGGAATAAGCAAAGCCTGTATAAAGAAATAGAATCATAAAGTTGGGCTTTCTGAAATGTAGAAAGAATTTAAGAGTGGTAATTTTGTAAATAAAAACATGAAATTCACGAGGAGCAAGAAAGTGCGGGGTCGAAATTTATATGTCAATTCAATGGTTCATAAATGTTGTTATTCTTATTTTCATAGTCCTATAAATAAACGAACACGACATCAAATCAAAATCAAATAACAAGTGGCTTTAACGTTAAATTTGAATAGTAATAATTAAAAATTGATATCTAAATCAATGGCCAAATTGGGGAGATGAGAAATAATAAGGTATCTCAAAAGCTTAAAAATTATAGAATATATGATTTGAAAATGGAGCCCTACCAATCTCTATCTAATGTAAGACTGATAAGCATATCCACAACTTGTCATTCACCTTATGATTATGTAGAAGATACTTGCTACAAAATGACATAATATACTTCGATTTTGATTGATTATTTACCTTTCGCATGAACACTAACTTTATCAAATTATTATTAGTAATTTTCTTTTAAAAAAACTTAAAAAGAGGGTCAGTTGACCCCCCTCCATCCGTCCTTGATTGTAATAGAAAGTTTAAATATAGGCTGAAAGCAATTCTCAACTTTAATTGTTTATCACAATCGTAAAAATATAATATTATTAAAAATATCATAAAATATGTATCATTTATATAAAACACTAAACAGACATTCTCTAGTTTACAAGTAAATGCCTGAGCATTCCAAAACGTTTGTATGATTAAATCTTTATTCGATATTGATTTACATAGAAATATGTGTTATTCACATCAAGTAGTGTGTGACAACATTATTCTAGCGTGCCAAAGAGCCAAATTATTTTTCCTGTAGCTGGAACTATGATTCAAAATTAGACATATTCAAGTACTGCACCACTGTGATTGAATCCACATGATACTTGCAATGCTTTCACGTTCTTTCCAAAGTTTACCATTTTAGGTTTTATGAAGTCAACATCATTTCCATGACCCTGGAAATAATATCAAATACCATAACTGTGTAAACTGAAATTAAAGGAAAATGAAAGAAAGAAGATATTAGACATGAGTATTGAACTCCAAGGCATTCTACAATTTTCTTTTTTTTTTTAAAAAAAAAAAAAAACAATCCGACAAAAGATTACCAATGGATGTACTAAATCCTGACTTGATACACCCACACAAATTTTCTTACTATATGTAGTTGTAATGATCAATGATAGAAGCTCCACGCAATTTTATTATTATTATTTTCTCTCTACCCCTTCCTAAATCAATTAAAGGAAAATGAAAGAAATAAGAATGATCAAAAAACAATTGAACATTATATAAGAAAGTTGGAAACAAACCAATTGTCCACCAGACGAGTACCCATCTTCAGAGAATGTTCCATGAGAACCACCCCAGCCCCAGGTGAAGACGTTGCCTTCTGAATATGAACAACAAATTCACATCATTGAAGTCCAGAAGTCAAAAAGAAATATTTCAATATTAAGTCATGTAATGTGTATTGCCAGTAAAAACATTATGCCATGTAATTTTCAGTAGTAAGGGGAAAAAAAGTCAATCAAACAAAATAGGCTTAAGTATAATTAGAGGATACAAACACACCCAAAGAAACATCATGAAAAGAAATTCACTTGAGCAAAGTGAATAATGGTTATGAGAGATGAACAAAACATAAATGATCACTAATTTGAGTTAAAAAAACATAACAATAATAATCTCATATATGCTGTATGTTCAGGAAATAAAATTGGTGAACAACCAATATTAATAGTAGTTGCCAGTAGTTTTAAATTGAGACTGAGGTGGTAAGGCAACATAAGAGAGTACTTAGATTCTCTCAACAACTAAGGTGGATTTTTATTTATGGAAAACCATAAAAACATTGCTCTAGGAATGGAAAAAAGAAATAGTAGCGTTTTAAAAATAAAGTAAGAGTTCAAAATAATTTGAAAAGCAGATATGTATTTCGCTGCATTATGGGTTGCAAATCAGCTTTCATTTCAAGAATTTTCAAAAGCACAGGAGAGTGTTGTTTTCAGCTGATTTCTTCATTGTTTGATATGCTGTATAAGTTTCTTCAAGGTTAGCTTTAAAGAACTTGGGACGGACTTTGTTCTCCTTTATTCTTTGTGCTCTTCTTCTATATTGAAATAGTTTTTGCTTCTTATCAAAAGAATGTAAGCAGCCACACATTTTTCAGCACATAAGGGAGCTCCTTTAAACTGTGCATGCCAGTGGCACACACAGGCGCACAAATTATTTTGTCTAACGTCCAACATTCCGATTTTTTGATAAAGTATTCTCCTGCAAAGGCCTTATATTTCAAAACAAGCTCTTACCGGAGTTGCTGCTGTATGCTTCCAGCCACAAGAGACCTGCAAATGTAATATCAAATATAAAGTAACGATGTATCATGTACGGAGTAGACCTATTAACAATTGGGTGGTCATGCTTTTCCCTCATTTATAAAGGTTTTATCATGACTTGGCAAAAAAATATGGATGGAGCAGTCAAAGCATCATTTATAAATGGAGTTAAAGCATGACTTCGCCAAAAAAATATGGATGGAGCAGTCAAAGCATCAATTAAAATAACATAATCTTCAAGTTATTTCCATCTATCGTTTGCAGTGTACAACCAGATAAAATTTCTAAGTAAACTGCAGCACAAACCTTGTAAACAGGAATCTAGAAAAAGGACCTTGAACTCTTTCAGGTGAATGAAAGGCATCTGTAGAACTGGTAACAAAAATTACATTACCATAAAGGAAATCAGTTTTCAACAACTAAAACTTATTGCAAGTTTTAAAATTAACAAGCTAAGATAGGTTCAAGAAAATCTCGAAATGAAAGATACCCGATACCAAGGCAGCCATTCTCATTGGAGCCCCAAGTGTATAATTCCCCACCACCTATAAGCAATTGGTAAAACGAGGGAAAAAATGGTTTAGTATAATACTAACCACCCAGGACATAATCTAACTAATGGTCAGTGGAAAAGGGCTTGCTGATGAAAATTGTGACAATCTGACACATATAATATAAGTTGAAATAGAGAATAATTAACAAAGATGGCTAGAGAAGTTCATTTATGAGTTGCGAAGGGCCATACCCTATGATAATGAACTTTTGCCAGGGATATTGTCCCAATAATCTTAATCTACTTCCAGTAACTACAACAGGTTGCTTGGGCCAGCAGTTGCCTAATAAAATATTGCTGGTGGGGATCAAAGAGAACAGCTACATATAAACATGACTTATTCTTTCTTGTTTTTTTTTTTTTTTTTTTTTATTGGCGGCTGCGGGGGGTGGGTGTGGATGTGGTAAGGTATGTTGCACATATTTAATAAGAACAAGAAACACATCACAAGGGCAGGACTCTGTAAATGAGATGAATATAAGTGAGGTGCCAAATAAACTGTTGGACGTCATATGAAGATTACATTGCACTTAAATATCATCAATATGGAATAAAAAACTAATCACATATCCATATTCATAAGCTTTTGAAGCTTCTCTATTCAATCATCTCCTTGATAACATGGTAACTTAAGAAATTTTAAGCCTAGATTAAAATAATAATAAATAGGGGTAAAAATTTACTTGTCACAACACACGTGTGATAACCACCACATGCAACTTCATCTGAATATGGTAGCTTCTAATCATGGATGGTGTTGTTGCATTTTTTCTGTCTTGAAGACCTACATTCATTTTATTAATATATTATCATTTGACGAGGTAAATAAATGCTACAAGAAGAGCCTACACAAATGACCTAAACTGTGGTTGCCAGAACCTATCAAATTACAAATACTAGAACTCACCATCTTATCTGCTGCCTCTTCACCAAAAAAAAGACAGAGCCCTTTTCTGGAATTTCAGAAGAAGTCATGATTGTTTAACCTTAGTCAGATAAGAGACATCATGGAGAAGATTAGGCACAAGAAAAGTTGATGAAATACCATCAATGCACGCCGAATGCAGAAGCCCAGCAGCTGCATTTTGACCTAGCGATGAGGTCAAAAGGCCATAATGTTAAGAGAAAATGACATTCATTTCAGTGCCTGACAACATCAATCACCAGTTGAATCGACACAAATAAAATACCTTGCTTTCTCAAGTTCCTTGATAAGTCTGGTGTGTATTCACTGTCAAAAATTATCTATTAATTCATACTGAAAGGGAACAAAGAGTTCTGTCCACCCACGGAGGAAATAAGTAGAGAAGACAAATGAAGTAAAATGCGTCTCTAGGGAGAAGAAATTTTCCACATAGTGGCTATATTCATTCAAAAAATAAAACTTCCGCCCTCAGAAATTTCCAGAGAACTTAAGATTCCATTAACCTTAAACATAATAAAGTTACATAAGATGTGAAGTGAACTTCAAGAGGTCCATATCTATGGTTGCATTAAGTATGATCATAGCATAGTTCAGTTCTTTCCAAATTTTTACTAACTTACCTCGGTAGCTAGATTGTATCACACTAAAAATACCAGAAAAATAAAATTCAAAAATGATAATGTAACAATAAACAAAAACTCAGAAGTAGATTAAAAAAAGGATTCTTTATTTCTATCCAAACAAATACTAGTCATACACAATTCATGAACAAAGAATTTGTCACTAATCTTGCTATCACATCATACAAGTTTTACTGGTGTTTCCACATACTCATTCCAAATGTATCAAATCAACCGCAATATGTGGGACAAATTATAGAAGTAGAAACTTGAACATCACCAATTAACAAGATATTGTATATACTTAATTAAGAGAAACGATTGTCAGATTTTCAAGCAGTGGAAATGTGAAAAGTTCTAATTTTGAAATAAAAATAAAAAAAAATTTCTTTTCACTTTAAACCACTAAAGATTATAAATCAACAAATGAACCTGGAGCTTCTTAAGAACCCTAAAATGCTTGATTCATGGCCATCCAAGTCTTCCAGACCCTCCTCCTCCCCAACAAACCTCTCCTTCATCTGGATCAAATATAAACAATCAAGGCCAAACAAAGTTTACAACCTAGCATTTTTTAATTAATAAAGAAGCTACTACTACATCAAACATAGAATCTGTCTTTTCAGTTCCAACCAGTAACAGCAACTGAGTGTCAGAACCCAAAGCTGCAAGTTTTATGCGGATTCCACTCAAGCACTCTATTTTTGTCGGAACAGAAACTACTTTTGCTGCTTCTCGATATCGTATTCAGTGCCTATAGTATCAGTTTGAGAATAAGTTAGAATGTCATTTCTTTACTGACTAGAAAACTAATGCTGCAGTAAGTAAAACATTCCCGACAGAAAAATATACATAAGACGCAGACATAACATTAACATTAAGTTGAGGTTCATGCGTTACTTTTCCAAGACCAAGCTGTCCATTGGAGTTTCTTTCCCCAAATGTAGAGCTCCCCATCCACTACAAAAAAAAAAAAATAAATAAAATAAAATAAAAAGGGAATGAATGCTTCAGAAAATATATTAGAAAAGATTAGGAATATACAAGGACATCATAGACATGTATTACACTAGCATATATTCTTTTAACCATGGATCATCCCAACCCTTCCCCATGCAAGGTTGTTATGTGGTTTTTATTTCAACTGTAAGCTATCTAGACTAGGCTCCCCTTGCGGATGCATATATAGGAGAGAGATCAGAAAAAAATGGAGTTTATACTGCCAAATTTACAATAGCCCTGATTTAAAATTACTAATATAAATAGACTTGCCTAGATACTCTCAAATCACCTGACACAATATAATCTATTTTGAATCTTATTTTTCTCTTCAATAGGACATATAGTTCTGCCATGCCTAACTTAGTCACATAAAAAAATTGTCCTGTACCTAACACATAAAAAAGAAAATCACTGACCAATCTTTGACTCCACATGCACAGTAAGTTCATTTACTCATACCAAGTCTTGAGCCTAAAGGTGTTCTTATTTTATCACTTAACACACCAAATTATAAGGGAGAAGTTGTTCAAAACATTTCATATTTAGTATGCATCATGGCACTACAATACAAAATCGAGCTTTCCATGATAAAACTCAGGCATATTGACATTTCACATATGATACCAGTTTTTTTATAAATTTACCTCAAAGTATCCTTCTTGTGAAACTATAAGATCAACTGATCAATGTGAGAATATGGATCGCACTGGCTTTAGTTCAGTACCAAGTGTTATCTCAATCCACTCTCATGGAAGCCCTCTCATGACATCAAGGTTTTTAGTGATACTGATATGCCGCAGTCTCAAAATACAGACACAGAATTATTGATAGTGTAATCTTTGTCCAAGAAGCCTTAAATGTGAAAATGAGGAACATAAAGAATTAAATTATTTCTAGCATTTACCACATTAGTTACTTTGAACATCAGAAGTTCTCTCACTGTAATGGCAGCTGAGTGATAATAACCAGTTGAGATGTGCACAACCCTTCCCCAAATCCAGATACTTCAATTGGCTCCTGCAAAACCAGTTAAATAAAGATAATAAGAATGAGTAAGTAAGTGAACATCTAGAATCAGCAGTCCAAACATAGAACACTCTCAATTCGGAAAAAAAAAAAGTTAAAATATTCATACCAAAGAATAACTTATATTTTCTGATCTGCCGAGCTGTCCAAAATCATTAAGACCAGCAGCATAAACGCGGCCATTATCTGTGTGACGAGGAGGATTATTAATTTATGAGCTGAAACTGATAAAGATCAAGTAATTGAAGTTAGAAAACCATACCAGTAAGAAGAGGGTATGGCGCCACCACAAGCAATGGCTTTAACCACTGATTCTCAGGCAGAGCAAACACAGGGACAGGCCTCCACTGAGACTCCAAGCTCCCTAAACCTAATCTTCCGTAACCTCCATTCCCCACAAACCGCAAATCTCTTTTCGGCTCACTGGACATCCATCTTCTCCATAATTCCTTGAATTTATATCCCTTTTTGAAATGTATTTGATCATTCCACTTAACTTCTACCCACATTGTTTTCTCACGAAGGAGAAGGAGAACCAGAGAGAAAGGGAATTACAAAACTTATGGCTCCTAAGTTCTCTACGTCTTCTTCCAGAAGGTTTGTTAAAAAACCCATTTGGTTGGTGAGACTATTTGATCTCATACTTGATCGCATTTGGTAAATATACACTCCACCAAACTTTTGAAATGTTAGAATAAGAAAAGCACAAGCCGAACGACACATACCCAAGGTTTACTGTAACAACGAAGTAGTGCCCAAAAGGTTTTGAAACGAAAAATAAGTACCTTTTGTCATGTACGGTTAGTGATTTTCATTTAGTAATGGTGAAAAGACTAGAATGCCATTGAAAGTTTGATATTTTAGTTTTTTATAAATTTAAAAATTTCTAAAAAACCTCATAGGTTTACTAATTTAACTAAACAACCCAACATATAAAAATTTTGTAAAATCATAAAAACACCCCCACCACCCGCAATGCCAGATTCCGGCCACCACCATCGGAATTTGGCCAAAAAATTGAGTTACGACACAGACCCCTTCGGATCTGTGTCGTAACGCGTCGATCTGGCATTTTCCGGCCAGATCTACGTCCAGATCTAGCCGTCGAGTTTTTTGCGGCCTCGACGGCCAGATCTGGCCTTTTCCAGCCAGATCCGCCATGGATCTGACTGGAAAATGCCAGATCTACTCGTTACGACACAAATCTGATGGGTCTGTGTCGTAACACAATTTTCCGGCCAAATTTCGGCAGTGGTGGCCGGAATCTGGCACTGCAGGTGGCGGGAGTGTTTTTGTGATTTTACAAAATTTTTATATATTGGGGTGTTTAGCTAAATTATCAAACCTAGGGGGTTTTTTAAAAATTTTTAAATTTACAAAAAAACTAAAATATCAAACTTTCAAGGGCATTCTAGTATTTTCACTATTACCAAATAAAAATCACTAACAATACATGACGGAAGGTACCTATTTATCATTTTAAAATCTTTTAGATACCATTTTATCGATACGGCTAATCTTGGGTATGTATAAGTCGTTCGATATAGCATAAGAGAACCATTTGGATCATCTAAAGCCACCAAGATTTTGGAAATGTAATAAAAAACTCGTGAAAAAATGAAAATGACCATTCTTTGAATTTGGATCATCTAAAGACACGTGGCACGTATATCATTCAATGAATGAGATTCCTTACTGGAACTATTTTTCTTTTTCACCCTTAGCCCCACTTATTTTATTATTAAACCCTAACCCATCTGTGGTTATTAATTACTGGTTCTTTTTTGTTAATGAAACAGTGATATTGAAGATGAAATTTTTTTTTAAAAAAAAAAAATGATAAAATAATAGTTTATAGTGGAATTAATATTTGATCAACCCAATAAGTTAACAATTTTTTTTTTTTTTACCTGAGCCCGCTTGTGTATACCTCAACTAATTTTTTGAGGTTCTGAAATGAACGACTGAGTATATTTCCTCAATGGTCACCCCTATTAGAACATTTTTTATATAAATAAAGAACATCTTCGTTAATCTTTAAATATAAAGAACAATTTTTTTATACAAATCTAATGCATTCTTTAAATTTAATGAAGATGCTCTTTATTTTCAAAAAAAAAAAAAAAAAAAAAAGCTAAACTCACTCTTTAATTTATATTTAAAGAATAAAAAGTCTGTTGGACTCTTATTTTTATGGATAAACTCGTTATAATAAAGAGTTTGAATGTATAAAGAATTTTTTGAAGATGCTCTTAATGCATGAGAGACTCGAACTCAAGATCTCATGTTAGACTCTTTCAGTCTTTTACCATCAAACCACCTAGTGGTGGTTCCCGTTAACATTATTGTTCCCAAGACAAGGCACAAATATCAACTTCATGTAAGTAAATCAATGGGGTAAACATAGCGGAAAACAAAATTTTTCCCATCGATTACTCTGATGAACCCAAAATCAAGGTCTAATATGTATATATGTTACATGCTTAAATTGAAATAACACAAAAACCAAACAAGGATCAGATCATACCAGTGTTTGGAGGCTCCGTCAATGTCTCTGGATGTGATCTGTAACGCCCACATTGAGGTACGTAACTTAACTTATGCCTTTTTACCCTTAGTTGATTTTTTTTGTTAAAGTTATTTTGAGAAAATGTGAAGAAAGTGCCTTAAAATTTCATTAGGGGTAAAATAGTATTTTCACTCATAATTAGTTGAAAAAGTGGGGAGTGAAAAGAGATAGAATTTCATGGAGAAGTTAATTAAAATGAGGGCATTATTGTAATTGACTAAGGGACATAGATGAAATTTCATAGAAAGTGCAAGGGCAAAATAGGAAAGTAGAAGTAATAAATGAGATATTTTGGGTTCATTCTTGAAAACCCTATCATTCTCTACTCCCTCACACGCCACTTTCATCTCCAAATTCTCTCATTTTCTTCATCAAATTTCCAAGGTAATTTAGAGGATTTTTGGTTGGATTTTGGTAGATATTCAATCCTAAGCATCCAAAGGTATGAGTTCTTGCAATATGATGTGAGATTAATTTTTAAAGTGTTGAATTCTTATAGTTATATGCTTATGGTTTAAGAAGGAGAGGAGATCTACCTAAAGAGAGAGTTTCTAGTGTAGAACTACCCAAGATCAAGGTAAGTAAATCTAACTCTAAGTTTGATTTGAGTAAGTTTGTAGAGATTTGTACATGTATGTATGTGCTTATGTTTTTGAGAAGTTTTGATGAGATTGATACTTGATGATAATTAAAATTCAGCTATGAGAATGTAGACTTTGCCTATATGGTGATTGATGGAAGTTTGGTTGAATTTAGAAAGAGTTTGAGTAGACTTTATGGAGTGTACTTTCCTAGCCAGGTTTAGTGTTGATTTAAGGGAGTTTTGCTCCAAATATTGGTGGCTTGAGAAAGAAGTAGAAGTGTAGCCAAATTAGAGTTTGAGTATACATGCCATTTGTTTGATGAAAATCCTAAGAGAAAACATGTTACCATGGTTGTCTTGTCACAGCCATGACCTTCTGAGTGACTTTTGGGTATCTTACTGATTGAATTAGGTTGAGACCTAAACATAAACGTTGTAGCCCTGTCTCTAAGCTTTAAAACGAGACCAAGATTGTAGTAATCCGATGTGTATAACTTGAGATATGTCTTCTTGAATATGACATGTGCAGAATAACTACCTCAAAATATTTTTAGTCTAATAATCTATGATTGATTTCAAGTATGGGAATGTTGTTGGCAAAAAATACTAGTTCTCTAATGATATTTTTATATGGCATAATGCATTCTCACATTCTCACATTTGCATTTAGAAAGAATAGTAAAGAAATAGCATAGTTCCATGCACATACACATGGATGAGAATAGTAAAGAATTAAAGGTAGAAGTATTATCTAAAGAAATATACTTAAAGAAGAATTCAAATCTGAAATTTTACTTAAAGAAATGTAAAAAGAAAAGAGAAGTGAAGGTTGTTGTGATGGGGAACCCGTGAGTGACAGAGAAAAATAGTCCCACATACACGCTGCTTTCAGTGAGAGGCCTCAGAATAAGAAAAAAGTAAGTGTACAGTTCGTTAGAAGTGTACGTGGATGAGAACTGTACCAACATAATTTACCTACATGCACACCGTCTTTAGTGAGCGGCCTCAGAATCAGAAAGAAGAGTTGTACAGTTCGATAGAAGTGCATGTAGATGAGGACTGTACCCACTCACATGGCCAGGGTTTCGAATCCATGCCTCAACCGAGTCCGATCGGCATAGAAAGAAAGAACAGAAAGAAAGAAAAGAAAGAAAAAATAGAAAGAAAGAACAGAAAGAAAGAAAGAACAGAAAGAAAGAAAGAAATAATATAACAGAAAGAAAGAACAGAACAGAAATAAAGAACAGAACAGAAAGAAAGAAAGAATAGAACACAGAAAGAAAGAATAGAATAGAAAAAAAGAAGAGAAACAGAAAACAGAAAAGAAATTGCATTCTTTATGCATTTATGCATATGCATCATGGCATTCATATTATTTAGAGTTAGTTTCTCTAGTTCTGCTTACTTGTTAGTAAGTGAGAAACAAGAATATAGAAAGAACAGAGAGAAAGAATATAGAAAGAATAGAGAGAAAGAATATAGAAAGAACAGAGAGAAAGAAAAAGAGTAGAGAAAGAACAGAGAAAAAGAAAGAAATGTGTTGTAAGGAAAGAAATTCAGAAGTTGAACAACGGAGAGAAAGGAGTAGCCTACTGGGTTTACTTACTGAGCAGTTAGTGCTCACCCCGTTGTTTTCAATGTTTTTACAGGTAGTAGATGAGAGGCGGTCCGAAGGAGTGTCAAGAAGCGGAAGGAGCGGGCAACACTATCGAGACTATTTCGAGAAGTTTTGTTACATGATGTAAAGTTTTGTTTATAAAAAAAATTGGGCCCATTATTTTAAACTCATCTATATGTATATTTTCTTATATATATTTAGTGAGTTTCACTGTTATTTTATGAGTATTCTAGCTAGAAAGAAAGCATTACACAATCTCGCTACTGATCCCAGTGTAGGATCGAACTCACGTTGTCCACACGAAAACAGTACAATAGAGACCAGAGATTGGTTTTGCTAGATCCAATCCTTAGCTTTAAGGATTCAAGGTTTGGAAGGATGAAGTGAAGAAGAAAGGAAGAGAGAAAAAAAATTCTCTCATAGTTTTTCATTCCGCGACTCAAAATGAGACTTGTACTTTTGCTATATGTCCTTGTTTAATTATTTAGTTAAATATTAATATTTATATTAATATTAATATTAATATTAACTTCAATAATTAAATTCGTAATTTTGCTAGATAACTCCAATAATTAAATTGGACACAAGCAACAACCTCAATAAATTTAATTACATAGCAAAATTACCAATATGCCCTTTCGTCCAAAAGACAAATATACCCTTCCATAGTTAGCCACCCTTAAACTGTCTCCTTAGTGTGTGACCCCTAGGCTATACCAGCAGTAAGTAGTATCGCGATTGACATCAATCAATCGTCTCACTATGCACAAACCAAAATTGGCCCCTAGTAAGGCATCATGGCCACCTGATAGATTCGGATTTAGCGAAATAACTACTTGTCGATGATATGGTTACCATGCAATCAAATTCTTTCATCATTTGTTACCTCATCGAGACTGAGGTATAGAAATAGTGTCAACCTCAGTTATCCTCGATATATTTGTATTCAATTACTAAACCAATGACCGGAATAATAAATTAGATTGAGCAACAACTCAATCACACTGTGATCATAGATTTACTGTCATTGTCATTAACTAAATTGCGCCGTGAGATAACTTCTCCCGTACCCGGGAGTGATGAATCCTCTATCGATCCACCATAGTCTTGATATACTCCTTGATACAGCCAATCACTACCGTATTGACAGCTCTAAATAGAACTACGTTGGGCTAGTGTCAAACTACACCAATCGATACACAAAACACTCCGGTGATCTCAAGTCTAAGGATCACATGCACCACCATTTGTTAGAGGATTTGTTACATAGACACTGCGGTTACCATTTATATGAAATCCTCTGGTATGGTGAACTTGTGATAGAATAGGAACAAGTTGTTTTGCTAGGAAAGTATTGAGGATGTTCGAATTAGAACCCTAAGGAAATTGAGTCCTTAAAACCCTAATCTTGAGATGTCACAAAGGTTGATCACTCCCTTTGATAAGTCGAGATTCAAGCATTCAATCTGTTAGAGTAGATGCCCTAGAGCCAATCAATTATTGTAGAATTGACTCTTTGTAATAATGTTCATTAATCAATAAAAAGGCATTTTATTCTATATCGCGTAAATCATTATTATTACAATATGTATTGATATATGTCCTTAGAATGGTAGAACCGTGAGGAGGGTATCAAATGTTTCAAATCTTGATAGTGAGAACCCTATGAGCACATATGGTGGCCATTCTAGAAACGTCCGTAGCCTCAGTATTATTCTGAAGTAAGGGCACAGATAATACGGTAAGGCTATCATAGTGTTGAACGACCCTGTCGAAAGGCAGTGACTGATCTCACTTGTCAAGGTTGTTTGGTGACAACCTGGTGCAACACATGGGTGCTTGCTGTAGGCAATTACACCGCAGCAAGTTCACTAGACTGACCCACCCGAGGATTCCATATGGATGATAACCCTAGTGTCTATGGAACAAATCCTCTAACGAATGGTGGTGCATGTGATCCTTAGACTTGATATCACCAGAGCGTCTTGTGCACCGATTGGTGCAGTTTGACATTAGCCTAACGCAGTTCTTTTCAGAGCTGTCAATACGGTGGTGATTGGCTGCATCGAGGAGTGTATCAAGACTATGGTGGATAGACAGAGGATTCATCACTCCTCGGTACGGGAGAAGTTATCTCACGGCGCAATTCAGTATATGACAATGACACTAAAACTGTGGCCACAGTGGGATTGAGTTGTTGCTCTATCCGGATTATGATACAGGTCATTGGTCCAGAAACTGAATACATAATATCGAGAGTAACTGAAGGTTGACACTATTTCTATGTCTTCGTCTCGTCGAGATAACGTATGATGACAGGATCGAATTGCATGGTAACCATATTGTTGACAGGTAGCTATTTTGCTAAATCCGAATCTATCGGGTGGCCATGATGCCTTGCTAGGGGCCAATCTTGGTCTATGTATTAGTGAGACGATTAATTGGTGTTAATTGCAATACTACACACTACTGGTATGATGAGGAGCTTATGAGTCACACACATAGAAGATAATTTAAGACTCAAGAAGGAAGGGAGTTTTCGTCTTTTTAAGGTGAAAGGGTATTTTGGTAATTTTATAGTATAATTAAATTTGCTGAGGTCGTAGGCTTTATTTAATTTATTAAAAAAATTAAATAAGTGAAATTATGTTTAAATATGTGTTTGCATATATTTAATTAAATCATCATTATTGTTAAATGTTAATATATAGATTAAATATATATTAATTGATTTTTAATTGAGACAATGATGAATTAAAATAAATATCTAATTGGGAGTGTTTGGAAATATGGGGTGTTTGGGTTGGAGCCCAAGCCTATTCTATATGGGAATAGGGTAATTAAAATGTTACTATAAAAGAAATGTTTTAACTGTAAAAAGTTGAGAAATTCTTTTAACTCATTTCATTGTAAAAGAGAAAACACACAGCCCTTTTTGCTCTCTCCCACGCCAAACTTGGTTTTGATTGAAAATCAAAGTACTCTTCATTTCTTCTTGTTTCTTAAGGCTAAAGAGGGATCTAGCAAATCCCTCATTAGTTCCTTGCGATTGTCTTCATGTAGACTACGTTGGTTCAATCTTACACTTGGGTCGGTAGCATAATACATTTAGAGACAACTTGGAGGAGCCTCCAAACGTGCGTATGATTTCTTAAACTCTAGATTAATTTTCTGCAGATTCTTATTTGGTATAAATTGTAAAATTGTACCCTGATCTTGGTTCTATGGAATGATCCTTGTTATTATTGTTTTTGTTTTCCGTTGCCTTAATGAATCGTTTCCTAACACAATCAAGAACACAAGAAGGCAAAGCAAATAGCTTTCTGAAATAAACTTCAATTGATAATAATCTGTCCCCAAAAAATAAGATGGCTGCTCCTTTTTATAAGCAATAAACCCTAAAAGAAAACCCTAGCTAATTGAAAAACGGGTTGGGCCTAAGTACAACCGAATTGGGCCTAAATAAACCTTAAATAAATAAAAGACTAAAGAATCTAATGATAATTAAAACATAAAAAAAACCCAAGATTAAATAAATGAAAATTAATTCATAAATTAATCCTTGCATCCAATTTGATCTTCTGAATCTACCCCTTGCATAAAAAGATAATAGGCCATCCTTGGTGAAGCTTTGAAATCTTCGAATTTAGTGAGTCTTCTAGTATAACCTCTTTATATTACACTTCTATGATCAAGCCTTGGAAAGCCTCTTTCATCTTCTTTGTCTTTGCCCTAGTCATTGGACCACCAATTCCTTGCAAAGGATCTTGAGAATATTTGGGAACATTAACTTGGTCAGCACCTCGATCTCCATTATTCCCCTCCTCTTTGAAAGGATTCGTCCTTGAATCTCCTACATCAAACAAAGATAAATCAGCAACATTAAAAGTTGCACTAACATTACCATAGTCGCTTGGCAAATCTAGCTTGTAGGCATTATCATTGATTCTCTCCAAGACTTGAAAAGGTCCATCTCCTCGAGGCTGCAATTTTGATTTCCTTTGTGTGGGAAACCTCTCCTTACGCATGTACACCCAAACCCAATCTCCAGGTTGGAAGACAACCTTCAAACGCCCCTTATTGGCTTGCTTAGCATATTGCTCATTCTTCGTTTTACTGTTGGCCCGAACTCTGGCATGTAAATCCTTCACAAAATCTGCCTTTTTCTTACCATCAAGATTAGCATGCTCATTGGTAGGCAAAGGTAAAATATCCAAAGGTGTTGAAGGATTAAAGCCATAAACAATTTTTAAAGGAGAAAATGAAGAAGTAGAATGAACAGTCCTATTATATGCAAACTCAATATGTGGCAAACACTTCTCCCACTGCCTTAAGTTCTTTTGAATGATAACACGCAACAAAATAGTGAGTGTCCTATTAACTACTTCAGTTTGACCATCCGTTTGAGGATGTGCAACAGTAGAAAATAACAGTTTGGTTCCTAATTTATTCCATAAAGTGCGCCAACCATCTCTATCACTAACAATTGTTGTAGCCAACCTATGCAAACGAACCACTTCTTTAAAGAACAAATCAACAATATGTGTTGCGTTGTTTGTTTTAGAATATGTAATAAAATGAGCCATTTTACTAAACCTATCAACAAAAACAAATATGCTATCCTTACCACTTTGAGTCCTTGGTAATCCTAAAACAAAATCCATCGATATATCAATCCAAGGTTGATTAGGTACAGGTAAAGGGGTATACAAGCCATGCGGTCTAACTTTAGATTTTGCTTGACTATATGTAATGCACTTATCACAAACAGATTGTACATCATGCTTCATCTTAGGCCAATAAAAATGCTCACGTAATATATCTAAAGTCTTTAGAACACCAAAGTGACCCATCAAACCTCCCCCATGACTTTCCCTAACAAGTAACTCATGAACAGAACAAATAGGCACACATACTTTATCTTTCTTGAATAGAAATCCTTCATGCCTATAAAAATCACCAAACGCACAATTATCACATGCATTCCATACTTGGCTGAAATCAGAATCATTGGCATACAAATCCTTAAGCAATTCAAAACCAAGTAATTTAGTTTGTAATGGAGTAAGTAATATGTACCTCTTAGACAATGCATCAGCCACAACATTTTCCTTCCCATGCTTGTATTTGATTACATAAGGAAACGTTTCTATGAACTCCAACCACTTAGCATATCTTTTATTAAGCTTACCTTAGGGCTTCAAGAACTTCAAGCTCTCATGATCGGAATGAATGATGAATTCCCTTGGCCACAAGTAATGCTGCCATGTTTGAAGAGTTCTCACTAATGCATAAAGCTCCTTGTCGTAAGTAGGATAATTCAACGCTGCCCCACTTAGCTTTTCACTAAAATAAGCAATTGGTTTAGAATCCTGCATCAAAACAGCTCCTATTCCAATCTCGGATGCATCACATTCTATCTTAAAAGCTTTATCAAAGTTAGGAAAACACAACAAAGGTGCATTAGTTAGCTTATCTTTCAATGTTTTGAAAGCCCGGTTATGTACATCATCCCACTTAAAAATAACATTCTTTTTAACAAGTTCATTCAAAGGTGCAGCAATAGAACTAAAATCTTTAACAAACCTTCGATAAAAACTTGCTAAACCATGGAAACTTCTCACCTCGTTCGCATTCTTAGGTGTAGGCCAGTCCCTTATTGCCCTTACCTTTTCTTTATCAACACTAATACTAGTTATCTTATTAATAGCTCGGCAATCCACACACATGCGCCATGTTCCATCTTTCTTTGGGATTAAGAGGACAGGAACAGAATATGGGCTGAGACTCTCCCTTACAAATCCCTTTTGCAACAGCTCATCCACTTGCCTTTGTATCTCCTTCATTTCCTCGGGATTAGCTCTATAAGCAGGTCGATTTGGTATGGCAGAACCAAGTATGAAGTCTATTTGATGCTCAATTCCTCTTAGATGAGGTAATCCATGGGGAATCTCCTCAGGAAATAGGTCCTCAAATTCCTGCAATAAAGACATGACAACACTAGGCAAAGATGAGTTAAGGTCGTTAGTAGAAAAATAAACATCCTAGTACATAAGTACAAGTACTTGTTGCCTCGCCATCATTACACTCTTAACCTCATGTTTTTCAGCAAGTACACTCATTCTTTTATTTTTCTCTCCATGTTGCTCACTTTTCTCTCCTTTTTGCTCACTTTTCTCTCCATTTTTCCTCTCGACCTCACTTGTTCTCTTTCTATTTTCCTCTTGCTCACACTGTTGTTTCTCTCTCATTTTGCACTCCCTTGCTATTCTAATCTGGTCCTCATAAGCTTGCAAAGGTTTGAGAGGGGCTAATACAACTTTTCGGTTGTTCATTACAAAAGAATAACGATTTTTGTACCCATCATGCGACACCCTCCTATCAAATTGCCACAGTCGGCCAAGCAATATATGACCAGCATACATCGGTGCCACATCATGAAGAACCTCATCCTCATACTTGGCAATTGAAAAAGGAACCCGAACTTGCTTGTTTACCTTCACTTCTCCACAGTCATTCAACCATTGTAGCTTATACGGTTTGGGATGCTTCTTCCACTTCAAATTCAATTTTTCTACCAATAAAGTACTAGCAGCATTAGTCCAACTCCCACTATCAATAATCAATGTACATACCTTATCTTTTACATGGCATCTTGTGTGAAAAATATGCTCACGTTGCTCCTCATCTCCTTCATCCTTAGGCTGTATACTCAGGGCTCTCCTTGTAACAAGTAAATCACCATGCACAGGTTCTTCCACTTCAACATCAGAACAATCCTCCAATGGTGGCATCTCATTGTCACTTGACACCTAAAACACTTAATATCATGTGACTTAGTAAGAGTTTTAGTTTTGGGTTTATCTTTAGGAACAGCAACCGAATTCTTTGACTTTGCTTCTTCTTTTGTTCTGAAGGCAACTTTGTTGTCCTTCCAATTTGATCTCCACGGAGAGCTAGAGGACAAACCAGATCTGAACCTCTTGGACTTGATTTGCTTCTCCACTTTAACGGCTTTGTGCAGTAGCTCCTCCATCTCTACATAATGTTGCAACTCAACGACGTCAGCAATCTTTTTGTTCAATCCGGCAATGAATCTAGCCATTGTTGCTTCTCTATCTTCCTCTATGTTTGCTCTAATCATGGCGATTTCCATCTCCTTATAATAATCCTCTACACTCATGGAACCTTGAACCAACCCTTGCAACTTCCTATACAAATCTTTATAGTAATGGTTCGGTATAAATCTCTTACGCATCACCAACTTCATCTCTTCCCATAATCGAATAGGTCTCTCACCATTTCTACGCCTATTGATTGCCAATTGATCTCACCATATACCTACATAATCTATAAACTCCATGGCTACTAGCTTTACCTTTTTCTCCTCGGAGGAATTATGACAATCAAATACGTGCTCAACCTTTCTTTCCCACTCCAAGTACAGCTCAGGATCATTCTTTCCTTGAAACGTCAGAATTGCCATCTTTATACTGCCTATATTGTTATCTCCTTTAGAGTCAACCTTCTTGGCCCGTTTATAACTTGTTCTCTCCACTTCGGAATCAGCTTCATCTTCTTCGTCGAACTCATGTCTTCTATGTGATTTAGAAGCGGAAAAGGACTCCAAATCATTCAATCTCGCATTCAGCAATTTAAATTGGTCATTAACAGCCTTGATGCAGAATTTCATGTCAACCTCTTGTGGTTTTCCTCCTTCCTTACTCATGGTTTCAACTTGTAAAATAAAATAAAATAAAAGGTGTTGTTCCTCACACACTCCCTCACGTGTTTGCACTCAAATCAATTTGTTATCACTTGTGTTTCACACTATTTTGGCTTTTTCTTGATGATGATATCTCTTGCCTTTTACCACTCAAAGCCAAGCCAGCCCCCTTTATGTTCTTAACAGAATCAAAGAATTCAACAAATCTTAAGAAGAAATCGGTTAGATGGTGACAATCTCAAAAATCAGAACTTTAAAAACTTAGTTAAGGCAAACAGTGAACAGAAAGAAAGACCCAAGATGACTCTAAAGAACCAAGAAAAACAAGAAAACTCTAAAAGGAGGCAAAAGACATGTGAAAGAAATCACTGGAATTGACGCTAAATGATTAAGAAGGCAAAAGACACAAAACAACCTTGTATATGCTTGAAACAATCACTAGAACAAAAATAAAGAGAAACTAGAACAGAATAAAAAGGAAACTAGAACATAATAAAGGAAACTAATTCAACAAGAATAAGAAACTCAAGCAACAAAAAACAAGAATTGGAAACTTAATGGAACAAAAATAGGATACTTAGCAAAGAGAACAAGAACGGGAAACTTAACAACTCGAAATTGCCACATTGTTCTTTTTTTTTTTTTTTTTTTTTTAAATGCAGCAGAACTATGAAAAGAAGAATTCAATTATTATTATTATTTTTTGAATCAAGAACGCAAACAAAGAGTGTTGGAGATAAATAATCTGTTTCCAGCAACCAAAGCTCTGATACCAAATGATAGAATAAGAACAAGTTGTTTTGCTAGGAACGTGTTGAGGATGATCGAATTAGAACCCTAAGGAAACTAAGTCCTTAAAACCCTAATCTTGAGACACCACAAAGGTTGATCACTCCCTTTGATAAGTCGAGATTTAAGCATTCAATCAAGAACACAAGAAGGCAAAGCAAATAGCTTTCTGAAATAAACTTCAATTGATAATAATCTGTCCCTAAAAAATAAGATGGCTACTCCTTTTTATAAGCAACAAACCCTAAAAGAAAACCCTAGCTAATTGAAAAACGGGTTGGGCCTAAGTACAAGCGAATTGGGCCTAAATGAACCTTAAATAAATAAAAGACTAAAGAATCTAATGATAATTAAAACATAAAAAAAACCCAAGATTAAATAAATGAAAATTAATTCCTAAATTAATCCTTGCATCCAACTTGATCTTCCGAATCTACCCCTTGCATAAAAAGATAATAGGCCATCCTTGGTGAAGCTTTGAAATCTTCAAATTTAGTCTTAGAGTCTTCTAGTACAGCCTCTTTGTATTGCACTTCCATGATCAAGCCTTGCAAAGCCTCTTTCATCCTCTTTGTCTTTGCCCTAGTCATCGGACCGCTAATTCCTTGCAAAGGATCTTGAGAATATTTGGGAACATTAACTTGGTCAGCACCTCGATCTCCATTAACTTGCCTACAGCAAGCACCTATGTGCTGCATTAGGTTGTCGGCAAACAACCTTGACAAGTGAGATCAGTCACTGCCTTTCGACAAGGTAGAAGACTTCTAGACACTACACTAAGAGAATTTGTGGGATGTATTGGTAAACAAAGAGATACAATACTTTTATTTTATCTAATATTCTTTATTATACTTTTTTTTTTTAAATGGGGCTAATGAATAAGAAGATGGGGTCTAAAAATGAATTTGGAGTATGAATTTGACAGAAATTTTTCTTCAACTCAGTATGACAATGGACAAATTATTTTTTTCATTAATGAATGACAATGGCGTCTCAAGTAGAAGAGAAAGAAACTCCATAATTGTCAATAATAAATTTATTAAACAAAGATAAAAAAACGTTGTGTTTGTTTTATTATATTGAGTAATATTTTTGAAAAAGTTGAGTTGGGTAGTTATTGCGATGATAGGATTTGAAAACTAAGAAAAACACCCCGTAGGTTTGTTAATTTAGCTACCCTACAATAAAACATTGAAAATTAACAAAAACACCCCCATCCACCCATTAATGCCGACAGTTGGCCACCACTGCCAGAGGGTGGCCAAAAGTCATCGTAATAGCGCACGACCGGCTGGATCTGGCCAGTCGTGTATGGATCTGACCAAAAAAGGCTACATCTGGTTGTCAACGACGACTATATCTTGGCTGTCGTTGACGACTAGATCTGGCCAAAGATCTGACCTTTTCTAGCCAGATCGGTGCACGACCGACCAAATCCAGTTGGTCGTGTGCCATTACGGTGACTTCCGACCACCCTTCGATAGTGGTGGCCAGCTGCCGGCATTTAATGGGTGGATAAGGGTGTTTTTGTTAAATTTCAATGTTTTATTGTAGGGGGTGTTTAGATAAATTAATAAACCTAGGGGGTTTAAAAATAATTGAATAAAATAGGATTGAATTTTGAGAATATTGAAACAAATATGTATTTTGGGTAGGATAGGAATAAGAAAGGATAAGAATAATAAAACAAACACAGCCATAAATCTCTTACTGTAAAAAAAGAAAATTATAAAAATAATTCTAATCATTGAATGGCTTAACTTTAGATCATTCAAAAGTTAGAAATAGAGGTAAAAAAGCGCAACTGTCCAGTGTTACTGTAGGTCATTTTTGGTGTAGTGTTACTAGACTTTCTGTGTTGTCATTCTTTGATCTTACTAATAGTTTTGGATAAGAGAGCAAAGATTATCTAAGATAAAAAGATTTTAATTTAAAGTCTTAATCGATAAGTCTCAAACAAGATTTTTGAAAGGATTTTTTAATTCATTTTTGTGAGTTATATATTTGTTATGAGTTATTATGATATAAGTGTTATATATAAGTGTTGATATAGAAATATGCACCAACCAAAGAATTTCGATCGACCTTGGTGGGATCGGAATGAATGTGCACATGATTACGGATAATTAACGATTGACAAGTATTGAATGCAATAAAGTAAATGACAATGAGAGTTTTTAAAGTGGTTTGGCGAGGTAAACTCTTAAGTCTATGTCCACTGCTTTTTGTATTTGTTGTAAGAGCTTACAATGAGAATTCTGTAAAAATTTTGTAACCCCTTTTCCATGATTTGAGGGGGAGAATTCTGTGAAAATAAAGGGATTACAATTGATCTAAGCTGCAATTATGATATTCTCACGATTGGGCGCTGTGATTGTGTAGAGATTTTTGTTGATCTAGTCATTTCCGTGATATCTGGGATCTGAAGTTATATGGGAATTAATTAAATGATCATTTAGGTTGTTCGCGACTGGCTTGTGCTGGGTTGAGCTATATGTCGACAAGCTTATGTTGGGTCAGACAACCGGTGGGGTTGGATTGATCCTGAGTCGAGCTACATCCTCGCGGTAGCCCGAGCTTGGTGGAAAAATCACACACAACATCTGCCCCCTAGTGTTCAATGCTCGTTTCGTGCTTCAAAGACTATTACTTGATTTGATACCAAGCTCGCTATTAACAACAGGTCTTTGGATGCAGGTTCGGCTGAGCTCTTAGGGTCGACCTCATGTCTAGGCATGTGCTTCACACTTGTTTGCTTCCTACGATACCTTTGAACTCAGAATATGAAAAGTTAGGGCAAATATGTAATTTCCATGCGGTCATGTCGTATTAAATGTGGCAGCCTTTGTTAGTCACGCTTCGTCGCATGTGGGTGTCTTCAACTGTCCACGTGTGAAGTCAAGATGACGTGCGACAATGGTTATAATTAGTGCAACAGTCTATGTTTCATCGCCCCTCATGGATGGATGACACGTGGCCATGTCTAAGGGCTGAGATTGCTTGACGAATGAGGGTCAAGATTCACTGTAGATTGACGTCTGCGATTAAACCCCGCCCTTTCGTCTTCCATGCAAACCACTATAAAAGGTGGCGAAGTCGTCAGAATGCTCATTCAATCCACAGAAGTTTTTTGATGCCTTTGTTCACTTCATTGCTGCTTTGTCGTCGTCACAGTGCTCTTTCCAGCGAGTTTCTGTACTTCTTTTATTCCGGTAAGGTTCTTTTCCTTTTTTTTTTTTTTTTAGAATGTAATAGAATTCTATCAATGAAAAGAAAAATTTTCAACATGTCCTCATCGAGCTAAGATTGTTATATTTTTGCGGAGTTATTTCATTTGTCCTAGTTGGACTTGTAATAGAAGATCTGAATTCGCTCTAAGTTATGTATAACTCGCTTCTTGAAGAGCTTTTTTGAATGTGTGCGAGGAAATTTTTTGCGACATCCGATATCAGATCAGTTATTCGTTTTGAGTTTTGGTCCAGCTTAAGGCCGATTTCCTTCGACGTGTTTTTTCTCGAATTTTTTCAAGTTTAACTTCATCGATTTAGGATGTTTCATCTTTAAAGAGTTGGATTTTGGCGTGGCTTTTTGAGATAAGCTGCCTTTTTCGGACTCTTATCTCCGAGTTTTCTTTTTGGAATATCATCGCGTAGGTCGCGATGTTTGAAACAATGAATAAATGTTAAACAAACTAAGAACATTAACAAAGAAAAATAATGAATAATACCTCTTTTGTTGATCAAGCTTTTTGGTCGTAAGCGGCCTTACAACGAATAAAAAAAGAAAAATAAGTGGAACCCAAGCTACTTATTGGTAATACCTTCACAAATGCTTGGTGCTCCAGGCTCGAGGTATCGCTTCACTATTGAGGCGTTCCAGGTGAAAAGATCCTGGTGCGAGCTTTTCAGAGATCCTGAAAGGATCTCCCTATTTGGGTCCAAGTGCCCCCAAGTTCGGGTTTTGGGTACACTGGACGACCTATTTGAGAACCAGGTTGCCCACTTCAAAGTCTATGTTTTTTACTTTGGTGTTGAAATATCGTTTGACTCGCTGCTGATATGAGGCGAGCCTTAATTGAGACTTGGCCCGGTGCTCTTCATCAGGCTGGTACATCGGGATTTGGTTATATCCCAAGTACGCATCCATGAAGCTAGTAGTACGTTCCTGGCTGTCGCATCTACTAGGTGGTCAATCCGTGGTAGCGGAAAGCTATCTTTGGGATAGACTTTATTTAGATCCGTGAAGTCGACGCAAGTCCACCATTTGCCATTCGACTTCTTAACTAAGATTGGGTTAGCGAGCTAGTCCAAGTACTAGACTTTCCTGATGAAGTTGATTTTCAAGAGTTTGTTAACTTTATCCTTGAGCGCTTGCGAGCGCTTTGCATCCATAGACCTTCTTTTCTGCCTTATGATGCGTTGATTTTACAACATGCAATGTGTAGCAAGTGCACTAGTCGCACAAAGTAATAAAGTGATGAGTGAGTATTGTTCCCACGAGGATTGGTTGTTAAGCACTAAATTTCCTAACTGTTTTCAAGTTGGAGGAACCGAATTTGTTTGGATTAATGGGAGAGATTAAAACTAAAACTAAAACTAAACTTACTAAGTATTAAAAACTAATTAATGAAGGCAAGATTTAAAGGCAAGAGTAATATCAATTTAAACAAACGGTTAGGGTTTTGACTTCATTCGGACTCTATAGATGAATCTACGGATTATCCTATTTCTACGCTCATATGCACAGATTGTAAATCGAATTCTCTAAAGTTGTCAACATACCTTCTCGGCTATGAATTCCTACTTTCCCTATTAAATTTCCGCACCCACCAAAAGGAAGATTATAGATCCAAGTTCATTAAGCTAATGGAATCCTAGATTGATTTCATTGTTCTCAAATCTATCTCTAGCATTCAATACTACAATGGTGATTACCCAAGAAGCTTAACATGATTCATTTCTTAATCTCATCTATTCATCAAATAAATCATAAAAACGATAACCACACAATCTGTGCAATAGAATATAAGAATACAATAATCAATTGATTAACCCATAGAAATCGTGAGTTACATCAAACCCTAACCCAAAATGGGTTAGTTATAACTAATCACACAACAGCAAGAAAAACATTAAACATAGCAGTCACATATTGCAATAAGAGAAAAGCAAAGATATCTCCCCTAGTTGAGAATCCACAAGGTTGAATCTCAATCTTCTCACTTTCTCACAAAAATATCAAATCTATTCTAAGGAAAATGAAAACTAGCGAACTCAGACTCTCTCCCGACCGCTCTCAAAATGGCAAGGTTTTTCTTTTATACTTCGCCCAAGACCTTAAACTTTCCTAAAATAAACTGTGCGTTTTGGGAAAAACAAAATTTCGCAGACTTCGCCGCGGCGAAGAAGGATTTCGCCGCGGCGATGAACTAAAGCTGAATCTCGTTCTTGGCTTCTTTCGCCACGGCGAAGAATGACCTTCGCCGCAGCGAACCTTCTTGAAAATTCTGCATTTATCAAATTGCCCTCCGCTTGCTTCCTTGCATGACTTTGATCCTCGATGCTTTCCCATTGGAAAGCTTCATAGTGCTTTGACTCCGCTTCAGAACTTTTTCAAAATCTGAGATTCGCTGACTTCTGAGTCCAGAAACTCCAATTCGCTCATATTCGCTCAAAATGTCCGTTTTAGCCTAAAACATAAAATAAATGGAATTAAGTGCAATTCAGCTAAATGAGCTAAGAAGTATCTAAAATCCAGCCAAAAGCAAATAAACATAATCCTCGATTTTGTTAGGAAACGACCCGTTGCGCACGAAAAAACAAAATTACAACCATGGATCGTTCCTTAGAACCCAAAATCAGGGCACAGAAATTTACAGTTTATATTTTATAAGAATCTGCAGAAAAATAAATCCATTTAGATTCATACCCAGTTTGAAGGCTCCACCAATATTGTCTCTGAACGTGTTTGCTACCGATCCAAGTGTAGGATCTAACCATAAGGGTCCACACGAAAATCAACAAGAACCAAGGAGGATTTGCTAGATCCTCCTTGGCCTTAAGAATCAGAAAAAAACAAAAGTGTTTGTTTTTCAATGGAACAGTAAAAGTGGCGTGGGAGAGTTTTGGCTGGAGGTTTTTTTTTTTTTTCTTTTCAAAATTGAAGAATGAATAAAAACACACACCTTTTCCAACTAAAATCTTTTTCCTTTTATAGTCTTATTTTAGTTGCCCTATTCTCATATGGAATGGGCTTGGGCTACAACCCAAACACCCCCAAATTTGCCAAACACTCTCATTAGATATTTTAATTTAATTCATCATTATTTCAATTAAAATCAATTAATATTTAATTAACATTTAACAATAATGATGATTTAATTAAATATGTGCGAACACACATTTAACCGTAATTTCACTTATTAATTTTTTAACAATTAAATAAAGGCTACGACCTCAGCAAATTTAATTGCACTGTGAAATTACCAAAATACCCTTTCGCCTAAAAGACGAAAACGCCATTCTTTCTTCTTGGCTCTTAAATTATCTTCTATGTGTGTGACCCATAGGCTCCTCATCATACCAGTGTATAGTATCGCAATTAACACCAATTAATCGTCTCACTAATACACAGACCAAGATTGGCCCCTAGCAAGGCATCATGGCCACCATAGATTCGATTCAGCAAAGTAGCTACCTGTCAACGATATGGTTACCGTACAATTCGATCCTTTCATCATTCGTTACCTCGACGAGACGAAGGCATAGAATAGTGCCACCTCCGGTTACTCTCATATTATGTATTCAGTTTCTGGATCAATGACCTTTATTATATCCGGATAGAGCAAAAACTCATCCCTGTGGCCACATTTTTAGTGTCATCGCCATATACTGAATTGCGCCGTGATAACTTCTCCCGTGCCCGGGAGTGATGAATCCTCTGTCAATCCACCATAGTCTTGATACACTCCTCGATGCAGCCATCCACCACCGTATTGACAGCTTGAAAAGAACTGCTTAGCTATTGTCAAACTGCACCAATCGGTGCACAAGGCGCTCCGGTGATCTCAAGTCTAAGGATCACATGCACCACCATTCGTTAGAGGATTTGTTCCATAGACACTAGGGTTACCATCCATATGGAATCCTCTGGTGGTCATTCCAGTGAACTTGCTGCAGTATAATCGCCTACAGCAACACCCATGTGTTGCACCAGGTTGTCACACAACAACCTTGATAAGTGAATCAGTCACTGCCTTTCGACAGGTTGTTCAACACTATGATAGCCTTACCGTATTATCTGTGCCCTTACTTCAGAAATACTAGGCTATGGACGTTTCTAGAATGGCCACCATATGTGCTCATAGGGTTCTCACTATCAAGATTTGAAACACTTGATACCCTCGTCACGGTTCTACCATTCTAAGGACATATATTATACATATTGCAATAATAATGATTTACGCGATATAGAATAAAATGCCTTTTATTATTGATTAATGAACATTATTACAAAGAGTCAATTCTACAATATGATTGGCTCTAGGGCATTTACTCTAACGGATTATCAAATACCCCCAAACTAAAGACATGCTCGCCCCGAGATCAGGTACAAAACTCAAAGAAAGAAAACAACAAACAACCAAAAACAAAAAATAACAAAACTGAAAACGAACAAACAAAAATTAGACTCAAACTCAACATAAGAATTGCCTAGATTAACAAGTCTCCAAAAGTTTGTTGGAAAATTATTACTAGAAAATGTTCAACACTCCAAGAAGTCATAAATTGCATCGACTATCTTTCTCTATTGGTCCCCCAAGTAGTGATCCCTACTTTTAGTCCACATTCCGACTTCCCGGATTATTTATTGCAGAAATGCAAAGTTTATCAAATGGCGGCAGACTCCATAAGCCTAAATATCGAACTACTCTTCACTAATGAGATTAGACATGACTAAGATCAAAGGTCTTTACGGCTTGTAACATTAGACTCGGTTAGTGGGCTTCAAAAAAAGGAAAGGATAAACTAAGCAGAGAAACTCGTTTTCCTTTAAGCAAACACTAAGACTTAACTCAATTTCCACTTAAGATGTCAACCATTTTAAAACCCTCAAACATGTGCACTTCTCGTTTTTGCTTCTAAATTGTAATTCTCAGAGATATATATATATTATATAATATATATATATATATATATTATATATCTATAGTTACAATAACAATAATTAAATTGAGGTTAATTACCCCTCTTATTCTTCTTGCCTTTCTCACAACCCCCAAACTATTCTTTTAGTTCATTCACACAACTCTCCAAGCTCTTTGTGTTTGCATTAAGTTTAGAATTCTCTTAAAGGTTGCGGACGTGTTTAGGGAAAAAGGTTTTGGGCATTCATGGTTTTACAAGAAAAATAAGGCAACGATGATTTCATAAGGCTCAAATGGGTCACTAGGGATAAAATTCATGGTCGGTTGGAAAGGCTCAAACGTTCCGAAAATTGCCTAAATCACTTCCTCAATAATGTCTATTCCTAGAATTTCACCTCAAGCACTTCTCAACTAGGTTCTAGAGTCCACTAACATTATCAAGACTTTACTTAACTACATAAAATGAATCTAAGCATGCCGAAATAATGAAAATGGTGGTTGAACCACTCAACAAACCTCACGCAAAATTCAGTCAATCAGCATAAACTTGAAGCAATGCTTAACATTTTTCAACAATAAAATCCCAACAATCCTATTCTCATCATAGATTTATGTAATTCATCATTGGCATACACAACAAAACATGAAAATAAAATAAACATAAATAAAAAAATTTCAAATTTTTCCTACCCCCAAACTAAAGATGACATTGTCCCCAATGTCACATTATGCACACTGTAGGAATAGAAAAATAGAATTTACAAAGGTATGAGATAGTTTCCTGATTAATCCGTGAAGTCGGAGTTCCGCTCAACAGCATGCACACCCGTTCCTTGGCTTTCTCATCAACATAATCTGTAAAACAATTGAAATCTTATGGTGTCCACTGTTAGAAAATTTCACTGACTAATATGAAAATATTACAAGCCTAATCTCATCCTTACAACTACTAGGAAGTTCAAACAAAAATTAAACAATCCCCAAACAAAAAGAAAATTAGTTTAATGTTCAAAATAAAAGAAAGTGACAACTTAAACAAAGAAAAATAAACAAAGTACAAAACAGGTGCTCCAGTTCATTCTTCGGCCTCCTCCTATCCGTCGGTGTCGTCATCTTTTGAGTCGGAGCCCATCCATTCGTTTGAATCCCAGTCTTCCCATTGGAATTCCGAAGTGTCAATGTCGAACTTGGTGCAGCAGCTTTGTTGCAGATTATAAATCATCATGGTTTGCTTTGCTAGCCAACCCTAACGTCGCTCCATCCGTTTTATCTTACCCATCATCTTCTGCAGCAACTCTTTCATTGTGGCTATTGAATCGGATGACGTGGCAGTTGCTGTAGTTCTTCATCTTTTCATGCGGGATTTGGGTCCTTCACTAGGTGGACGCTCAAAATGCTTGTTATAGTAGGCGGTGTCGAGAACTGGGGCAGCATGGATAAGTGGCTCATCATCTGTCTTCTCGACTCTCGCTCGAGTGCACAACTTTGTAATGAGATGTGGGAAAGGGAAACTCCCTTGCCCTGGTTTGGTTGCATGCTGGATATTAGTCAGGATAATGTTTCCCACATCCATTCTCTTCCCTGTGGCAATGGAATAAAGCAATAATGCTTTTGCATAAGTCACTGTACTATAGTGCGTCTCCGACATCATCCTCGCACACACAAAGTACGGCCACAACCTGGCCATCGGTGTGAAATTTTTTCCCTTAATGCTCTTCCTTCCCTTCTTTGAAATCTCCCAAGGGGTATCTGGTTTTGCTATGGCCTTAAGTATCACGTCATCCTCAAACAGTGTCTTCCTAAATTCCTCATATTCATCACGGTCAATTTGAGGCAAGTTATAAAACTCATTGATGACCTTCGCATCAAATGCCATATCAGTACCCCTCACAAACACAAAACTAGGATCACACTCAGGGAGGTTGGCATAAAACTCTCTCACTATCGGCTCTACGGCTGCAAGTGCAGGTTCACTCATAAACAAATTCCAACATCTCCCTCTACTCCACTCAACAACATGGCTCGAGGTCAATCCATATTCAGCAATAAATCCTTTATCTTTCCTTTGGATTGCCCCTTCATATCGTTTTCGAGCCTTGTCATTCACAAATCGATTGTCCACCTTTTTCCCTTTTCCTTTGCCCTTGGATGGTGCTTTGAGCGGCATTTTCCCCAAACTACAATTCTAACTCAACAATTCAACTCTAAGCACCCTACTATCAACCACAATCAATCTTGCAAAAACACCAAAATTCCCAAAAATTGCACCTAGACCCCCAAACTATGATTTTTCCACACTTCACAAAACTCTACCAAAATTGCAAACCCAAACTCCTCAACACCACACAAGTTAAGATCCACACTTCCTCGATCAAAATCAAAGCACAACAACACTATAAATCCACAACTCAATCAACAATCAAAATTTCAGATCTAAAATTCTAAAACTCGAAATTGTGCAATTAAAAGCTTGGAGAACTCGAAATCTTACCAAAACTAAGAAGTATTCACCACCAATTTAGCCAAATTCGGCCTAGATCACAAAAGCCCCAAATTCTTGAATCCCCAAAATTTTCAATTTTTCGTAGAGATTTTTGCTAAAATGAGTTGTTTTGGTGTTTAGAAAGGTTAAGGAGTGAGGAAATGTGATGGGAAATCACTGGAAAAGCTCTGGATCGAAGATGGAAAAAGTTGGCTCTTAGATGTGTTTGAAGTGTTTTGCGAAAAATAAAGAGTCGCGGTCTCTATTTATAAAAAACAGGTTTCGCCACGGCGAAGTTCTTCAATCAATGAAATTTTAACCCAGTCGATACCACGGCGAAAAATTCCAGAGCCTACATTCTTTGCTGCGACGAACTTTCCTTGGTTAAAATTTGCTCAACCCTTTCTGTCGCGGCAAAGAAACTTTTGTTGCTGCGGCGAAAAATTCCAGAGAAAATGGCGCCTCGGCAAAGAACAATTTTCTCCGCGGCGAAGTCTGGAACTTTTCAACTTCCGTTTTGTGCAATATGTGCTTCATCGCGGCGAAGAATATGCTTCGCCTCAGTGAAAATTGGAATATTTTCCCTTTTTGCCTTAGTTCGAAAATTCAACCGAAACACCCAAAAACACACAAAATCAAAATCATTTTAAATCATACAAAAACTAAACAAATTCATTTCTTCGCCGCGGCGAAAACTGGAATATTTTCCCTTTTCGCCTTAGTTCGAAAATTCACCTGAAACACCAAAAAACACACAAAATCAAAATCATTTTAAATCATACAAAAACTAAACAAATTCAAACAACAAACCAATGAAAAAAAATTGAAAACACTTGGGTTGCCTCCCAAGAAACGCTTGTTTATAGTCGGGAAGCTTGACTTTCTCAAGTTCTCATGTTGGGATGTCAAGTTGGATGGGAATTGACTTGCAACTCATCACCCCGTCGATGTATGGCTTCAACCTCTGTCCATTGACCTTAAATGTCCCCTTTTCTTTATGTGACACCTCCACCGCCCCGTCTGGGTACACTCTTGTAACTACGAAGGGTCCGGACCATCTAGACTTAAGTTTTCCAGGGAAAAGCCTAAGTCTAGAATTATACAACAACACTTTCTAACCCACTTTCAAAGTTCTTCTTCCTGGTATGCTTGTCATGCCATTTCTTGGTCTTTTCCTTGTACATCTTAGCATTCTCATACGCTTCATGACGGAACTCATTGAGTTTATTCAAAGTCAGCATCCTTTCCTCCCCGCTAGTCTGTGGATGGTATGGTGTCACAACTCTGTGTTTTACTCCATATTTTCCCAATAGCGCATCTAATTGCCTATTGCAAAAATGCGATCCTCCATCACTGATGATTGCCCGTGGTCCTCCGAATCTTGAGAAAATGTTCTTTCTCACAAAATTAACCACCACTCTGGCATCATTGGACGGCAATGCTACTGCTTCCACCCATTTTGATACGTAATCCACCGCTACAAAAATATACATGTTCCCATAAGAATTTGGGAAATGACCCATGAAGTCAATTTCCCACACATCAAACAGCTCAACTACTAGGATATTGTTCAATGGCATCTCATCTCTCTTTGAAATATTTCCACTCTGTTGACACTGATCGCATTCCTAAACCATCCGAAAAGAATCCTTGAAAAGGGTTGGCTAATAAAACCCATATTGAAAAACCTTGGCTGATGTCCTAGCTTCTCCAAAATGCCCACCCATTCCCTCTCGTGACAATGCCATAGAACACTCTCCATTTCCTTTTCCGGGACACATCTACGTATCATGGCTGCCTCTTGGTGCCGATTAGACCTGGGCAGGGACCGGTCCCAACCGGGCTCGGGTCTGGGCTTGATTGGGACCAATTGCTCATGGGCTTGGGACCGGTCCTAGGCCCATGAGAAATTTCAGGACCCGGACTAGTCCTATGGGCCTGAAAAATTATTTTTACCCCCTCCCCATTTTTTTTGATATATGGGTCAAAAGAAATTATGTAGGGGGGTTTATGTAATTTTTAGGGGCTTGGAAAATTTTTTCCACCCCGAGAGATTAATAAATTTTTAATTAATTTTATAAAATAATAAATAAATTAATGGTTAATTATAATTAATAATAATTTATAAATATGAGGATTTAAATTTAAATTTTAAAGAAATAATTTAATTAATTAATTTTAACATAAATGTAATATTTACACAATCATACATTCACACTTCACAAATAAACAATTAAATAAATTTATTTTTATTAAATTATTCATCATCAACAATATTTACATTGTTCAAATTTGTGTTTCTGAAGAGTTCGAGTAGTTCAGGATTTTCAGGTTGCTGTTGTAGTCTTCTCTCTGCATGAGTCCAATCTCATAAACACGTTATCACTTCAATCATCTCATTGGTTAAAGAGCATCTTCTGTCTTCAACAATTTGGCCACTCGTTGAGAATGCTGACTCGGATGCAATTGTAGAAACTGGCAAATATAAAATGTTACGTGCCATTTTGGCTACAATGGGGAATCGACTTTGATGTTGTTTCCACCATTGAAGCACATCCATCTCATTTTTCTCCTTTTTCGTCATGTAGGACATGTCCATTTGTAGGTGACGATTCAGCTCATTTGGTCCATGTATGTACGCACTGGAGCTGCTACTTTTGCCGCCATGTTCCATATACGTCCACATGCTCGATTCTTGATAGTTGTCTTCATCAGGGTCCTATTAGTTATCTCTGCTGGATGTTCCAGTTCCATTGTACCTGCTCTGATATAAAGAAAAAAGGCTTTCCAATTTTTGCTTAAAGTTAATCAAATAATACGTATAATCATGTCCTAAAACTACGTGTAATTTAAATCTAGGATCTACAACAAGACCTAATCCATATAAGAACGGAATATCTAACTAATATTTCTTGTATTTTGTTTCCGTTTCTGAAACAATTTCCATTAAGACATCATTATATCTATATTTAGCAAAAGTTTTAGAAATTTGAAGTAAAATATCTAACGCTAAATTTGTAGTAGGATAATAAATACCACTTAATGTATTAGTGGATTCATAAAAAATTTTGCAAACCGTCCAATCATCATAGTTGACAACTTCTTGTGGATTCTTCCGGTTGACGAAATTTGTAATTTGTGTTGTGTTTGGCAAAACTTTTTCCAATATCAAGTAGGTGGAGTTCCAACGGATAGGCATGTCTATACATAACTTCAAAGGTCGAACCGATGGATCCTCTTGCTTACAATATTTGACGTATGCCTGCCATCTTTTGTTGCTACCGCCGACGATGAATCTGATAGTCGTGCGCACCCTTTTAATCTTCAAATTTATAGCTTCTAAACCTACTTTAACAATCAAATTGATGATGTGACAAACACATCTTTGGTGAAAAAAATTGTCTTCACCAAGCGGATCCAATCTCTTTTCAAATAAAGAGATAGCTGCGGTGTTAGCAGTTGCATTATCTAGCATTAGTGCTACAACTTTATCAGTTAATTTATATTCTTGCAAAACTTCAAGTATTGTAAAATAAATAGTGTCAGCATTATGTGCAGTATATAATGGTCTAAAGCCTATCAAATTTTGTTGTAAACCTCAATCGTGATCTAAGTAATGTATTGTGACAGTTAAAAAATCTGTTTTTGATCTACAAGCCCATATATCTAAAGTAAGTGCAATAGATATATTTCTAAAATTTTGAAATTCATTTTTAAGTTGAATATTTATTTGGTTATAAAGTTTTAGTATGTCTCTTCTACTTGTACTTCTATTAATAGGGGTATATGCTAGACAAAATGCGGTTTTAATCAAGTGAATAAAAAAAGGATTTTTAGATAAAGAAATGGGAGAGTCCGTAGCAATTATGTGTTTTGCTATTTCCTCTCGTGCTTGGAGTGCATTGTATTTTCATGTTGACAAAGTTGAGGATTGTGGATTAAAATTAAGTTGAGTTTGAATTTGCCTACCTGGTTCGGTTGAAGATGAACCAGATAGCTGCATTATTTGGGGGTGCTTCTTCTCCAAATGACGTCGCATCGTCGAAGTTCCTGTCTCAGCGCCGATAACGGTTCCATAGAAATTACGTACCCCGCACGATTCTTCCCGTTCCCCATTTGCCTTTGCCCGTTTTGATTTGGTGAAGTGTCGCCTTACATTGGACACAACCCTCTTTGACGGTCAGGGGGGTTGGGTCGTGGAGTCGTAACTCGCTTGTGTTTGGCTGCACCCCGTCCCGGCTGAATGTGGTGGTTGTTGTTGAATTACAACTGCTGCTTCTAGAAAGGGTGAAAATGGATTGAACCCTTCCATTTCTTTGGTTGATAGAACGTAGAACTCATTTGGCCCTTCCATTATGAATTTATGATAAAATAATAAATAATTAAAATGAAAAAAAAATTAAATAATAATATAAATAAGAGATGATATTGAAAAATAGAAAAATTGAATAATAGAAAATATAAATAAATTATATGAATAAATTATAAATATAAATATAAATATAAATTGAATTGAAGAAAATATGAATAAGAATTGGATTGGAGTAGAGAGATTTAGAGAATGAGAGGTTGAGACTTGGTGTGAAAAAAATTGGAAGTGTGAGGGATTATTTATAGTGTAGGATTTGGGGGGAAAATGACAAAACCACCCCCAACCCCCCCACCCTATCCCCTCCCCTCCTCCTCCCTCCCTCGCCGCCCCCCCCCCCAAAACAACACATGACTATTGGCAGCCAACGGTCATGTGCTGTTTATTTGGATTTTTATTTTATTTTTTTTAATAAAATATCAATTTAACCCTTAATATTTTAATTAATTACAAAATTATTAGGGGTTTTTGGATATTTTACAAGGACTATTTTAAAATTTTGTAAATAGGTTTGGGACCGGTCCCATGCCCAAGCCTTGGAGGAGGGCCTGATCAAGGGACTGGTCCCTCCTCCCATAGGCTTGGTCCGGTTTGGGACTAGACCCTCATAGTAATAGGCCCTCCTAGGACCAGGACCAGTCCTTTGGGCCGAGTTTTTGGGACCAGTCCCAAATGCCTAGGTCTAGCGCCGATGAACCAGATTGGCCACCTATAGAATTCATACCTGTTAGGGTGGCATTGGTGAAGCACGACTGGTTGATATTCAGCTTAACAACGTTTTGTTGATTCCTCAACTCAACCACGTTTTGTTGCACCACCTGTGCAACCATCGTTCTGATCATCTCCACCAGATGGCCATTTTTGGGGTTTGACGTCCTTGCCCCCTGGTTATTTATGCCGTGCTGAGTTGGCGACATGGGTGGTCGGCGTCTAGCAGAATCCTGTTGTACCTCTTGGTGGATGGTCTCTACATTCTCAAGGTTTTCGATGGTGGTCTTTGATCTAGTGTGCACCATTGTGGGCTTGGATTGGGTAGGTTGTTGCGACTGTTCGTAGGAATTGCTGAGATGTTAGCGGAAGCCCTCATTCTAGTGCCAAAATATTGATACAGAAATTTGCATCAACTAGAGAATTCTGATTGACCTTGGTGGGATCGGAATGGATGTGCTTGTGATTACGGATAATCAACGATTGACAAGTATTGAATGTAATAAAGTAAATGGCAATGAGATTTTTTAAAGTGGTTCGGCGAAGTAAACTGTCAAGCCTATGTCCACTGCTTTTTGTATTTGCTGTAAGAGCTTACAATGAGAATTCTATGAAAATTTTGTAACTGTTTTTCCATCATTTGAGGGGGTTTATGTACAAGGTTTGTACAAAGGAAAGAACGAAAATAAATGGATTACAATTGATCTGAACTGCAATTTTGATATTCTCGCGATTGGGCGTTGTGATTGTATAGAGATTGTTGTTGATCTAGTTATTCCTGTGATATCTGAGATCTGAAGTTATTTGGGAATTAATTGAATGATCATTCAGGTTTTTCGTGACTGACTTGTGTTGGGTCGAGTTATATGTTGACGAGTTTATGTTGGGTTGGACAATCAGTGAAGTCGGACTGATCCTGGGTTGAGCTACATCCTCGCGGTAGCTCAAGCTTGGTGAAAAAATCACACATAACAATAAGTTTTTAGGATTTCTTTATATTTTAATATAAGGTTAAATTTATCATAAACAAAAATATAGACGACTAAAATAAAAATGGACTGAAAATTACTTTCCAGAATAAATCTTGTGCTTTTTAAGTCGATTATTGTAGCGACGGGCTTGTGGTCGCGGCTGAGCACAATTGAATGTTGAAACCTTTAGACGCAAAGGTCTGCTGCTATTAAGCATACCCACAACCGAAGAATGTTGTTTGTCTCCTATTTTAATATTTTTTTTTAATTTATGATAAAAGGAAATCAACTGTTCTTGTTCCAGCTGGATGTTGCAGACACCAGTAGCTTTTATCTAGAGTCAGTGGCCCCACTTAACTAAACACTCATTAACTCCAATTAATTATGATTCCACTTTACTAAGCTCATCCTCTCACCTTACACAGCTGTCACTTAATTATACTTGTTTCAACCACCAAACCTCAGACCATCAATCTTATCTTAATCCTACTTGATTGTTGTTGCATTAAAACCGTGATCCTAAATTACCATACTGCCCTTTAGTTAAATTTTCACTCTACATATCCAAAACTCTTTAATGTGCGAAATTATTTCTTTACCCTCTTTGTATGGTTTCTTATTGGGACCTGAAAGGGGTCCCATCTTTTTGAGGCCCAATGCAATGGGACCAAAAACGGCAGCGCAGGAGACCTTTTACTCTTTACTCTTTAGGCATCTTCCCCCTCCGACTCCATATATAAAAATTCGGTCATTTTCTTCTTCTTTCTTACCGGTGAGAGTAGAGTAAACTCTGTAAAGCAAAAGGTGAATTCTCTATTTTCAGATTTTATTCAGACCAATCTAAAGTACATTTGTCTCTTTTCTTTTTAATGTTTTTGATTTTTTTTTTTTTTTTTAATAAACAAGTCTATATTGTTCAGATCTCTGAGGATTCGTTGTCTCTTTAGGTGTATGTTCTTCAGTTCCTTGGGTGCTTAAGTAATGAATGCTTGTTAAGGTTCCTCAAGTACGTCATTGCCGGTAATGCTTAGATCCAGCTTTACTTTTAGTTATAGATCAACTTCAACTTCACTGTCTCGTTTACTCTCATTTTGTTTTGTTTTTTGGTTCTGTAAGGAACAGTTCTCTATTGTTCTTTGCTTCTTTAGTTGCTTATCTTATTCCTTTTCTTACTTGAGTTTATTGGTGCTGTGAATATGTATTCATGAATTTTCTTTTAAGTGAAACCTTAAGTTTGTGTTGATTTAAAACATACATTTAGGTTGTGTGGCTTTACTTATAATTTACTAGTAATTCATGCAGTCATGTGCTTCGTGTTGAAGTTGTATTGTGCATTAATACAATTAAAATGCTGCAGGTTGGTGTATTTGGATTTATACTGCAACTGTAATGGGAAAGACTCCTGGAAAATGGATTAAGACCTTATTTCGGGGGAAGAAATCCTCCAAATCTGGCTTTAAAGGAAGAGATATTCTGGTAATTAATTTCTATTTCCTTCTTAATATTTATGATTTAAATTTATCAGCTTCTTTCCTTTTCTCTTCTCATATGTCTCCATGTAATGAAATATTGCTTCGAAAAGGGTGGGTAATTGCATGGCTAGAATGTAGTGCTGAAGTAAATTCACATATCCTATTTGGTCTTCAATCATGAAAATCATTACATGATTGAAGATCAAATAGGATAATCAATTAAGAGACTGTTCAAATGCTTAAAAGTGACTTTTGTAGAAAGTGAAGGAGGAATTGTCATTGGCTAGTGGACTATAATGCCATAACTTTTTTTGTAACTGCAATTGAGTATATGCTAGTTCTAATTGGTATCTGAATCTTGTCTTAAGAAATCTGCAAACACAGGAGAGTCATTAATTTCTTCTAAAGTGCCTGTCTCTGATACACTCGTGGCTCCTCCTTTGATCTCGCCACCTACTCTTGAGACTTGTTCTAGAATTGGAGTGGACTCAAAACAGGGTGTAGCTGCAGAATTACCAAATGAAGGGGTTAATGTTTTGTCAGCAAAAGAAGATGGAAGTATTCAAAAAGTTATTGATTTGGGTTCAGAAAAAGACCCTCATAGAATTCGGCATAACCAAGCTGCCACAAAGGCTCAATCTGCATTTAGAGGTTATAGGGTAAGTTCTTCTTGCTCTGTTAAGACCTTGTCTGAGAGTTAAACGTAATGAACTCTGAGCATTCTCATGTTGCGTATTTGCAAACCTAGTTTTCTATTATTTTTCAATTTTTACAAGTTTTGATTTGATCTATTAATTTTATTGAATGATTTTCTCCATCAACAATAATTTTCTTAATGTTCTAGAAATTTCGTAATGAACTCTGACTCTGGTATCAGAATTGTTGATTGGTCATATGTTCAGATTTTACAAATTAAAATTGGACATGTGGTGAAAGCGTTGTAGAAAGAAGGGCTTTAAGTGTGTTTTGGCACAAGTGTGCAAAATTTGCATTTTGTGTGTTTGATTCTAGTACATTCTTTAGATGTAAGTTTGTCTATGGCAATTCAATGAATTAATAATTCAAATGTGATATGAGCTTATCTTGCTCTGAAATTAAGAATTTAATGATCTTCAGTCCTCAACGTGCCTGCTACTTGTATTGAAACATTTTGCTCGCTTCATGAAGACAGAAGACCGAGCTCCTTTCATTGATACACTGTTAGTAGACTTCAAATGTTTTCTTTATGAATTAATGAGTACTATATTAGTTTTGAAATGTTTCTTTGAAAGATCATGTAGGCAATAAGAGACCATGTTAAACAGACTAGGCCGTAGAACTCCTTAATTTATAATACAGGTGAAGGTGCTGCACAGTTAACTGATTGAATGCATAGGAAATTGGAGTTTGGATTTATTTCCTGCTTGAAGGGAAGACATATAGGCTTTACAATGTCACAAGGGTCACACTAATATAAGATGTTTGCTATAGTTTCCTAACTTCACACTATCCTGCAAAGCTAACACGGGCAACAGTTCTTTCAGTTTGAATGAAGTTGAAACACCTTTCAGCTTTATGTTTTCAGTAAGGTATAAATATTCGATTCTTTTTGTAAAGTTTCTGTTGTGCTGATGTTAGCTTAATTTCTTTGAAGGCTCGCCGTGCATTTCGAACCCTCAAGGGCATCATAAGGCTCCAAGCTCTTATTCGCGGTCACTTGGTTAGAAGACAAGCTGTTGCTACATTTCATTGCATCCAGAGCATTGTTAAGTTTCAGGCACTAGCTCGAGGTCAGAAGGTTAGACGCTCTGATATTGGGATTGAAGTACAAAAGATATGCAGCCAGGGAGTAGTTCTGGTAATTTTTTCTGCTTTATTTATATGGTAGTTGTTGAATTTTCCTATCATATCTTTTATCGGAGAAAAATACCTTCAGATTATGTAGCTCCCTTAGTTTTTGTTTCACAGTAAACAAGCATTGAAAAGCCTTTCATCATTGTATAAAAGAATAGATAACATAGGTTTTGATGAATAGGCATGTTGAATTTTCTTTTCAGTATTATGATAATATTTTTGTGTGTTTTAATTTCATCAAACCTTTTCTCCTTTAATTTTACCCCTAATATTTATGTTTCCCATCAGGTTGCTGATTGTTCAAATTCATCTGGAATAAGTACATCTACTCTTGTGAGGAAGCTCTCAAAGAATGCTATTATTCAGGAGGTAAGATCAACTTATATATTTCTGGCATATAGCTCAAAAAATTCTTTTCTTTTAGGTACCACTTCTAAAATGTTTATGGCTTCAGCTTTTCGGAATGAGATAACTCTTGATAGAAGGATTATGCCATATGGGTGGCTGGATGGGATATTTCCTGGTCTTGTACATGCTTCTGTCAATTTTTTTCCCTTCGTTGAGTGCTTTTTATAAGACCAATTGCTATCCTTGGTACTTTTGATGCATTACCATTCGCTTGTCTGACATATCAGCTTTAGGTCAATCAAGTCAAGAATTTTTGTGATGGCTGTATAAGTACCAATCATCTAGGTGCACCATGCTGCATTTGTCATCATGCCAATTAATTAGTACCATGTGGCTGTAAATTACATTATTCTTATGACAAATGTCAGCTTTTGGCTTCATCACCTTCTGCAATGCCTCTACGCGTGACCTACAACCCAGGGGAACCTAACTCGGCCTGGCAGTGGCTTGAGCGCTGGACGAAGGTACTATTTTGGCAACCCCACCAACAATTAAAGAAGAATATCCAATCAAAGTCTCGGACCAAGCGTGGCAGTTCTCAAACTGTAGAAACTGAAAACGGTGTTTTAAAGAGAAATTTCAGAAAATCATCTAGTATGAACACTGAAAATGGCTCAATTCGTTCTACTTCTGAGTTTGAGAAATCCAAACGCAATCCCAGGAAAGTTTCCACGTATCCTGTTGATTCTGTTCTTGAACATCCACAAAATGATTTTCAGAAGGTAAAACGCAATTTAAGAAAAAATTCCAACTCCACAAAAGAAGTGACTGAGCAATTGGAGGTTGATAATGAGAAACCAAAGCATGGTCTAAAAAAATCATCAAATTCTGCTGTCCCTGATGTTCCAGTTCAGGGGACCAATGATTCTATTGAGAAGATGAAGGATGTGTCCTTGTCAGTGTCTAGACATTCTGATGTTGATACAAATTTGAAATTGCCAGAAGATGATGGTTCAGTCGATGAGTTACTTGACCATCCAGCAGCTGACTTTAAATCTACAGAGAGCAATAGTAAAGTTGAAAATATTCAAGAGACAAATGTGGAGCTCAACTCTAAGGATCATCATATTAGCAATGAGAACCCAAAAAACAGCCAGAGAAGAGCCTCTTTACCCGCAAAAATTGATCATCAAGAAAATGTGTTACATTGTACACCAAAAGTGCCTAGCTATATGGCACCAACTGAATGTAGCCCAAAAGGGCCTAGCTCTATGGCACCAACTGAATGTAGCCCAAAAGTGCCTAGCTATATGGCACCAACTGAATCTGCCAAGGCTAAGCTTAGAGGACAAAGCTCCCCCAGGTTTTTCCAAGATTCAGTTGAGAAGAATGGTATAACCAGGCGGCATTCTCTGCCATCTTCCAATGGCAAGCCAAGTTCATTTTCTCCAAGAGTAACAAGACTTGTTCAAGCAGCTGGCAAAGGGGTAGTCAGACCGGACCGATCCCTTACATCTTCCCGAGATGGTGGTGGTAAGAACATTTGATCCCATTCTAGTATGCCCTGTCTTTTGTAAGTTCGTTATGTGTGACGACATAAATTCTAGTTCATGGATTTGTACAGATACATAGACACATAGATACACATATTTACCTATTGGTGGGTTCTTTTGGAATTTGGATATTAAGGATGATTTAAGCATAGGTTATGCATGGGAATTTTATTTTGTATTAGGGCCTATTTGAATCCTTCACTCTAGACAGTTGTTATGTTTTGCTGTAGCCTACCTGTCCACTGAAGTTCTGCTTAATATAGATGAACAACTCTGTTGTCTATGATTACTGATAAATTGACATCTTCACTTATATTTATTGAAAAGGATCATAAGTCCTTGGTAACCATATATTGTAAACTATTTTTTTTTTTGTTGGGTGGGTTATTATATACAGAGGTGGCTATTAATAAATACTTTGAGTTCTTATTTGACTTGAAAAAGATTTTGAATGGCTAATTCTCTTTCTAATTGATTGTTGTGGGCATTCCGATTTCAGATAAGGTGATCCAAGCAGAGTGGAGGAGGTGATTTTGCAGTATCCCATGAAAAGTCAATCAAAGAGGTGAAAGAAAATTGTTGAGTAGGATTCATTTGCATCAAAGAGTTGTAGAACAATGAAATGGATGTCAGGTACTAAATAGTGTGTGGTTTGTGCCAAGCGTGTTAATTAATTTTCTCACTTGTTGGGTTGTAGGTGGGTAAATATTTAAAGGTCCCAAGGCATGGGTTGGTTATTTTCATGTTTTTTGTGATGTACAATTAATTTTACTGTATTTTTAACTCTAGATATTAAAGTGTGAGAAACTTCTATTCAAACTTCAACCTTTCGAAGGTGTAGTTGAAAAATCTGATATTATATATCAGAGGAAATATCTTGCGTTACCATATTTACCCACTCTGATGGTCTTGTTGATTTACCCGAGCAATCTTAATTCTTAAAACATAATTATCGGACATGACCCATTAATGAAGATGCCATGATTTCTTAAGATTGCCTGTATTGATACTATCAGTCCCAACTTCTGTATTTGGCAACTTCTCTTATTGCGACTGTGAAAACACATTATTGCCTTGAAAAAAACGAAGAGTTCTATTTCTTATTAGGGTCAGCTATGATGCACTTTTATTGACAGTGTTCTATCTCTTTGCTGAGGTCCTAATTCACCAAATGCAAAAAGCATGGAGTGAAGTTCCGGGAGTCCAGTCAGGGTGGAACTTTGCCAGGCTCTTTGTGTAACCGTTTCCTAGATAAATGCACCCATAGCCTGCTGATGCACCCCCATATATTGTGGTTTTTTTATCATAAGACCAGATAATTTTGCCTGTGTTGGCGTCCATTGTGTATAAAGGACCATTAGGAGATACAGAGCCAGCAAAGAGGAGATTGTTTACTGGTGTGACAGGCGCTTGTGCAGTCATTGCTGGGATTTGCCGTCTACCAAACAATTTCCCCGGTACTTGCATCCAGAGCCACCCATGCTCCAGCCGTTGTTCTTTGTGTAGAAGGTGCAAGAGGGAAACTCACTCGGTCACTGTTGGCAATGTTTGTATACACTCTTTTACCATCAGTGGCTGCACCCCAGAGTCCTCCCTCCTTCCCACCTGGTCCAGCCAACTGCAATCCAAGAAATAAGACATTAATTTTCCTTGGGTTAAAATTAAGAGTAAATAAGAGTTGCAGGCTTACCTTGAACCACACTGTGTCACCATTGTCACGGTCTAAGGCCCATACAAACCCACTCTTTTGTACAGCCACTGCAACGTCGCGTATTGTCTTGTTTACATATATGCTAAGTAGCGTAGGAGCCTCTCCAAAGTCAGCATCAATGCTTGGCCCTGGAGGACAGTCGGGGTTATTAGGAACTAAACATGCGAAATAGAATACATCATAACCACCCAGTTGCCTTGCCCAGGCAATCCTTCCAGAATCAATATCCAATGCAAGTATTGAATTGAAGTTGATATCAGGTCCAGTGCACTGATCCGGTTTAGTTGGTGGTGTTGTTTGATTGTTTTGCAACTCTTGGCATCGTAGCACATCAGGAGGAGCTATGTAGAGGTTCCCAGTTCCTATATAAAAACGTCGTCTTTTTACATCAATGGCAGGACTACTTCCCCATATAGCGGCTCCTGAGTAACCACCCAGTTTGCCTCCATTATCAGGAAGCATATAGGTTCTCCATATGACTCTACCAGTTCGAACATCTAGCTTTGCAAAGCTGCCCCGGAAACTACAACACTGTTCAGCTGGTAATGCCTCTTCTAATGACGATACTCCAACGTAGAAGCCCTTATTAATTGAAACAAGAAGTTCTTTAAAGAAAATTTAACAAATGGTCTATATCCTGAATTAATTTCACCGCAAGGAAAACACTTATTTTCGTCGTAATAGGAACATCTCCCATCGGACAACCTATAATACGACATCCGGAACTACGTTAGACCGGAATCGTAGAACGTGGGTCAGAAAACTTCTATTGCGACGACGGCTGCAAAGCAGAAGGGCTATTTCAATGCCACCTGCGTCGCAATAGATTGCTAACACCCTATTCTGACGCCGGTGATCACTATCGTATCTTGAGGATTTAAAACTTTTCATTTCACCCCCTGTACATTACGCAACCTTCATTCACCCCCTGAATGAACAAAATTTACTCATGGATTTGAAAAGCCAAAATTAAAGATTAGCTGGGTTCACTTACCCTAGACAGTGATTTGAGCTCGAGGACGTGAGTCTAGCTGAGTAGACCACAGAAGTCTCCCATTTGATCTAGTAACAGCGATTACAACTGCAGGGCCATATATTCCAACAATCAGTAAGCCACCGGCTATGGCTGGAGTTGTTCTTGATACAGTAACGTTAACGATGATCCCAGTACCATTTAATCCTGTTAACTCACCAAGGTTCTTCTTCCATATAAGAGCACCACTGAAGGCATTCACTGCATATAAATTTCCATTCCATGATGGAAAGTAGACCACTCCGTGACTCCTTCTGCTATTGCTGGAGTTGCTGTTATGTCTTTACCAGCATAGAATTTCCATCTAAGCCGTAACTTCTTCACAGTTGATGGATCGATTAGCACCTCTTCACTAGCATACCTCCTGTTATTTAAGTCTCCTCCATGATTTAGCCACTAAAAAAGAAAAAACAAACAAACCATAAAATACGTAAAATGAATATAGAGACTTTGCTCCCTAGCTTCAAATTTAATTATTCCTAAACTTAAAAACATTGAGCAGCTGAAATTAAACAAAGTATCGGCACTTGCATGAACTGCTTGTGTGTAATGCATAGCTTCAAATAAGCACATGGACATGAGAACAATGGTGATGATCCCATGAGACTTATGGGATTTGTTATTATAGGCCATGATGAGTAAAGTAATATCTAAGGGAGGAATAAAAAGCAGTATGAAACTGGCTATTTATAAGAATCTAGAGTTCAACTAGAAAGAATTTGTGTAATTAGTTCTAGTTTCAATTTTCTGTTACTACAAAAATAGAATGTGACGTTCCAAAATCAACTTTATCATCATATTCCATCACTAGTATTAAAAATGACAAGAGTTTGAGATCTAGCTAACGGTGAGGGATGCCGCTAACGACTATACGCATAATGTGACGTCGGGAAATCTCATTTTGATATCTTTAATCCTTGGACAATAATATATATTGAACCGCATAGATGATAAACCCTGATTCAAAAATTTATTCCTAAAATAAATTATTAAATATTTTTTTTGCCATAGTAGTTTTAAAAAGTAACTCTTTCATCCCTGGCCTCATCCAGGCGTGGGAGGTCAGATCTATCAGAAAATGATGACTGATGGAGATGCAAAAGAGAAAGGAGGAGGAGGAGAAAGAAAAGAAAAAAAAAGGAGATGGAGAAAAGTAAAAGAAAGCAGTGTTTTGAAACCCAGACTGGAACCACCGGTCTGACCGTCGATCGGCCCCTTTTCCAGTCTCGGTATATCCTAAACTCGGTTATAATAGTTAGATTAGATTGACCCGCGGTTGGACCGGTTGAACAGTGTCGAATCGCCGGTTCAACCGTCGAGTTAGGGAACTACATTCACTGCTAGTGCCGCCACTGACCATTTCAGCTGGTTTTCTATTGTTTTTTTTTTCACCAAAATCACTAGAAAACATCACCCTGACACCGTTTCTAGCCATTCCCAACCTTGATTCACTAATTTTGGTTGGATTTTGCACATTCTCGTCTCCTTCACAACTCGTGCGACTATAGTTCCAGGCCCGATCCGGCCTGATTTCGTCACCGTTCGATCTCCTTGACACCACCATTAATTAGCTTCACCTTCACCTCCACGACAATCCCTACCATTTTCAATTCCAATGCACTTGTCATTCATCGCTCGCCGTCCACCTCTTGTTCGTGCGACCAACTGTCTTCCTCCCTAATTCCGGTAGCTTCTGACGCCAACCATCCCAATTGACACCACCATAAGCATCACTTTCATGTCTAGATCAAAACCCCCATCATCCCGAACTTTGATTGGCAATTGATAGCCTAGATCACAAGGGTGTGTTTGTTGAATTTTAAACTTGAAGGGACTGATGTGTTATTTCTCAAGGGTGTGTTTGTTGGATTTCAAACTTGTTAGATATGATGACATCACCGGTTCAACCCGCTGATCGAACAAGTTGAATTGCCTGACCCGAGAATAGGCCTGTTGGCCGGGTCAGTCCCTGGGTCAGGTTTCAAAACACTGAAAGAAAGAAAAGGCAAAGTGAAAAAAAAAAACCATTAGGTTTATTATTAAAATTTCACAAAAGGTTAAAAACACCCTTATTAGCTTTAGGAAAAAAAAAAATTCACTAAATGTGGGCAAGGATCCTATTTCACATAACTTTGGGTGGCTTTGTAGAATCGCTATAGCTATGGAAGTTTTCTAAAAATACCCCTATTTTTATTATTATGTTATACTTAATTTGTAGAGGCAAATTATTGTCTTAAATATTTTTCATTATGTATAAAAAATCCTAAGGAAATTTGAATGACATTAATCATTTTTTCATAATTTTCTAAATTCCCTTCTAGGAAAACAAGTTCTTTACCAATGTAATATATTAAAATCATTATTAGTTTTATTAATTATACCATTAAATCATTATGCGTCACAGTCAAATAAAACAAAAAGATTAAACATTTTTTGCAAATAAGGTTTCATTATCTTTCATTACACCAATCAAAATCCAATGATATAAATTTTATACTTTAATACAACAGATTCTTTTAAATTTTAGTTTTTGAAAGATTAAAAATAAAGATAAGCATTCTAATTATTATTTCAAACATATTCAAAGTGCTACTATTTTTCAATAAGTTTCTTTTTTTTCTTCCTGTCTATTGTTTATTTTAAATTGATAGCATTATTATTATTTTTTCTTTGTTTTTATTAATTGATTACATATTTGTTTTTAGTTGATATTTTATCCCAAGAATTTATAATTGAACTTATGAATCTGTATTTAAAAAGCTTAAGAAAAATAGAAGTTTATGCAGATTTAGTTAAACTTTAGAAAAGAGTTTCATCAAATTTATCAGAAAAATAGTTACCTCGGAAGTATGATAAAATAATAAAAAATCCCCAATGATTTCAGAAATAACAAAAGTGCTCTTGTCGATAAGTTTTAGGTGTTAAAACGGGATAATATCATAGATGACCCTTAAGGTTTCCAAATTTATCATTTAGATAACAACTTTTGCATTTTTTATCATAGATTTTAATCAAAACTTGAAATTGTATCATGGATACCCCCTTTGCTCTAACTTCATTATGTTTACCGATTGTTGTAGATGACCAAAAAGGTAACTTTGTTCTTATAAGGAACTGTTAGGGTAAAATAGTAACTTTGGTCTATAAAAAAGTGTTTTACCAGCCTAACGGCAACATGACGGGGTTAGCAAAGAGAGATATTTGTGGTAAAATTTATAAACTTTGAAGGTTCATTTGATATGCAAAGGAGTATTTATGATACACTTTCAAATTTTGAGGGTAGTTTATGATAAAAAGTGCGAAAGTTATCATCAGAATGAAAAACTTAAAAACTTTAAGGGTAGTTTATGATAATGTCTTGTGTTAAAATAAAAGATATTAGGGTAATTTGGTAGCATTTACTAACTTGGAACATGTAAATTTTAATGGTTCACTAATGATTCTTTAACAATAAGGGATTTTTTGTTATTTCATAAACACCAGGGGGTTTTTGTTATTGTTTAATATCTCAGGGGATCTATATCTTTTAACTAAAAGAAAAAAAGAAAAAAGAAAAAAAGAATATACACTTAAATAGATTATAAAGAAAATGGCAATCTTATTTTGTATTGTGGAAAGAATACCTTGAACCGAGGATAACTCCCTAGCAATAGACAAACGTACAAGAGACCGAATAAAAAGTAGTGTGAACAGAGAATTGATCAACCAGATCATCAAAAGATTGATATGTTTCTTGGTTTCAGTGTTCTTTGTCGGAGAAGTAGCTATGATTGAATCTAGGGTTTGTTAGAAATTGAAGTTTATCATGGAGTGTTGGAGTAAAGTAACTGAATTTCAGCTCATTATCGGGTAAAAGCTGCCGGGTAGTTGAAATTGGTCAAAGCTCTTTTAGGAAGGCCCTCGTACTATGATGTCATGGGAAACAATTTTCTGATCGATTACTCAGCTCATGCCTTCTGGATGGTAGAAGGTAATACTTTAAAAATTGGAAGACTAAATTCAAAATTCGTTTGAAATCTATTATAACTGAGATTATAAATATTGAAAATCTATTATAACTAGATTACAAATGTTAATTTCAGTTTAAATAAGGTAAGTTACAATGCTACAAGGGCTAATCAATACTCTTCATGGTCATTTAAGAACAAACAGAAATAATATAAATTCTCCCTTTAATTACTTAAGCCGTTCACCGATCTTTACTAGTCCCAGTAAAACATGGCAAGAATAAAAGTTAAAAGAGCTTAAACTAAATATACAAATTAATGTATACAAACTGACATAACTCCTATTCACCCATAGTAATTCAATATTCATTCATTTATTTTGTAAAACATTAATTTGCATGCAGAATTGTACGTACACATAGTATTATTCTAAAGTGAATTATATGATTAAGATTATCTTTACATTGCTTTGTATAATTATAATTTGTTGATGCGTGATTTTGACACCAACCAAACGCACGTATAAAATGCTAAACGGGCCCAGAAGACACATGTGAATGTGAGAATGAGAATAAATGCAGTGTAGAACAATGTTTAAAGTGGTTCAGATGCTAAGGAAGCAAATCCTACGTCCACTGATTTTGTATTAATGATAGTGATCAGGTCGAGTTCAGCGGACTGACTTACAAATGATTATATAAGAGAGAGAATGCTATTTTTTTCTTTAGAGAGGGTAGCTAATCCCTTAAATGAGAGAAGAGCTCTCAATTTATAGTGGGATGGATTAAGGTTATGATTACTAAATCTGTGAGTTGGTGAGATTATCCGTACAAATCTTTCTTTATGTCCCATTGCCCATCTTCTAGAGTGATTTACGTGATTTGGTGCAGGGATTGAACATGTGGGATTGCTATCGCTCCTGGCTGGTCTAACGCGCACCCACTGTCCTGACACGAGCATGCCGCCCCTGTCACTGTATGACATGGCTGCCTCTGACTGGCTGCGGGCCTACCTAAGCTCTGATTTTTTATGCTGATTGAGTCTTGCGTAAGCCCTATATTTTCAGGCATAACAGAAGTCCCCTAGTTTTTAAGGTGCGAGGATCGGACCTTGGAAACTATAATTCATGCCGTGACAAGATGCCCTTGAGGAAACTCTGGTGATCCCGACTTGTATGAGAAGAGGTCATGACTTCATTTTCGTGCGCGCGATCTGATACAGTCTTTGCTTAAGGGTGAACGACATGATCTCAGACCATATCAGTGCTTTCGATTTTGATTTTCTGAAGTTCACGACCTGATTACACTTGGAATTCTCTGGACAAGGGATTGGGTTGTTTCGAAGCCAAATACTCATTGAGTCATGTCGTTTAGCGACCAGAGGGGTAGAACCGAGGAGTCACGTTGCTTTGTGTCTGGCCAGACAAAGAGTGTTCTACGTAACGATCTCTTCAGATGTTACCTGGCGCATTTTCGTAAGGGATATATTTAATGAAGCGCCTTTTGCTCTGACAAACGTGTCCTGTACATAATTAATGCCACTTATGAGCATTAAATGCGTGATATGCTGAAACGATATACTCTTATCAGAGCATTAAATGCAGATTGGGGCGCATTTAATGCGGCAGGAGAATCGTGCCGTTGCTTGGGGTTTTTCAACGACGATTGGGTTTTCTTGGAGCGTAACGGTCACCCCTCCCCGTGGGTCTGTGACACATGGTTGCGATCAACGGTGAGATACATTTTACCGCCCAAACGTTGTTTGATTTCAGGAAAACCAAACGCCAGTTCTTTTGTTATAAAATCTAGGTTCATTTCAGGCAATGTCACCACACATCTTTCCAGAGAGAGCAAGAGACTTTTGTAAACTAGGATTCTTTGCCTTCCAAACCAGTGCATGCCTGACATTCGAAGCAGAAGGAACCATCTTCATATTCCGAGAGGCAATAATCGTTCTATTTTTGTTTCTTAGTCCCAGTAGTTGATAAATGATTGGTTTTTCGGTAGTTGATCGGAGACGAAATGTTTTTGCTGGGTTCGAGCCGTGAATGGTGGCTTGAATCGTTCTGTTAGGGTTTTTTCTGGGATTTATGAGGGGAAGTGTTTGCTTTCCTCCATGTCACCGTACGAAATGGTGTACGAGAGCTAAAAAGATTCCTTGCTTGTCACTTTTGCAGACTGCAGTAGGATAGACCCCTCAACGACCAGATCCGAGGAAGGGACTAGTTCGTCTACGCAAGATATTCCCGCGAGTCCCACTCAAGAGATCTACTCGGTACTTACTAAGGACGAGCTCGATAGGGTGATAGACCAATACGGCATCCGTGTGGATGTTTTCCGCGATAGGACGCGCACAGCTCGGCATCCACCAAGTGGGTTGGTCGCGATCTCTGAGGAAATCTTCAAGGGTGGGGGGCTGATACTGGGGGTTTCGATGAATCGAATAGGAATGCTTTCCGGTGCATCAGAGTCCAATGACGAGGCTATCCTTGCCAAGGCATCTACCACAGAGTTGCTATCTTTGGGAATCTACGTGATCGTGAAGTGCTTGAATGGCTCGAGCGCGGCCTTAGCTTTCTTCAGATAATTGATCATATTTTCTTCCTTGGCTTGGTACTCTCCCAAAATCTGGTTAACGACTAGCATGGAATCGCTGTGGATACTGATCGCGACTGCACCCATTTCCTTGGCCAACCGTAGTCCAGCGAGTAGAGCTTCATACTCTGCCTCATTATTGGTTGCCTTAAAATCGAATCGGAGAATGCCGTGAATGCGAGCCATTTCGGGACTCAAAAGGAGAAGACCTACCCCGGCCCTCTTTCTGTTAGATGATCCATCGACGTAGAGGCCCCAGGTCGACAGATTCTGGGCAGTTTCCTGAATGACTTTGCTGGGCCGTTGCTCTGACTCATTCGTCAGATGATATGAGAATTCTGATATGAAGTCGGAAACAGCCTGCCCTTTGATACTTGATTTTGGTCTATATTTCAGATCGAACCGACTTAATTCCATGGCCCATTTAAGCAATTTACCCGCCGTCTCTGATTTCTAGAGGACCTGCCTGAGTGGGGAGTTAGTCATTACATGGATCGTATGGGCGTGGAAGTAAGGTGGTAACTTTCTGGAAGCGATCAGCAAGGCATAAGTTAATCGTTTCATTTCTGGATACCGCATCTCGGCATCTAACAGATGCTTGCTCGTGTAATACACGGGCCATTGGACCCTATCCTCTTCCCGAATTAAGGCTGCACTGACCGCGAATTGGGAGACGGACAGATACAGGAGGAGGATCTCTTGCTCTCCTCGATATGAAGCGACTTAACGCCGCTATTCGCCCATTAAGGCTCATGACCTGCTTTTTGTTGGTCGGGCTTTTCATGTCGAGGAGAGCTTGGATTTTCTCGGGGTTGATCTCTATTCCCCGTTGGTTAACCATGTATCCTAGGAATTTTCCTAAAGATACTCCGAACGAGCACTTGAGGGGGTTTAGCTTCATTCTATACTGCTGGAGGATGTTGAACATCTCAGCGACATGGGATTTGATCAGCATGTCATCTATGTAGACCTCCATTGATTTTTTGATCTGTTCGGAGAACATTTGGTTAACCAACTGTTGGTAAGTTGCGCCAGCGTTCTTGAGGCCGAAGGGCATAACCCTGTAGCAGTACAGCCCCCGATTTGTAACAAAGGATGTATGCTCTTCGTTCGATGTGTACATCAGAATTTGATTATATCCCAAGTACGCATCCATAAAACTCAACAGCTCGTGCCCTAAGGTGGCATCCACGAGTTGGTCGATTTTGGGCAGGGGAAAGCTATCTTTCAGGCATGCTTTGTCGAGGTCGGTGAAGTCGACGCAAGTTTGTCATTTACAGTTGGGCTTCTTTACTAGGACTGGGTTGGCAACCCAGGTTAGATAGAGCGTTTCTCGGATGGATCCATTTCGAAGGAGGTTATCCACCTCAAGTTTTAAGGCAGCATATCGCTCCAGATCCATCGCTCTTCTCTTTTGACAAACCGGCTTGGCTTCACTATCGATGTTCAATGCATGGAAAATAATATCCAGGCTAATCTCGACCATATCCGCATGTGACCATGCGAACACATCGATATTCTTTCTAAGGAAGCTGGTCAGTTCGGTGGCGAGCTGAGGGTTGAGATTGCTCCCAATCCTTAACACTCTGCTCAGCTTGCTCTGGTCGACCGATACTTCAGATAGATCCTCAACTAACCCACTGGAAGGGCATTCCTGAATACGAGGATCCATATTATCCTCGGCTAGGCCAGGCTGTGGCTCGACCTAACTGATCGCCGTTACCTGTCGGGGAATGCCGCGTAAGATGCCCTTCCCTTTGCACGCCATCTATACTATTTTCATATAACAGTCGTGGGATGCGTGTTGAGATCCGCTGACTTCCCCTATCCCCGTCGGGGTAGGGATTTCATCTTTAGATGGTATATCGAAGTGACTGCCTTGAAGTTTCTTAGCAGAGGTCACCCTAGGATACCATTAAAAGCGGATGGGCAATCCACTACCAAGAATTTAGTTACCTTGGTCACTTCGTCGAAGTCACCCAATGTGACTGGGAGCAAGATCGTTCCTTTGGGGATCAGGTGGTCCCTGGTAAAACCATACAGGGGGATCGAGGCGGGCTTGAGGTTGACCTCGTCCAAGTTCATTCTTTCGAAAGCTGTTTGGAACAGGATGTTCACAACACTTCCGTTATCCACCAACATTCTGTGGACGTTATGGCGCCCTATTAGGGGCATGATCACAAGAGCGTCATCGTGGGGATGATGCAATCGAACTGCATCCTTTTCGGAGAAGGTAATTTCCTCCTCCCTGCGAACCTTTTGTTGTCGTTGCGTCGTACTCATCACACTGATAGGGCCATGATGGGCTGCGCGAGCATACCTTTCCTGGGCACCTCGCGAGTTCCCTGCGAGGTGTGGCCCTCCAAAGATCAAATTGACGCTGCATATACCTTTGCGATCACGTCACTTCTTTCTTAGTTCCCCTTGATTTTTCTCTTGTACGGGAGCAGAATCATCAATATATTCCTTGAAATGCCCCTGCTTGATGAGGTATTCGATTGCCTATTTGAGAGCTCGACACTTATCGGTGAGATGCCCATTATCCCGATGAAAGCGATAGTATTTCTTACTATTTCTAGCTGATGAGGGATTTTTCATGGGCTCAGGCTCTCTAAGCAGGATGGCTTCTTTTGACTTGTCAAGAATAGCCGATATAGACGCATTCAAAGGCGTATACTGATTTCTGTCGCGATCGCGATGAGGAACATGAGCATAAGACTTTTTGGGCTCATAGCGCGGTTTCTTTCCTTTTTGCTGATCGTCAGTAGCCCATCTGCGATCATCTCTCCTATTTTCCCCCCGACTAGGCGCACTACTTGAAGCACCGGGGTCGCGGCGGTGGAGCACCGCCACAGAATTTTCAATACGGAGGTACTTCTCCGCAAGATTATAGAAGCGGGTGAGGGAAACATCATCCTCAGCCTGCAACTCTTTCCATAGGTCGGTCTGTGGGCGAACTCCTGCTATGATGAGAGTCCGAATAGACTCTTCGGGAGTGTGAGTTACTTTATTTAGTTCTCTGTGGAATCGGTCGATGTAAGACTGGAGGGATTCATCCCTCTCTTGCCTTATATTGCTGAGGTAGTTCAAAGGCATTGAGAACTTTCGGTTTGCTTGGAAGTGCCTTAGAAACGTGGTACTCATCTAAGGCCACGAGCTGATCGATCCCGCTAGGAGCGACCTGAACCATCGTTTGGCATGAGAGGTTAGAGTTACTGCCAAACAATGGCACTTTGCCAAATCTGAAACCTGGTGAAGCTCCATCAAGTCGTTGAATTCATATAAGTGATCCTGCGGATTAGAATTTCCATCGAACGCCCATATGTCGGGTATTCTAAATCTTGATGGGAGTGGGGTGGCTAACATTGCCGGAGAAAAAGGAGACGCTAACACGACCTGCCCTTGCTCATTTTGCTGAGCTCTTAGCTGGTTTAGAGCTCGTTGCAGCTCCTCAATCTGAGGCAACGGAGCTATCTGGGGATTGCTTTCTCCCATGTGAGTCCGACCCTCGCAGTTGCGATTGAGAAAAGTCCGGAGGTTGGATTCCACTTCGCCTTGGCCGGCAGTTTCGACCTCTCTCTACACACGCTGACTAGAGCCGTGTGATGGCGATGAACGATGCAGGGAATTTTCACAACCTCTGCGGTGGTAAGAACCGCCCCGCGGAGTGTGGGAACCTCCCACATGACTATGATCAGGATTGCTTCTTTGGCGGTGATGAGAATCGCCCGCCCAGCACTTTTATGGGGGTTTCCATGCGATGTGGCATGGGACGGCTCGGCTTGTGACTTTTCACCGAGTCTTAACACCACGGGTATTCTACTCGGGACGTGATCGGTGTTCGCTGGCCCTTTGGAGCCCTTAGACCCATTTTTCGCCACTTGCTTACCCTTCCTTCGGCGCGTTGCAATGCTCGCAGCGCGGGCTATTGCCTTTTGCGGCACTTTCGCGCGACCTACAGGCGTTTTTGGCGGTTGCACCACCTTATTTGATTCGGGTGGCACGCCCTAGTCCAAACGGTCCAACCTTCGGTTGACCGTCTGGAGAGTATTATCGAACCTCTCCAGGTAGCTTCTGATGGCAGGGTCAAGTAGTGAACTCGACAGGATATCCCCTAGGACATTCTGCGGAACCGAAGGTACCTCGGGAGAGGTGTCTTCCTGTACTTGGGGGATCTCCTTAACACCCTGGTTGGTTCGCTCAAGTTCAAGTCGGTGGGCCATTTGCTGTTGTAGGACCAGTAAGTTAGAGATTCTCCTGATGAAGGACGAACACTAAATCAGGCCCTCCTTCTAATGTCAAACTGTTGATGCGTGATTTTGACACCAACCAAATGTACGTGTGAAATGCTGAACGAGCCCAAAAGACACACGTGAATGTGAGAATGAGAGTAAATGCAGTGGAGAATAACGTTTAAAGTGGTTCGGATGCTAAGGAAGCAAATCCTACGTCCACTGATTTTGTATTAATGATAGTGGTCAGGTCGCGTTTAGTTGACTGACTTACAAATGATTATACAAGAGAGAGAATGCTATTTTTTTCTTTAGAGAGGGTAGCTAATCCCTTAAATGAGAGAAGAACTCTCAATTTATAGTGGGCTGAATTAAGGTTATGATTACTAAATCTGTGAGTTGGTGAGATTATTCGTGCAAATCCTTATTTATGTCCCATTGCCCACCTTCTAGAGTGATTTACGCGATTTGGTGCAGGGATTGGACACGTGGGATCGTTATCGCTCCTGGCTGGTCTGACGCGCACCCACTGTCCTGACACGAGCATGCCGCCCCTGTCACTGTATGACATGGCTGCCTCTGACTGGCTACGGGCCTACCTAAGCTCTGACTTTTTATGCTGACTGAGTCTTGCATCAGCCCTATATTTTTAGGCATAACATAATTATTGGGGAATTATTTTGTACACTAATACCTTTTTATATTAGCTCCCTTTCTTGTGTTACTTTACCATACAGTATATAATTAAGAATCCCTCACGTATTATTAATGTTATACTATGATAACATTATGGTATTAGAGTTAGTTGTATATTCTATATATTACAATTATCAGCACAGTTGGAATTAATGGAGCGTCATGAAGTAGTATCCAAGGAAATGGGATGGTTTGAATGTGATGCATATCAATACCAATATATAATGATCGCTTCAGGCTTCTGCATGTGTGGAGTTATGTATCTAACGGTTAATCAGTCCATATTATTATACTTCAAAGCAATGAAATAATTAGACAAGACATAACATGATGAAACAAAAACATGAAAAAGGATAAAAGAACTGCAATCAGGTAACTTTTTTTGGATGTAGATTCCACAATAAACCCACAGTTGAAGAAAACCCAAGGATCAAATTACTGCATAAAAAAAAAACAAAAATTCAAGAAAAGAGGGGCAACATCAAGATGAAGATTAACAATAATCCAATAAATAACAATGCTTAGCGAATACATTTAGCAGTAAATTAATGTCAGGTGGCAGCCAGAGTTCCCCCAAACACTTCATTCCTTGGAAAGGTCTTAACTTAAAGAGTTGCAAATATGCACCAGTGAAGTGGTCAAGGGAACTCCAGTTGACAACCGACTGTTTCTAAATTTCTCTTGATTGTTATGCCTTCTATTTATAATGAAATTAAGTTGGAAATGTTATCAAGAGATGGTGACCAAGCCAGCCATTTTGTAGGGAAACCATAGATAAGGAGATGAAATAGATCAACTCAACTGAAATTTCTGATTTGAAAGTAGTCTGAATGATGGGAAGATCAAGTGTCGAGAATATTTTGAGGTGAGTGGTCATAATCTCTCCCCATACATGCCTTTTCAACCTTTTCTATCTTTTCCAATATTCATACAAATGCTTTTCCAATTCAACTGCATTAGCTAGATAAATAAATCAATTCAACATATATACGCTACTTAAGCTTTATCTAATCTAGAAACTGCGCATGCTTGTTCGATATTTCTCTCTCGTTATGTACAATAATCTAGCCTAGATTCGCGTCCAGGTTCACAAACTCAACGTACATATTGTCCTTTCAGTCTCAGATTTGTCTGGCGGAGAGAAAAAGGATCAGAACATATACGTTGCAACTTGAAAAAGAATTTTGAGGACAAGTGTTCTTCTTAAGACCCACCCCTTTAGGTATAAAACCTGCTTGATTCTGAATGTGAGCCCGGATTCGATGGGGCTTGGAGATATAAACTAGCAATCATGATAGACAGTACCAAGTAAAAGAGTAGTGTCGTATAAGCTCGACTTTGTTATTAAGTATGTAAATTTGAAGAATTGTATTTTCAATTCATTGATTTCCAATATATAGTTACAGTCCTTATATAGGTAGAATATAATCCATTGAATCTCCTAATTATGTCAGATACAAATTATACAATATACTGACATAATTAGGAGATTACATAATATCAAGAGTATCCTAATACTAACAAAAATAGGAGATTACAAAATATTTTGAAAATCTCAACACTCCCCCTCAAGTTGGTGCGTAGATGTTACACATGCCCAACTTGTCTAAAACTTGTGAGAATATATGTTTAGAGACAACCTTAGTAAGAATGTCGGCCAATTGATCTTCTGATTGAATCTTGGGCAATTCAATAATATTTTCATCCAGTTTTTCTTTGATGAAAAATCTATCTACTTTAACATGTTTCGTACGATCATGTTGAATTGGATTGTAAGCAATATCACATATTGCTTTATTGTCACAATATAACTAGATTAGTTGATTAGGTTGATAGCCCAAATCTTGCAAGAGAAATCATAGCCACAAAGCTTCACAAATCCCAAGTGCCATTCCCTTAAATTCTGCTTCAGCGCTTGAGCATGCCACAACATTCCGTTTTTTGCTTTTCCATGTGACTAGATTACCTCCTACAAAAGTGAAATAACCCGACGTAGATCGCCTATCATCCATTGCTCCCGCCCAATCAGCATCAGTATATGCATTCACATTTTGGTAATCCGTATTTTTAGTAAAAATGATTCCTTTCCCAGGAGCATGTTTTAAGTATTTTAAAATGCGCGTGACTGCATTCATATGTTGTTCTCCAGGGTTGTGCATGAATTGAATGACTATACTCAATGCATAGGTAAGATCTGATCTAGTGTGTGACAAGTACACCAATCTTCCCACAAGTCTCTGATATCTCCCTTTGTCAACTGGTACTTGATCAGTCTTAATACATAATTTCAAACCTTCTTCAATTGGTGTATCTGCTGGTTGCATGCTGACATACTAGTTTCCTACAAAACATCTAGGGCATACTTTCTTTGTGATAGAAAGATAAATTTGTTAGATTGAGACACTTCGATTCCAAGAAAATATTTCAAATAACCTAGGTCTTTCATTTCGAATTCTTCTGACAAGTACTCTTGTAGAGCCTTTCGTTCTTCTAGATCATTTCCCGTGACTACCATATTATCCACATATACAATAAGTGCAATGATCTTTCCTTTCTGTTTCTTTAGGAACAATGTGTGATCTGAATTGCTTTGATGGTAGCCGAAAGACTTTATAGCTTTTGTAAACCTCCCAAACCATGCCCTCGAAGATTGCTTCAACCCATATAGAGATTTCTTTAACTTATATACCTTTTGGCTGTGTTTTTCTGGTGAAATACACCCTGGTGGAGGATCCATATATATATATATCTCTTTTGACAATTCTCCATGTAGGAAAGCATTCTTCACATCGAATTGTTGTAATGGCCAATCAAGGTTTGCAGCTAAAGATAATAAAACACGTACCGTGTTGATTTTAGCTACGGGTGCAAATGTCTTTTTATAGTATATCCCATGGGTTTGAGTGTACCCCTTTGCTACTAGTCTGGCTTTGAATCTCTCAATTGTACCATCAGCTTTATACTTCACAGTGTAAATCAATTGACATCCAACCGTCTTCTTTCCTGGTGGACGATCAACAAGTTCCCAAGTCTCATTCTTCTGTAACGATTTCAATTCCTCATTCATATCAGCTTTCCATTTTGGATCAGATTAGGCTTCCTGCACACTATTAGGAATGAGTAATACTAGCCTTACAAAGAGACATACAAAGAGCCAAATCCAGCCCTTGAAATTCATGATTGCCTATTTCTCTCTCTCTTTTTCCCTTATTTCAAGGGTTGGATTTGACTCTTTGTATATCTCTTTGTAAGGCTAGTATTACTCATTAGGAATAGATACAGTAGATAATTGATTCACAAATGTCATATTCGATTTTGACAGATGATAATTAGACAAATAATGACTCATAGGGTATTTGACCTTACTATATAGATGTGGTTCGTATGTTGGTTTGAGAATTCCTCTAGTACTACGTGGTGGTAACTATTTCCTAATTGGTTCAGACTCAATTGCTTCAAACTCTAAATTAGGAACATTCTCAACAAATGATGGACTAAGAAGCTTATACGGACGGGTTTGATACCACCTCCATACTTTTATCGTCCACTTCATCTTCTTGTCGAACAACAGGTCTAGTTTGTGACTCATAGTCTTCCACATCTTGAACAACATCTTGAACAACATAGTCAAGAGTCTGAATTTCTTCTTGACAATACCCCCCCTGAAGTTCAGACTCAGAAGAAAAATACATCAATTCTTCATAGAAAACAACATCCATCATCACAAACGTTTGTTGAGTTGGAGGATGATAACATCGATACCCTTTTTGATGAACACCATACCCAACGAAAACACATTTCAATGCATGAGGGGACAATTTGTTGCGTTGATGTTTATAGAGGTGAACAAAGGCTATACAACAAAAAACATGAGGCAGTAAGTTCAGGATTGTTGGAGCATTCATTGCTTTACCAAGAGCCTGAAAAGGTGTCTCAAACCCAATAGAACTAGAGGGTACCCGATTGATTAGGTATGCTGCAGAAGTAAGTGCTTCTCCCTAAAAGGATAACAACATGTGAGCTTCTATTAAGGAGGCACAAATGACCTCTAATAAGTGCCGATTTTTTCACTCAGTAACACCGTTTTGTTGGGGTGTGTTAGGACAAGTTGTTTGATGAATGATACCATGTGTTGCCAAGTACTATTGAAGATACAAACTTTGATATTCTCCCCTATTGTCACTTTAGAGGACCTGAACCTGTGCATTATAATGCGTACGAACTATTTTGTGAAATCTTTGAAAGAGCAAATTAACCTGCCCTTTAGATTTCATTAAACATACCCAAGTCATATTTGTAGTCATCAATAAAAGCAACAAACCAACGGGATCCACCTAAAGTAGTAACTTGTAATGACCCTTAGACATTTGAATGTATAAGCATAAAAGGACTTGGACTTTTGTTGAATGTTGTTCGAAATAGGATTCGATGGCTTTTTGATAGCTCACAAACGTCACAGTGGAAGTTACTAATATCATTTTTTTTTTCAAACAAACTTCGAAAAAGTTTCTTTAAGTAACCAAACGAAGCATGTCCGAGGCACCGATGCCATAATCAGATGTCAGATTTCTGTTTATCCCTTTTTGAGTAATCTACTGTCAAAGAGTGCTTTAACATGGTAGAACTTTGTGACTTTAAAGCCAAGTAATACAACTGCCCTTGTCTAACACCACAAAAAATCGTTTGCTTTGTTTGAATGCTTTTAAACTCACAAAAGTTAGGCCAAAAAATTACCACACAAGATAAAACTTTGGTTATTTTAGAGACTGATAACAAGTTATAATTTAGAGATGGAACAACTAACACGGAATCTAAGTGTAAAGTATTTTTTAGGGTTAATGATCATTCCCCAATGACTCGGGTGGACTCACCATTGGTAGTAGAAACAAATTTTTGTGGGGATGTTTTAAGGTTAGAAACATGCCTAGAATTGAATGTCATATGACTAATAACACCAGAATTAATTATCCATGTATTATTAGAAACGGATGTACACATATGTAAAGATTTATCATCATTTCCAGTAGTGACTACACATGATGATAACTGTTTGGAATCTTCTTTCTTTTCCGCAACAACATCAATAGAATTCTTCTTGTTGTTGTTGTTGGGCTTGTCGAGTTTCATCTGACTCTCATTCTGAGTTTGGAATCGGGTTCTTGCATAGAATTTCTACGCACATCTTTTTTTTCTTTGACTTTGACTTTGACTTTGACCTTTTTACACTTTTTTTGGCGTTCTTTGACTCTTCCTTTATCGAGGATTGAAGAAGCAAAAAACAATAAAATAAAATGAAAAAGAAAAAAAAACGAACGACAGAGTTTGAAACACAAACTCTTTTCTCTGGACAAAATCGGTTTCTGATGCAAAAGAAGTCGACGACAATAGCAAATCGGCGGCGGATCGGAGTCGTCAGTGGTAGATCAGTCACGACATCAGCAGTTTTTTTTGGCGATTTCGAGATTCGATCCGCGTTGGCTGACGACGACATCTTGACAGTGGGCAGATAGGCACGTAAACAAAGATCGACGGCAAGTATTCTTGCTGGATTTCGTCGGTTTCTTCTCGCTGGATTTGGCAGTTTTGACGGAGGGTGATTATGGTTATTGATATTGACAGGTCTGGTGATGGTTGATTGGGATAGATTTCTGGGTATTTACTGGGTTGGTGATTGATGGTTGCAGATTTGTTTGAATTTTTTTTTTGTTTGCGGCGGCTAAAGATGGTGGTGATGTGAGTTGTTAAGTTTTGATTTGCTTGTGTTGATTGGGTGATGTGAGTTGTTTAGTGGCGGGATTTGATGGGTAGACTTTTTCTAGAGTTGTTTGGTGTCAGCTTCTTAGCAACAACTGGGGATTGGATTTTTGGTGGTTGAAAATATGGTTGTTGGTTCTTGATTTGGTAGAAGTTACGAAAGGTAGTTGAAAATATGGCTGTTTAGGGAACTTGTTGGCTTGGGTAAATTTGCAGAATGGTTGAAGGTGGCTTGGTTGTGTGGGTTGTATGGTTGCTGATTGGGTTGTTTTTTGGCTGGAGGTTTGTGTATTGATGATGGTTTTTTTTACGTTGCTAATGGCTGGGCTTGGTCTTTGATTTCTGTTGGATGATGTTGGTGTTGTCAGGATGACGACTGGATGACTTACTTGCCGGTATTTTTCTGGCGGCTGATCTACAATGATCAATTTTTTTTTTAGATCAGAATCTGACTCTAATACAATGTAAATTTAAAGAATCATATTTTCAATTAATAATGTTACACATACATCATTTCCATACAATATTTCTCATACAACATTATGTGACAAGATGTGATTAGTTGAAAGTTTAATTTTAACTTTAAATTAGCCAATCATATCTTGCCACATAATGTTGTATGAGAAATGTTGTATGAAAATGATGTATATGTAGTATTACTCATTTTCAATTCACCCATTTTTAATACATAGTTATAGTCTTTATATAGGTAGAATATGATCCATTTAATCTCTTAATTATGTCAGTTACAGATTATACAATATACTGACATAATTAAAAGATTACATAATATCAAAAGTATCCTAATACTGACAAAAATAAGAAATTACAAAATATTCTAGAAATCTCAACAAAGTAAACAATACCTTCTTTTTCAACAAGGGAAAAATTGAAAAATAAAATAAAACTATATAATTTCAGTTCAGAATTCCACAATTAATTCATAGAAGTAAATACCACTAAAATTGTTACGCAAAACCATTGTCTCATAAAAAAAAAATTCATATGCAATTGTGAAAAGAAAGAAAAAAGTTTATTTCTTCAATTTTCATCTTGTTTTCTGTAAATAACAGTTGTGAAAGAAAAAAATAAAGTTTATGTATAGATTGAAACTGTCAAACACTTTATTTTGTTTTATTCCAATTTTCTTACAAGAGTTGGAAGCAAAACCTGTTTAGTGCAAGGGAATTAATCTTTGTATTTTGAATTTTAAATATCATGAATTCTTATATTAATTGAGAGATTAGGTTAAAAGGAAAACAATTGATAATCCCATTTTTGGACATGTTTTTACATTAATTTTTAGTTGGATTTATGTTATTTTTCCTTCTATGTGGCATGGATTTGCTATTTATTGGAATGATTATTATTTGTAGGTCTGTATTCCAGTTTTAAATATAAGAGAAGGATGTGGGCTGAATTATGGAGTTGTTCATGCTAGTTACAGATATACTTTTTTGTCAGCACCTGTTTCACAATAACTAGCATAACTCGAGCTTTACAACTAGGAATGACCTAAATCCAACAGCTATAGAAATCTAAGAACTAGAGCTACAACTTTCTTGTTTTGGACTTGACCTAATTACGTTGGGAAAATGGTGAAAACTTGACGTGAAGTTTCAGGCAAAATAAGGAAAGCTGATTGAAGCATGCATAGTCAATGCTGCAGTAGGAAAATCTAAATCTTGCGGCCATGAGGTTTCTAGAAAAATTGAAGGACAAGAATGCCATGGCGGAGCATGCTGGGGAAATCTTGCGATTATTCAATGTCGTGGCGAGCGTAACACAGGAAAATTTAGTAAGAAGATTAGTTGGATTGGGGCTCCTTGGGGACTAGGGTTTCGTGTCTTACATACAAGAGGACTATAAATTGAAGAAAAAAAGGGATATTTTGGGGGTTCCTAACTTCTTGGAGATGAATAGTAGTTCTTGGATTTGAAGATCAAGCACATACAAGGAGGAGATTCTTTATTTGGTTTTCTTTCTTCAAGATGTTTATGGAGATGATTGCTTTTATTATTTTTTACATTATGAACTAATTTTATTTTGCCAGGGCAAAGATGTAGCCTAATTACAAAAATGAAACTTTATTGATCAAGTGTTTATTATTTCTCTTAATGTAGTTGCATGCTTGTTCACCATTCAATTAGATATGTTGTTTATAATGAGATTGAGAAGTGATTCATGATGTTAGCTTCTAGTAATAAAAACCATAGATTGAGCGAAAAATAGAGATAAATAAACGCAATCAATGTGACCTAGGGCAGGATTCCCTAGAGCTTAATGAACCTAGAATATTAAACTTCATTATTGGTTCGAAGGTTAATAGGAAAGGGCAGGGCGATATAACCTGAGAAGGAGTATTAAACAATTTAGGGAATTCGGTCATTAATCAGGAAGATAGTGTTAGATTAATAGGATTTATAAGTTGTATCGGGTTAACAAGGTGAAGTCAGATGCTCTAGTGTTTTATGCTTATTGAATCAGTTCAGACTTTTAGATTTTACTGATAATCGATTTTCTGTTTTTATTTTGCGTTAATTTCTCAATTTGTACTTTTGTTAGTATCCAATCATTCACAATTTCGGTTACCAATTAGGGTTAAAACTAGTGATTTCAGTAGTTAATAAGTAAACTTTCCTCGTGGGATTGACACTCTATTTATCATTATATTACTTGATCGATTTAGTGCATTTGCCAAGTTTCATGCATCAAGTTTTTGGTGCTGTTGTAAGGGAAAGTTTAGTTTTATTAATATTGATACCATCTAGTTGAAATACTTAATTGAGGGCGTTTTTATTTTTATTGTTAAGTGTTAAATTTTCTTTCAGATTTGATTTGGATTTCTCTTGTAGTGCATGTGGAGATCGAGGAGTCTTGATCTAGTTCCAATTGACCTAGAAATCAAGAGGACTTTGAGACGCATTGACAAGGAAAAGAAACAAGCAAGAGAAAGGCAAAACACGACAATGGATCCACCTAGGGAAGGAGCAAATGCAGGAGCAACTAGAAATGGAGCATTGAAAGAGTATGTTGTACCAACGGTTGAAGGCTGCAGTACTGGCATTAGACGACCATTAGTTCAAGTAAACACTTTTGAGATCAAGCCGGCTATCATTCAAATGATCCAACAATAGGTTCAATTCGATGGAAATTCATATGAGGATCCAAATTTGCATATAGCTAACTTTTTAGAGATATGCGACACATTCAAGCATAATGGAGTGACGGATGATGCAATTCGATTGAGATTTTTTTTATTCTCATTGAGGGACAAGGTGAAGGGTTGGCTTATGTCATTACTAGTAGGAACTATCATTACATGGGAAGAATTAGCTCAAAAATTCCTTGCCAAATATTTTCCACTAGCAAAATCTGCAAAGATGAGGAATGATATCACCTCTTTTGTGCGAGGTGATAATGAATCATTATATAAAGCTTGGGAGAGGCATAAGAAGTAGTTAAGGAAGTGTCCACATCATGACTTACTGGTTTGGATGCAAGTTCAAACATTTTATAATGGGTTGCTCTCCACTACGTAACTATGATTAATGTGACAGTAGAGGAACATTAAATAACAAGACACTGGAAGACGCTTATGAACTACTTGAGGTGATTGGCTAGTAGTAATTATCAAAGACCTAATGATTGAGAAATGCATAAGAAGGCAATGGGTTTACATGAAGTTGATGATTCACTGCATTATCAGCTCAAATTGCATCACTTCAAAAACATTTGGGAGGTATGAATGTTAATGCTATTCAATCTCCTATTTTAACTTGTGAATTTTGTGCAAGGAATCATACAAGTGTGGAGTGTCAAACTGGAAACTCTTTCTCCTCTTCAACAAGCGAGCAAGTGAATTATATGACAAGTTCACAAATGCCTTACAATAACCCATGTTCCAATACAAACAATCCAGGTTGGAGAAACCATCCAAATTTCTCTTGGAGCAATCAAGAAGTACCAAAACCGATGGCCACTTACCAACCGCAAGAGAAAAAGATGAATCTGGAAGATATATTTGGAAAGTTTATGCAAGAGATGGAAAATTTCATAAATAAGACAAAGACCAACTTTAGGAATCAAGAAGTGTCCATTTGGAATTTGGAGACTCAAGTGGGGCAATTGTCGGAGCAACTTTCGAAGGGATATCAAGGCTGTTTGCCAAGCAAAGAGAGCATATCAAGGCTATAACATTGAGTCGGACAGTTTTAAAGCAGCCATAGAAAAAGAGTATGGTGGAGGACCATAAGGAAACAATGATGAAAGAGGCAACTATTGTACCCCTTAAGGATGAGCCGAAGAAAGAAAAGACAAGTGGAAAAAAAACGCAAAAAGATCCAGAGATTCTAGTAGCTCTGTCACCATATGATCAGCCTATTCCATTCCTTTAGAGATTGAGAAAGTAAAATCAAGATAAGCAATTTTTTAAATACTAAATTCTTAGATGTATTTAAAAAAATTGTATATTAACTTTCCTTTTATAGATGTATTGCTACAAATATCGAGCTACGTAAAGTTCCTAAAGGAGATTTTATCCAATAGAAGGAAATTGGAAGAGAACGAAATGGTTATGCTTACGAATGAGTATAGTGTAATACTACAAAAGAAGCTACCTCCAAAATTTAAGGATATAAGGAGTTTTATGATGCCTTGCTCCATTTGAAATATTCATTTTGACAAAGTTTTATGTGATTTAGGTGCAAGTATTACTTTAATGTCTTTCTATGTTTTTAGGAAACTTGGCATAGGAGAAGTGAAACCTACCATGATTTCTCTTCAATTGGCAGATCGATCAATTAAGCATCCAAGAGGGATTGAGGAAGATGTTTTGGTCAAGGTGGATAAGTTCATTTTCTCTGCTGACTTTGTAGTGCTTGATATGGAAAAGGATAGGGAAATTATTCTTATATTAGGGCAACTTTTCCTTGCAATGGGGATGACTTTGATTGATGTGCAATGAGGGAAGCTCATTTTGAGGGTGCAAGATGAGAAAGTGACCTTCAATGTCATTGAGGCTATGAAGTTCCCATCCAAGGTAGATTCGTGTTTTAAAAATGATGGTATGGAAAAGTTGGCAACTAAATCTTTTTGAGAAGAAAATCTTAAGCTACCACTTGAAGCATGCATAACCAAGTCATAGAATACTGAGGATGATGATCCTAGGGTGAGAGTGTGTGCAAGATACTTAGAGGCATTACAACCAATCACTTCACTTCAAAAAAATAATTTAAAAAATTTGGTGTAAAGGAAGACAAGTTGCAAAAAGTGTCAGAGGACCCTTAAAAACTTAAGCTCAAACCACTATCTTCTCATCTCAAGTATGCTTATTTTGGTGACTCTAATTCTTTTCTTGTTATTATTAATGCTAATTTGAATGATGTAAAGGAAGAGAAACTACTTAGAGTGCTAAGAGATCACAAATCAACAATTGGATAGACCATTTCGAACATTAAAGGTATTAGTCCTTCTTTTCGTATGCACGAGATACTTATGGAGGAAAGCTTTAAGCCTAGAGTGTAGCCATAGTGTCAATTGAATCCATCCATGAAAGAGGTGGTAAGAAAGGAAGTTGTAAAAATGTTGGATGTTAGAATAATATATCCTATCTCGAATAGTTCATGGGTAAGTCTGGTTCAAGTAGTGCCAAAGAAGGGAGAAATTGCGATGGTAAAGAGTGACAACAATAAGCTCATCCCAACAAGGACAGTCACAGGATGACAGGTGTGTATTAATTACCGAAAACTCAATGAAACGACTCAGAGAGACTTGCCGGTCTTAAGAAGGGCCTTAAACTCTAAAATTGGAAGAGACTCAATTGACCTAAGCTTGGTGGTCTTAGATAGAGGTGGTAAAGGCTCGTACTTTATGGTCTAGGGTCTACGTTCTAGATTGGTTGACCTATGTAAATAAGCACTAACTTCTTGAATCTCAGACACAACACTCAGGCTACATATCTCCTCAACAGACGGATTCATAAGAGTGTAAATTGCATTATCACATAACATCTGTGGGGCGCGAGCCTCCACTAAACCGTTAGTAGCATCAACCATGAAAAACTCATTATCATCTTCAGTCACCGGTCTTAACCCCGTGTTAAACACAATGAACTTAAGTTTTCTGTTTCCAAAGGATGCTTCCATTTCTCATAATCGACAGTTAATACATGCGTTGGTCGTTGTAAGAAAAGGTCTCCCTAAAATAATCCATGGCATGCTTCCACTACTAGTATATTCCATGTCTAGAATAAGGAAATCCACCAGAAATATAGTTCTTTAACCTTAACTAACACGTCCTCAATCATGCACCTAGGCATTTTGATCGATTGGTCAGCTAACTGCAGGATGATTTCAGTAGACTTGAGCTCACCTATGTTAAACTATTCATACACGGAAGTGGTTAGTAAGTTCAGGCTCGCCCTAAGTCTAAGAGAACTTTATCAATAGTGATATTACCTATCACAAATGAAATAATAAGAGCTCCAAAATCCTTCAACTTTGGGGGAACACGGTTTGAGACAATCGCACTTATATTCTTTAGTAAATGTATAGTCTTAGGCGTATGAGACTTAAGTCACCTCTTTTATGTGCACAAGTCTTTAAGGAATCTAGCATAAGCAGGTACTTACTAAATGACATCTAAGAGTGGAATGTTAATTTGTACCTGTTTAAACAACTCAACAATTTCCATCATCTTAGCATTTTCCTAGCAATGAAAATGTTTTAGAGCTCTAACCATTGAGGGAAAGGTGTTCTCGGTATGTACGATGTAGGAGACGGTTCCTTCTCCCTAACTTTACAAGTGGCTTGCTCTTACTCTCTTTGGCTTGGTCTCTACCTAGACTTTCCTTTTCTTTACCCTAGACTACTACTTCCCGCTTAGGCCTAATTAGCTCTCAATTGCTTTGAAGAGTCATCACAACCTTAGCTTGTTTGGAATACCCTTTCTATTGAGAAGCACCACTAGGGTTACCTATGACTTGACTAGGCAATTGGCCTTATTCCATCCAATTGCCTACTTTGACTATTTGACCAATCTGGGTCTCTAGCTTACTGATCGATTAGGAATGGAAATGTACTAGTTGTGTATTTTGATCTAAGTCTTGTAACCTAGAGTTCATGTCGACTTTTTGCTCCTACATGGTTTGGAGCATTTAAGCCATCATTGATTCCAGTGAATCGGGCATTGGAGTGGGTTGCTAGATGGGGGGTGAGATCCTAGATTGGATGGGTGGTTGGATTGAAGGTTGCTCCCTATAATTTTCTTGTTGATTGGAAGAATAATTCCTATATGGCATATTGTTTGGGGCATTGGGAGGTGATTGTTGCTTCCATGAAAAATTAGGGTAGTTTTGCGACCCTAGATTGTAAGTATTCGAGTACGGATTGTTTTGTCTTTAGAAGCCTTGTGCCACTTGCACTTGCTCCTCAAAAGGGTCAGATGCGAATTCCTTAGTGGGATGGTCAAGAGTGGACTGTAAAACAAAGGCATCCTAGTTTGCCTGACTCTAAGATGATTGCGTAGAGGTCTACCCTTGAATGGATACAAACTTGTCAAATCAATGGGCCAACAACTTTAGCTTAGAAATAATGTCATCTAAGCATGACACCTCGTACACACCATCCTTTCTGGATAGTTGCCTTGAGACAACATTCTAGACGCAAACATGTGGTGCATGGAGTTTCCAGTTAAGGTCTGGAAGAGTTGTCATAACTTATCTTCGTCCTTGTGCATAAATGTTCCTCCACAAGAGGCGTCTACCATATTCCTATGCTTCTTGGTTAGTCCATCATAAAAACTATGCACTAGTTACCACCTAGGGACTGCATGATGGAGGCACTTCCTAAGCATTTCCTTTAAACGTTCCCAACTCTCATAAAATTCTTCGCAATCTAACTGAGTGAAACTAGTGATGGCTCATCTTATGCTATTGGTTTTACCTATGGGAAAATACTTTTTTAGGAATTCTTGTTGCATTTGGGCCCAAGAGGTAATGGACCCTAGTGCCAAGGAATTAAGCCATTGTTTGGCTCGATCCTTTAGTGAGAATGGGAATGAGATTAAGTGCACGATATCCTCATTTACATTTGGAAGTCGAATAGTGAAGCAAACTCTAAAAATTCATCTAAGTGTTTATACGGTTTCTCATTTAAATTCCCGTAGTATAATGGCAACAATTGGATAACGCTAGTCTTAATCACATAATGTTGGGCCTGAATGTTTAGAATACAGATGCAAGAGGTTGATGTTTAGGCTGTGGGAATGAAATGCTCATTAAGCGGCATATGTTCGAGTGCATGGTTATCACCTATCCTATGAAAGATGGAATGCATGGAAAATGATACATGTGATACTATAACATGTATATTCTTATTTTGCAAAAACTTTCAATCAAATTGAAAACAAGTAAGGTATAACTTGTTACCTTAAGTCCTTAGCAACCTTAGAGACTTTTAATTTTAGGAGAAATTAAACAAAAGAGTATCCACACTAAGGTAAAAGAAGAATTAGGCCAAGAGAGACATTTGGGGTTCTTAGAAATTTTTGATCTCTATCTCAAGATTGATATATCATTTTCTTTATATATGTAGCCTTGTAAACAATTCAATAATTGTTTTGGACTTCCTTAAACAATTCCATAATTATTTTGGAGTTGTAAATAATTCCATAATTATATGAAGTTGTTAAACTTCTTTAAATAATAACATTGGATTAACATTTAATCACAATTAACAATTTAGCTCTTAAATTGTTTACATAACAATTTAACCCTTAAATTGTTCATATGTTTAGAATTACAACCCATTGTTAAATTCAATTTAATATAAAGAAAATGATTAATTATGAATTGGAATTCCATTTAATTCCAATTAGCAATTTAACTCTTAAATTATTTATAATAACTAGTATAACTCTCCATTGAATCTAATTTAATGATAATAATATAAATAACTTTATTACCCTTCGTAGGTGCTAGCCAACCTTGGATAATCAACTCTCTTTGGTTATTTCTCCATTCTCTTTAGTTTTTATGTGTGACCTCTCATGTTCACTGTGGCCTAGCCGTGAGCCCAATATCAAAGTCTATCCCAATATGTTTTGTCATAACCTTTATGAACAAAACTCCCACCGATTATGGTAGACATCTAGCAATACTCCATAACCCTTAAGTCACAATGAAGATATACTCCAACGAACCTTTTTATAATCATAAGCGCTGTATAATCAAATCATTCTGTTGTCTAATCCCAATTAAGAATGAATTCATGGTATGTCAAAATCCTTATCTTAATTTTATATCAAATTGACAATCAATACATATGGAACATGTCACCTTGAAACAACCTTTCAAGTAACATTTTATATACCTCGGCTGGAGATTTCCTTTTTCCAATGTATCTTGACATTTATCTAGGAACTTGATATCAATCTATACCAAGTCAATGGATCCCATCTTGACTATCACTTGTCCTTACACATAAACAACACATGGCCAAATCGGCTTATTAACACATGACATGATTAGCCTCGTGTTTATACACCATATGAACCATATACGTTTATGCAGAATCCAACCGTGATATCTCAGGTGTAAGGATTAATAATACACTAGTACGATCTTATGATGAATCATTGACTATATTTTAAATGTCTATGTGATTAATCATAAATGGCCATATTCGATAAACAGTTCACTAACCTCTTATCCATGCTAATGCCCTAGTGATATAACTTTAATAATCACCCACACTAATACCATCACATGATATTCTACGGAGGCATTCAGCATGCCTACTATGTACTATTATTACCCAATTAATATTACATATGCAGGGAATACTTTGATGATTTTGATCATCTAAAGATTTGTATCATCCGGACATTTCACATGTAATACATATATATAAATAAAGCAATAAACTACATGTGAAATAAGAACAATTTCCTCTATTGATAAGATAAAAATGTATATACAAAATATATACATTAGCATATATATACAAAACATAATGCCTTGGAACCGACGACACGATTGGTTCCTAGGGCATACACTAACATCCTACATGCCTGTTTTCTATTCCTCTTACAAGTACGTTGTATTTCTAGGTTCAAGGGTAATTAATAACTCTTCGTGACACGACTGTCTAGTTTGCATTCATCAATCAAGCACACGTGAGGCTTTAAAACAACCACAACAAAAATTAAAAGAAAAACAACTAACAACAATTCCTAGGAATTAAAATTCAAAATACACAAATAAAGAAAATTAAAACTAATATACTATATGCAAATACTATAAAGCAACTTCAATAAGCTCACAAAACAAAATTGAACAAAATAAAGATTCAATAAGATTCTAACCAACTAATTCACACAACAAATAAGGCATAATCAAATAACTAAAACTACCAATCACACAAAAATAATTAAGTACTAAAACAAAAATTGAATCCTTTGAATAAAAACACAATATGCAACCATAATAGGCAACACTCACAATTACTAAACTCATACTTAAAACATGCAATCAACCACACAAATGATTAACCAAAAATAAAAAGAACTAAAACTGAAAATATGAAAGAATTTCACAATCAGTTCACGCTAAAACTTCGCTTCACATGACATGCTGTAGCATTTCCCCAATTGCAATCTTTCTACAAAAACAAAACAAACGCGAATGAATCTATTTGATTGAAACTAAAATGAAAATGAAATAAAGTAAAATTAAATTAAAAAAATGCAGAAAACTTAAGTAAAAAGAACAAATCACAACTCAAAAACACACAAGATCAAAAGCATGTTGCTTCCCGACAATGGCACCAAAATTTTGTCAAGCCGGTTGTCACGATTACAAAATTAAACGTCAGTACTATAGTTAGTGGTAAGTAGGGTCAAATCCACAAGGAGCAATTACTATCAATCCAATGTATAATTGAGTCACTAAAATAAAATTGGCTATTTTTAATCAACTAATATCCTAAGAAATTAATTGCAAGAAATTAATTGTTAACGAGGACATAAATATTAAAGATGTTGCCCTACAACTTCGACTCAACTCATGATTGACACACAATTCTTCTTCTCACTCCTAGATTTCCTAAACCTACAAGGCTAGGCAAAACACATAAAAAGTCCCTCAACAACCTAGGTATAATCTATTATGTCTCTTGTTGTCTTAGTTATAGGTTGATTGGTTAAAGACTATCTTCGATTAATAGAGAGACCCAAACAATTAAAATCACTAATTGGTACGGTGAGAATAATACAATCCATAATCCTTGTAATACAATCACAAATTTATCACAATTGAATGAAATCATAGCAGAACCATTACTAAATGACAAAATATAGCATGATTGTAATCAATATCGAAACAATTGGAAACCATAATCCATCATTCAGGACTCTCAAACCCAACATTAAACATGCAATCAATTTGATTTCACAACGAGCACAGATCCAACAAAGCAATTCATAAATCAAATCATGCAACATTATTGTAATCGAATAAAAACAAGGAAATTCTCAAATCACAATTCACAACAATCAAATCATGTGTCCACTATGTAATTAATAATCCAATTAGTCAAAAATTTAAGCAAAGAAAAATATCACCTAAATGCTAGTCTTGCCTCTGCCTAACGGGCAATCGAAGCTCATCCGCCCATGGTGGTGTCGCTGGTAGCTAGAGAATCGAGAATACTGCTGGTCATGCTGAAGAGCAAGTAACCAACAACGAGATGGCATGCTTTGAGATGGAGAAGACAAAGAAAACACAGGGAAATGAACTGTTGCAACTCGTTGGATCCCGGTGTTGGTTTCTGGTGGTAGGTGGCGGAATGACGATCCAAGGGTACCGGGAGGTAGATCTTGTGTTGGGGAGTTTGAATCAGGTGCTAGGGAGATGGATTGTCGTAGGAAAGTGAGCAAAAACACGACTAGAAGCCGAAGGGTCACCGACATTGTAAGTTGAAGTGTCGTACAGTGAAATAGTGATAGAAGGTGTCGACCGACGGCTCTTGGTAATGGGATGAAGGAATCAGTGGCTAGGGAGGTGGATTGTTGCCGGAGGTCACCAGAAAATGGGAGAAAATTTGTGGGGAAGCCAAAATGTCACCAACAAACGCACAAATCACAGTAGTGAGTGAGAGATGATGATGATCGGTGCAATGGGAGTTGGAGAGTCATCGGAAATGGAAAGGGAAAGGTCGCTGGCTGTAGATCTAGGGTTTGGAGGCAGCTAGTTGGCTAGAGTTTTACGACATTGCACTTTCCTTTTATATAGAACGTGGGAAATCTTATTTGGTCCCTACACGATTGAAAAGTGCAAAATCAACCCAAGAAAATATGACAATTTGACCATTGAATAGCATAAATGAGACAAAATCAACCCTTATTAATAAATCACACCCTAATATCAACTTACACAATCTCAAAATTCATTCCAAACATGCACAAATTGTAAGGAAAAATAAAAATGTGATTTTTCATGAATAATCTCATAATTCTTTAATTGTCTCATTATGATTTCATTTTAATTACACATGGGGTCTTTTTATGACCAAAATATAGTCATTTTCATGACTAACAAAATTTCAAGACGTTTTAATCAACAATTTTTTTTTTTTATTCGCACTAATTCTTTTGTATCGAAATTCATTTTTGAAAAGGGTGTAAAAAATTTGGTTTCAAAACAAATCTTTGCCAGATGGCAAGCCATATTATCCTGTTTTGATTTTGACCTAGAACACATTAAAGGCCAAAACAGTTCATTACTGATTTCCTTTCCCATGAATTCTTACAAGGAAAGAAAACGTTGAGAGAGAGAGAAAAGTGATGGGCACTCCCATCAATAAAAGTAATTTCGAAATCAATAATGATGAGGCTAAGGCCTCCCCCCAACAGAAATCAGCATATGTAATGATACCTTAGCATCCAATTACCCTTCAACCAATATCAAATCAATCCAAATCAACTAAGCAAAAAACTAATGAAACCACCAAACATCCCAATCAATTCCAATTACTTGTTGAAGAATCTATTTCTTCATCTCCTCCAAAAAATTACCGTCAAGCCCTTTTGGCTCCTCCTCCACTACCATTGTATTCTCTTCTTTAATACCTATTATCTTTAATCAAGCCCCTCAATACAATGAAAAGAAAATAACTCAACCTATTTGTATAATTGAACCAGAGTTCTAGGGAAAAACTTTATCACATACTTTCCCTTTGGAATTTCTTTTCATTCCTGATGATTTATTAAAAACAAGAACATTTTATCAATTCATTTTAGTTGACACAGGTTTAGTAGAAATTACTTATAAGCATGATGAAAATGATCCCAACAAAATTGCATGTTCAAAATGTAAAATAGAGTTTTAACACTCCGACATTGGTAGCTCAACATTTATGAAAGACTTCGCCTTTCTCAAACTTTCATTCCTCAAGAACTTTCTTACAAAGATTGTCAAAAAGCATGGTTCAATACATTCTTTTTATCTAACACAACACATTCATGATTTTTTATTTTTGATAAATCTTTCCCTAAATCATTTCCAAAATGGTTTCAATGTTTTGGTTTGAATGAAACTAATTTCCTACCTTCTATTTGGGAAGGTTTTCAATTATTTGCAAAAAAAAAGTTCAATAATAGTGATGAACCTTTACTAGCATTTTCCATAAAATTTTTAATTGCTTGGATTATGAGATGACAATTCACTATTACAACATCTTCTCCTCTAAAATTAGATAATTGAGGAGGAAATTCCTTATGAATGGTGGTCTAGCTTTTCTATTCAGAACATGAGTCCACCAGAAATTCATAAATGGATTACACAACATCCACAATTATGTCAGCCACAACATCAATAAACTTTTCTGGCACAAAGGTAAAAAATTATGGTAAACTTAGCTTAGTGTCAAACACATCAACGGGATCTTTACGTCAAATAAATCAAGTGTCAGTAGTACTCAAGAGCCTAGTAATCATGAGTAGGAGTGAGTGGTTCTGGGTTTCCTACAATTTTTGGAGGAACCGGAACCGGTTCTTAGGTTCCTGAAATCGAAATCTGCATTATCGAGTACCCTGTGAAATTTTAATTACCCCCTATTAATTTAAAAAATGACAAATTAATCTTAAAATGTAAATACACCCCTTAAAAATTAAGAAAATGAGCATTTAGTAGTTTTCACTTTTCATTACTTATTCATTTGTATCCAATCATAGTCAAGATCCTTGGAAATATATTATATATATAAATTATTAAATTTTACATCAAAATATAGTTGTGGAATTAATTTTGGGAAAGAAATTTTAGTGAACTTTACTATCCAAAAATATATATATTATAACTACTAGAATGAAAATAAAGTTTTTGAATTTGCCCATAAGTTAATTAAATATTTAATCATTTAATTAAGTAATGTACTAATCTAATATTCATCAATTTATCATATATAATTACTAATTTACTATAGATATGCTTAGAATTTGATAATTAAAGTAAATATTATTCAATCAAATATACTATTTTATTCAAAAATATTTTTTTAATAACACTAAAACACTTTTAATTGGATCCTAATTCCAATTATGCACTTAATTAATCAAATAATTAATAAAGCTATTTTGATTCTCTTAAGTCTTAATCACAAGACCTCAAAACTTTAACATTATAATATCTTTTTTTTAATAGAGAAATAAAATAAAATAACTAATAATTAGATTATTTCAAAAAAAGTTTCATACACAATTAGTAGGTGGCTTTGATTTTTGTATTTTAATTAATTAATGACTAATCACTTATCTTTGGTATTTGTTGAATTTCGATTCATACAATCATACTTATGAGTAGATAAAAATAATTTATATAATATTATAATTACTAGAGTGAAAATGAAGTTTTTGAATTTGCCTATAAGTTAAATTAACATTAATTGTGATAAAAGAATCAAATTAAATATTAATATGATTTATGAATTTTAATTAAATAATTAGTATGAGTCTAAGTTAGTTTTATGTCATTAATTTAAGTTTGATTACAAAACGCTTATCTTTCTTAATATACCATGAGTTGTCATACTATAATATTATAATTAATTAAATATATAATTATTTAATTAAGTAATGTACTAATGTTCATCAATTTATCATATATAATTAATTAGTTACTAATTTACTATAGATATACTTAGAACTTGATAATTGAAATAAATAACTAAATATTATTCAATCAAATATACTATTTTATTCAAAAATAATTCTTTTAATAACATTAAAACATTTTTAATTAGATCATAATTCCAATTATACGCTAAATTAATAAAAACTTTAATATTATAATATATATATTTTTAAAATATTATTTATTGTTTAATATAATCTACACCAACCAAGTGGAGGCCTCACAGTCCACACACGTCACCCATGTGTTTTAATCCCGTTTAAAATTTTTTTATATGTAAAATTCCAGAGACCCCCCCATCTTTACTGATATTCCTTTTAAGTCCCGTTCTATTTCCCAACCTTGGTTCCCATTCCAAGTTCCGGGCCTGGTTCTGCAGGAACCAGAACTAGACCCAGACCCGCACAATGGCGGTTCAAAAAAATTGGAACTAAAACCTATCTTGTGAAGGCCAGTTTCGGGTAGGTTTTGATTACGATTCTAGTTCTACCCGCTGGTTTTTGGTAGAATCGTTACCCATGTCATCCCTTCATGAGGAAGAAAATTATTATACCAGTTATCACGGTTCATGAATCAATATCGACTCTTCTTAAAAAATTGGGGCTATCACTGAAGAATGTTTCAAAATTGTCAGGAACTATTAATTACTTTTGACTTTGCTATCACTTATTATTAAAGTAAATGACTTTTTCCCACCCAAATAATAGGGTGATGACACTTTCTCACCCATAGATTTTTAAAATATTATTTTATTAACCAAATTAATATTCCGTTTTCGATTCTACATCGTTACGACTCTATACCACCACCATTATCTTTCCTAATCATCACTCACTAAAATCCCTTAAACCTTACTCCCGTTGACCCTATCAATTACTGACAATCGAGCGATTAGGATTTATGCAATCGCCCCTCTTAAGTGAAATTCCAATCAATCCCAACCACCAAAATTCAACCTTCCACCATCAAAATACTCATTAGCCTCCCATTTTCAAAAGTCCCAACAGTCTGGACCGAGTTTGCTCTCTGTTTGCTGTTGGAATATAAATTTGGGTGGTAAAGTTGTATTTTAAAAGTCTGTGGATAGAAAAGTGTCATTAAACCATTATTTGGGTGGGAAAGAAATGGTTAACTCTTATTATTATGTTTATTTGATATCATTGTAACGGATTCAAGAGTACTTGAAATTCGTCTCTTTGTGTAATATAAATCTATGCCTGTATATTGAAGAAGGCAGAGTCAGTTCGGATGTGAGAATTGCCTTCTAAAAACTCTTTGCAAAATATTGGAAAAACTTTCAATAAACATATGTTGTTCGTCATCATATTTTGTAACTACTTTGTTACACTATTAATTTTATGCAAATTTTAAATTAAATCATTGTTAAATATTCATATAATTGTTGTATATATATATATATATATATTGATTTTATATATACAAATACACACACACATACATACATTAAGCATTTTTCTTTTAGGTGCAACCAAAAAAGCAAATATCTCATGAGATTTTGCGAGGATTATGTATAGGAACATAAAGTAAAATTATGAATTAAGTTGCATCAGTTGAGAGAATAAGAGAACCATTTTTCCTCATAGATCCTGGTATAAAAACCGACTCAGGTTGAAGATCTTATTTTCTCCAGGGTTTTCTCTTATTTTCTTATTTTTTCTCATACTTTCTTTAATTCTTTTATCAATTAAACACCTTGCATGTTACTTTAAGACTAAGAACATCATCGAAGATTATCTTGAATCTTCATTTTGCCTTCGTTTGTGGATGCTAATCATCTGCATTTTCATATATTTCCGGCAAAATGAAACAATTCTATATAAAAATACATGAGTTGCCCTGACTGAGAATCATGAACTTAGAAACGCAATGTCTCTCTGCTCGCTTTTGAAGGAGATCAGTTTACATAAAAATCTTTTTCCTTTCTCTTTTAAGCATCCAGTTAATAACATAAAATGTATATCTTCCTTTTCCAATTTTGTCGCTAATGGTGACGTTGTCAAATCTATCTAATCTCTTTTAATTACTTATTTGCTTCGCTCCCCAGCACCACCAATTAACCTATAAAGTAAAGCATAATTAATGAGTAGACTTTTCAAGAAAGCAATCTATTTATGGACCTCAAGTACTTAGTTCTCTTCTCTCATTTTCTGAAAACATCGCCAAGAAAAATGCCGGGAAAAACGTTGAACCGATTAAAAAGCATTACGGGCAGTTTTTTCAAGATGTTGGAAACTTCAAATGATTGAGGAAGGTAAAATATCCTGGCTTGTATATAGTTCTACTAATGTCCCACGGAATAAGGCTAATAAAAAGAAGAAGAAGCGGTCAACTTCTACCGGGAGAAGGATATCCACTAGGAATCGGAAAAGGAGACTAGCATGGACTCCAGTCTGGTTTAAACTGTTTGGTTCAATTTGTTATTAAGAATTTTAGAAAAAAAAAATTTATGACCCGTGTCCTAAGATTTTGGCAAAAAACGTCCCGTTGATAAACAAAAATACGATTCTGGGAGTGTGATCACTTTATATTATAGAATTACAAGAAACTGTGATTTAAATACAAAATTATAGACTGTTAGCAAAGGACAATGCATAAAAAGACTATAGAAGAAATGAGCCATACCATCAAGCTGAAGACTGAGGATAATCCAACCAACCATGTTTTACTAATACAGTAGTAAATAAATTAAATGTCAGGTGGCAGCCAGAGTTCCCCCAAACACTTCAGTGGGTTGCAAATGTGCACCAGTGAAGTGGTCAAGGGAACTCCAGTTGACAACGGACTATTTCTGATTTTCCTTTGCTTTCTATCACTTGTATTTATATAGAAATCAGGTTGGATATGTGACAGAAAAATGGTGATCACCAAGCCAGCCATTTTGTAGGGGACCAAGTATAGAAAAGGAGATAAAGCTACTCAACTGAAATTAGTCATTTGAATCTAGTCTGAATGAGCGGAAGATCAAGTCTCGAGAATATTTTGAAGTGAGTACTGGTCGTAATCTTTCTCCATGCCTTTTTAAATACCTTTTCTATCTTTTTCCACATTCAGACAAATGTTTCGCAAATTAGTAATCAACTCAACTGGATTAGCTAAACAACTCAATACAACATACACTACTTAGCCTCGTTTAATATCTGGATGAGATGAATGCTAACACGGAGTGGCAGGATTGTTCAATATTTCTCTCTCATGATGCATGTCCCATATAACCTTAATCTGCGTCCAGGTTCACTAACTCAACGTACATTGTTATGCCTGAAAAAGTAGGGCTGACGTAGAGTCTTGTCAGCATAGGGTGGTCAGAACTCAGGAAGGTTTCGCGACCGATCAGACGCAGCCACGTCGCATGATGACATGGGTGGCATGCCCCTGTCAGTGCAGTGGGTGAACGCCAGGTCAGCGGATGGTTGGAAATCATCCACGTGTCCAATCCCTGCACAAGTCGAGGGAATCACTCGGGCAGGTGAGCAAGCAGAGAAGGATTTGCACGGTATCCACCCCACTTGCAGATTTAGTAATCATTACCTTGATTAATCCCGCTGTAAATAGAGGCCTTCTCTCTCATTTGCGGGACTGGCTAATTTCACTCTGGAATAGCATAATCTCTCTCCCTCTCTCTCCCTTGTACTCTCTAAGCTGTAACTCTGCTCGTTGAACGCGACCTGACTTTACTCTCATTAATACAATATTAGTGGACGTAGGATTCGCCTTTGAGCATCCGAACCACTTTAAACATTGTTCTTTACCCTTTACTAAGCTAAATATTTCCATAATCATGTGTGACTTCTAAGCCCGCTTAGCATTTCTAACGTCCGAGTAGTTGGTGTCAAAATCAAGCATCAAAAGTTTGGCGCTAGAAGGAGGGCCAGATTTAGTACCTATTCTTCATCAGGAAAATCTCTGACTAATCGGTCCCACTACAGCAAATGGCTCGTGGCTTTGAATCTGAGCGAACCAATTATGGTAATGAAGAGATCCCCCAGGTATAGGAGGACATTTCTCTTGAAGTGCCCCCAGCCTAGCAAAATACCATGGGGGATATCTCTTCAAGCTCATGGCTTGATCCAGCCGTCATAAGTTACCTGGAGAGGTTCAACAATATTCTCCAAACGGTCAGCCAAAGGCTAGACCGATTGGATCGAATCGTGCCACCCGAATTGTAACGCCCCGCTTGAGGTACGTATTTAAGATTTGCTGTATTACTTAAAAGTTCATTGATTCAGTTTCAATTGAGTTTGTATATTGTATTGGTTAAGTGTTTGCTTTGAAATTGGTTGAGATTTGGTGAATTTTGGAAATCCAATCTTCACCAGGGCGAAGGAGAATCTTCACCGCGGCGATGAGGTGCTGCACCCACGGGTAGGTTCTGCCATGTTTTGCCGGGGCGACGGAATGTTTTTTGCCGCGGCGAAGAGCCTAACAACAACTTTCTTGAGTTTTCTAGAGAATTCTTCCTTTGGGACATAATGACCATTCTACCCCTAATTAGTAGGAATAGTGGGGAGTAAAATGTAAGGAAATTAAGTAGAGAATGTGTTGGTAATAAGGGTGTATTTGCAAAGAATCAAAGGATATGGATGGAATTTCAAAGGAAGAGCAAGGGCAAAATGGGAAATGATGGTTATAATATGAGTTAAAAAGAGTTAAAGTGTAGAGAAACCTTTTATTCATTCATTTCCACCGCCATAACCATTCTCTAACTTCTCTCAATTTTCCATCCAATCTTTCAAGATTTCCAAGGACTTTTTGAGTAGTTTTGAGTAGATTTTTAATCTAAAGCATCCTAAGGTAAGGATTCTTGCTTTAGATGAGAGTTTTAGTATGTTTTGGTTAGAGTCTTATGTTGTTGTTGTTGTTGTTGTTTAAAGTTGTTGAGAGAAATCAAGCTACCAAAGGAAAGGAAAAGTGTTAGAGAAGCTATTCCCTCACAAGGTAAGTAAATCCAACCAAGTTGAGTTTTGAATAAGCTTTTAAGTAGAGATTGTGTATGTATATGTATGTGTATGCTTGCTGAGAAATTGAGATGTTATAAGTATTTATCTATGTTGATATGAATTTAATTGAGTTATGAGAAGTGTTGTGATTGCATAATGATGAGCTGAGTTTGAGTTGAAGTTGGAGGAGTTGTGTATGAATATTTTTGGGAGTGTTTCCTTTGGCAGGAATTCTGATTGTATGAGTGAGCTTTCCTCCCATTTTTGATGATTAAAGAGAAGAGTAGAGTTATAGATAAGTAGAGCTTTGGTATGCACATGAGTTGTTTGAGGAAATGCCTAAGTGAAATCTGCCCTGTCACAGCCGTGACTTTCTAAGTAAATTTTGGGCATTTTACGGATTGAACTGGGCTGCGACCAAAACATAAAAGTTGTAGCCCTGTTTTTAAGCTTTAAAACGAGACTAAAACCGTAGCAATCCGATGTGTATAACGCAAGTTATGGCCTTTTTAGTGTGACCTGTGCAGAATGACTGTTTTGACGAAATCTTGTATTTAGCATTTCATTAGTGCATTAGTGAGCATAAGCTATCCATACACATTGTTTATGCACTTAAGAAGTAGCTTGAGACATAGTAGAGAATGTGAGTATAAGCTACTTTAAGAGTAAAGAGAGAGAAAGAGAGAATGAGCACTAGAGAACGAAGAGAAAAGAGAATAGAGTAGGTTATGCGATGGGGAACCCGTGAGTAATGGGTAGAGTTTCCCGCATGTACGCCGCATTGAGAGAGCGGCATGAGTATGAGAGAGAGAAAAGTGGTGTAGCCCGTGAGAGTGCATGCGGATGAGGGCTATACCCGAGTACCCGAGAGAGAGATTATAGACTCACGTGGCCAAGGGTTCCGAATCCATGCATAACCAAGTTCGATCGGCTAGAATGAGTAGAAGTCACGTAGAGTGGGAGCGAGTCCCGGCCGTGCCTCCGGTAAGATGAGGCCGTGACTACTAAAGAGAGTTAGTAAAAAGAGTTATGAGAAAGAGAAAGTAGTGAGAAGTATAAAGAGAGAGTAAATGAGAATTGTAAGGAAAGAATTAGAGAGAGATAGTTACGGGGATAGATGCGTAGAGGATTTACTTACTGAGCATTAGTTGTGCTCACCCCGTTGTTTTTCATGTTTTGCAGGATCTAGGTGAGGACACGGTCAGATGGGCGTCGGCAAGCGAAGGGAAATGGCTACACTGTCCACCCTATTTTGATGTTTTGTACATGATACAACTTTTTGTATTTAAAGAATGTATATATTTAATAAAAGAAAAATTTGGGCCCAACCTTTTTATGCTATTTTATATGTATTTTATTATGTACATGTTTTATGAGTATTTGAATAGAATGGAGTTATTACACGAATCCAATGAGGCGGTGCCACCGCCGAAAAAGCCTGCAGGTCGCGTGAAAGCGTGGAAAAGGGCAAAAGCCCATACCATGCTCACTGTAGCGCATCAAAGAAAGGGAAAACACGTGGTGCGCAGCTGACCCAGAGGCTCTGAGGGACCAGCGAACACCGATCGTGCCTCGGGTAGAATACCCATGGCATTGCAACTCGGTGACATGTTGCGACCTGAGCCATCCTGCGCCACGTCGCATGAGCACTCCCACAAAAGTGCAAGGCAGGGAGATTCCCATTATTGCCAAAATGACGACTTTGATCGACGTCGTGTAGGGGATCCCCACCATCCACGGGTCGTTTGCACCACCGTAGAGGTCGGGAAGATTCCCCGAATCACTCAATGCCATCACACGACTCTAGCCAATGTGTGTCGAGATTGGTCTATCCTCAACCCCAACCGTGAGGGTCGAACCCACATTACGGAAAATGATCCCCAGTTAGCTTCGCTGCCTTAGATTAAGGAGCTATAGCGAGCTTTGGATCAGCTTAAGGCTCAGCGAAATGAGCAAGGGCAAGTCGCAAAAGCTTCTCCCTTTTCTCCAGCAGTGTTAGCCGCTCCCCTCCCATCAAGATTTAGAATGCCCTACATGCGAGCATTCGATGGGAATTCTGATCCGCAGGATCATTTGTACGAGTTCAACAATCTCATGGAACTTCACCAAGTCTCTGACTTGGCAAAATGCCGTTGCTTGGCAGTGACCCTTACCTCCCATGCCAAGTGATGGTTTAGGTCGCTCCCAGTAGGATCAGTCAACTCCTCATGGCCTTAAATGAGCTCGACATTTCTAAGGCACTTCCAGGCAAACAGGAAGTTCTCAATGCCACTAAGCTACCTGAGCAACATAACGCAGGAGATGGATGAGCTCTTCTAATCTTATATTGACAGGTTCCATAGGGAGCTCCACAAAGTAGCTCACACTCCCGAAAAGTCTGTTCGGACTCTCATTATCGAGAGAGTTCGCCCGCAGACAGACATGTGGAAGGAGCTGCAATCTGAGGACGATGTTTTACTGACCCGCTTCTACAACCTTACGGAAAAGTTCCTCTGCATTGAAAACTCTGTGACTGCGCTTAACCTCCATGACCCAAATCCTTCGAGCAATGCTCCTGATTGGGGGGAGAACAGGAGGGCTAATCGTAGATGGGTTAGTGACAATCAGCGAAAAGGAAATAAGCAACGATATGAGCCCAAGAAATCCTATGCCCCAGTTCCACGTCGCGATTGTGATGAGAGTTAATATACCCCTCTGGATGCGTCAGTATCGGCTATTATGGATAAACCAGAGGAGGCCGGTTTGCTCGGAGAGCCCGAGCCCATGAAAAATCCCTATTCAGCGAGAAACAATAAAAAATAATATTGCTATCATCGGGATAATGGGCACCACACCGATGAGTGTCGGGCCCTCAACCAAGCGATTGAGGACCTCATTAAGCAGGGGTACTTCAAAGAGTATATCGATGACTCTACTCCTGCTTAGGAGAAAAACCAAGAGGAATCGGGAAAGAAGCGTCGTGGTCGCAAAGGTCTCTACAATGTAGGGATTATCTTTGGGGGACCACACCTCGCAGGGAATTCTCGAGGTACCCATGAAAGATATGCTCGTGCAGCCCGTTATGACGCCATAATTGTGATGAGCACGACGTCGCGACTATCGAAGGTTCGCAGGGAGGAGGAAATCATCTTCTCGAAGAAAGACGCAGTACGATTGCATCATCCCCACAATGATGCTCTCGTTATCACGCTTGAAATAGGGCGGTGCAAGGTCCACAGAATGTTGGTGGATAATGGAAGCACTATGAACGTATTGTTCCAACGAGCCTTTGAGAGAATGAAGCTAGATGAGGCAGATCTGAAGCCTGCCTCTATCCCTCTGTATGGATTCACCGGAGATCACTTGATCCCTAAAGAGACGATCTTGCTCCCGGTCACGTTGGGAGAGACCAACGAGATGACCAAAATGACTGAATTCTTAGTAGTGGACTGCCCATCCACTTTCAATGGCATCTTAGGACGACCTCTACTACGAAGCTTCAAAACAGTCACCTCAATCTACCATCTAAAGATGAAGTTCCCTACCTCGATGGGGATAGGGAAAGTAAGTAGATCTCAACACGCATCTCGCAACTGCTATGTAAGGGCAATGCAGATGGTGTGCAAGGGAAAAGGAACTCCAATCGGCATCCTTGAACAGGCAATGGTGATCAGCAGGATCGAGCCACAGTTCGGCCTAGCCGAGGATAACATGGATCCTTGCATCTAGGAATACCCTTACAGTGGGCCAGTCAAGGATCTATCTGAGGTAACGGTTGATCAAAGCGAGCTGAGCCGAGTGTTGAGAATCAGAAGTAATCTCAACCCCTAGCTCACCAACGACCTGACTAACTTCCTTAGGGAAAATATCGATGTATTCGCATGGACTCATGCTAACATGGTTGGGATTATCCCGGACATTATATGCCATGCCCTGAATATTGATAGTGAGGTCAGGCCGGTCCGCTAGAAGAGAAGAGCAATGGATCCAGAGCGATATGCTGCCTTGAAAGTTAAGGTAGATAATCTCCTCCTAAACGGATCTATCTGGGAAGCACTCTATCCGATATGGGTTGCCAACCTGGTCTTGGTAAAGAAGCCTAATGGCAAATGACGGACCTGCGTTGACTTCGCGGACCTCAACAATACATGTCCAAAGGACAACTTTCCCTTGCCAAGGATCGATCAGCTCGTTGATGCCACCTCTGGGCACAAGTTGTTGAGTTTTATGGACGCCTACTCGGGATACAATCAGATTCCAATGTACACACTAGACGAAGAGCATACCTCATTTGTTACAGATCGGGGGCTGTATTGCTACAAGGTTATGCCCTTTGGCCTAAAGAACGTTGGGGCGACTTACCAGCGACTAGTTAACTGAATGTTTTTCAAGCAGATTAGGAAATCAATGGAGGTTTATGTCGATGACATGCTGGTCAAATCGCATGTCACTTCAGATCACATAACGCACCTCGCTGAGATGTTCGGTATACTCCGAAGGTATAGAATGAAGCTCAATCCTCTCAAGTGTTCATTTGAAGTATCCTCGGGAAAATTCCTAAGGCATATGGTTAACCAAAGGGGAATAGAAATCAACCGCGAAAGGATCCAAGCTCTCCTTGATATGAGAAGCCTGACCAACCGAAAATAGGTTCAGAGTCTCAATGGGCGAATAGCGGCACTTAGTCGCTTCATATCAAAGGCAACAGATCGATGCTTGCCATTCTTCAATATACTCAACAGATTGCTGCTTGCCATTCTTTAACATACTCAAGGCCAACAAGAAGTTCAAATGGACTCCTGAATGTGAACAGGCATTCTAAAGCATTAAAGAGCACCTCGGAAAGTCACCCCTTCTCTCCAAGCCTCTCCCTTAGGAAATTCTTCTTCTGTATTTGTCTGTTTCTCAGCATGCAGTCAGTGTAGCTTTAATTCGGGAAGAGGACATGGTCTAATGGCCAGTATATTACGCGAGCAGACATCTGCTGGACGCCGAAATGCGGTATCCAGAAATGGAGAGATTAGCTTATGCCCTCCTGATCGCCTCCAAGAAGTTGCAACCTTATTTCCACGCCCACACAATCCATGTATTGACCAACTATTCGCTCAAACAAGTCCTCCAAAAACCAGAGGCTTCGGGTAAGTTGCTTAAGTGGGCAATGGAACTAAGTCAGTTCGATCTGCAGTACATACCGAAATCGACTATAAAGGGGCAGGCTATTGTCGATTTCATTTTGGAGTTCTCATACCAACCAGTTAAGGAATCCGAGCAACAGGCCAGTGAGGTCACCTAGAAAACCATTCAAAATCTATCGACCTGGAGCCTTTATATCGTTGAATCCTTGCATAGGAAAAAAGTCAGGGTAGGCCTTCTCCTCCTTAGTCCCGAAAGGACTCGCATCCATGGTATTCTTTGATTTGGGTTCAAAGCAACCAACAACGAAGCTGAGTACGAAACACTACTCGCCAGTCTACGGTTGGCAAAAGAAATGGGATCAACCGCGATCAGCATTCACAGCGACTCCATGCTGGTTGTTAACCAGATCTTGGGGGAATATCAGGCAAAGGAAGAAAACATGATCAGTTATCTAAAGAAAGCTAAGGTCGCGCTCGAGCCATTCAAGCACTTGTCTAGGAACTCGAATCCGGATGGAGTCAGTGGTACTCCCGATCCTATATTTCCGAGTCAACGGATCCCCTCTTGACCATTGTTCGTTTCCGCATATGAACAATGCATGATCAAATAGGCTTTATTGTACGAAACATGATTAGTCTCGTACTTATACACCGTATGAACCATACGCATCCATATCGGATCCGACTACAATGTCTAAAGTCAAAGGACTACATCGTGAACTGATATAACCAAACGATAAATCATTGACTACATGCTTTTCCAAGTGATTTGTCGTTATTCGGTCATGTTCGAAAAACAGTTCACCAACCGTTAATCCATACCAATGCCCCAGTGACATGACTATCATCGTCATCCGTACTTATATCAACTCATGATATCTTTCGGAAGCATCCGATATGCCTACTGTGCAATATAGTTGCCCAAATTATATTGCTTCTAGGGAACCCTTTTTGATAATTCATTTACCGATTAAATGAATCATCTGGACAATTCATATACATACTTTATTTTAAATGCATGACTGAANCTCTATGTCGATGGATCCTCGAATAGGAAAAGGGTCGGGGCATGCCTTCTCCTCCTTGGTCCTAAAGAGACTCGCATCCATGGTATTTTTCGGTTTGGGTTCAAAGCAACCAACAATGAAGTCAAGTACGAAGCATTGCTCGTTGGTCTGCAGTTGGCCAAAGAAATGGGGTCGACCGCGATCAGCATTCACAGTGACTCCATGCTGGTTGTTAACCAGATCTTGGGGGAATATCAGGCCAAGGAAGAAAACATGGTCAATTATCTAAAGAAAGCTAAGGCCGCACTCGAGTCTTTCAAGCACTTCACGATCACGCAGATTCCTAGAGATAGTAATTCTATCGCGGATGCCTTTGCAAAAATAGCTTTGTCGCTGGACTCAGATGCCCCAGAGAGTATTCCTGTTTAGTTCATAGAGATCCCTTGCATCAGCTCGCTCGAACAGGTCGTGAATGTGACAAAATCAGTTTCCTGGATGACCCCAATTATTCAGTATCTCCGAGACAGGACCTTGCCCAACGACAAGATCGAGGCAAGAACCATGCGGACCAGAGCTACTCGTTACATACTTATAGGAGATCAATTGTACAAGCGAGAGTTTAGCGTCCCTTTCCTCCGATGTGTAATTGATGATGAAGTAGACTATATCATGAGAGAGATACATGAAGAGATATGTGGTAACCACACCACCGCGTGATCCCTCGTTAACAAAGTTATTCGTCAAGGGTACTACTAGCCCCTACTCCAAGAGGATACCTTCAACTTTGTAAAAAAGTGTGACAAATGCCAGCAGTTCGCGAACATACTGCGAGCTCCTTCCCACCAACGGATAACCATGACCAGCCCCTGGCCATTCTCCATGTGGGGAATTGATCTTATTGGACCCATGCCGGCTGGAAAGGGAGGGCTCAAGAATGTGGTGGATTACTTCACCAAGTGGGCCGAGGCCGAACCCTTAGCTGCAATCACTACCAAAAAGCTCAAGGACTTCGTCTTCAAAAATATAGTGTGCCGCTACGGAATTCCTGATATCCTCATCTCTGATAATGAGAAGTAGTTCGATAACGAGGAATTCAAATAATTTTTTGGTGAGTTGGGGATCCATAAAAAGTTCGCCTCAGTCGCAAGACCGCAAGCAAATGGCCAGGTTGAAGCTATCAACAAGACCATCAAGCATACTTTGAAAGCTAAGCTTGGCGCTGCCAAGGGAAATTGGGTCGATGACCTCTCAGAAATTCTATGGGCATACATGACAGCTCCGAGAACTTCTACTTCAGAAACACCTTTCTCGCTAGCATATGGTTGCAAGGCAATGATCCTAGTAGAAGTAAGGACTAGTTCATTTTGGAGAGACCTGTACTTCAGAAACACCTTTCTCGCTAGCATATGGCTGTGAGGCAATGATCCCAATGGAAGTAGGGACTGGTTCATTTCGGAGAGACTTGTTCAATGAAACAGACAATGAAGCGCTTATGTGTGCAAGTATGGATTTAGTTGAAGAACATCGCAGCAAGGCTCAGCTGAGGATAGCAGCCTACTAGAAGCGCGCGAAAAGATTCTTCGACTCTAAAGTCAGGAGAAGAGACTTTCAGGTCGGCGACCTGGTTTTGAAAGAAGTCATTCTCGGTACAAGAAAACCAAGTGCGAGAGTATTGGGGCCAAATTGGGAAGGCCCATATCGCGTCGCTAAGGTGATACGACCGATAACTTATCACCTTAAAAGACTCAACGGTTCCGAATTACCGCGAGCTTGGAATGCTGAACATCTTCGCCCCTATTATCAATAATTCTGAACTCGTTTTCTAATTTTCTTGTAAAGATTTATTCTTTTAAGCTCTGTAAATAAGATAACTCTTATGTAATATTGTTTCTCACATGTGTGCCTTTCTGTTCGCATATGTAATATTTGTACAAGTACTATCGCAAATAGTTAGAAAACGACCTTGTGTCCACACGTGTAATGTTTGTGAGACACAAAAAATTATAAAACTCACAAATGATTAAGGAAATAGTCTCTTTATTTATTATAGTTAAAAAAAAAAAAGATACAGATGTGCGAGCACAGGTACGGTTATGGAAAAGAAAAGTAGAAACAATCACTGGCCTACGTTTCCAGGCCCTGAAGGAGCGACCTCAGGTTGGTCGCCAACCACCTGGTCAGTTGCCAGTTCCTTCGGAACATACTCCTCTGGATGCTCATCTTCCGGATAAGGTGTTTGACCTTCCTCCTCGTTGTCGGCTTACGCCCTGGAAACAAGGATCCTCTGATAGTCATCCGGGAGATCGTTGATGTCCATGTTCAGATTCTTTGGTCGTAGGGCATAAATGGACTGTATCGACCAGTTAGGGGCTCTCCTCTCAATTTCCAACTCTTATCGCTTCATCTCTTCGGCTAATGAAGCGACACGCCCCTAGGACAATTGCAGTTCTGCCTTAAGTGCCCGTCTCTGCTTCTCGATTGTCTGCCACAATCTCGACATGTCTTCTTTTGCTCGCAAGGCCCGCTTGAAGTTCGCTCGTAGCTCCAGCTCTTTCTCGCCAACCTCCTTGGTGAGCTTGGCCACTGTCTTTTGGAGCTCTTTGATCTCCTTTCCCCTCTTCTCCAGCTCGGCCTTCTGGAAGTCCACCATCCAAAACATAACATTCCTCTCCGACAAGTATTGGTTTGCCTAAACGGTGGACAGGTTCAATTTCGTCTACGCAGCCTCTAAGTCCCGTTTCAGCTGCGCGTTCTCTTCTTTCAGCTTAACGAGCCCCTCAGCGGCTCCCTGTTGAGTCTTCTGCTGGGCCAAGTGTATAGCGAGCAGAGACTGCATAGCAAAGAGAACAAGGGGGTAAGTTCCATTTCATTAAAAGAACAAGTATAAGAAAGTCCTCGACAAGGATTAACCCTCTTACCTGGCTTTGTAGTTGGAATGCAATGGTCATCAGGTCCATAGGATTGGAGGCCATTAACTGTTCAAAGGCCTCGGTGAGCTGACACTCTAGGACGGTGAACATCACCGGCTGCAAGTGCTCTGGGAATTGCCCTATAAAGTCTAACATAGGTGTGCTAGCTCCCGCAGCAGGTAGCGTCTCGCCTACCGTCTCCTCCCAGGAGCCGTAGTCTCCCCTTGTCCCCTGCCCAAACCCTCAGAGGCAAGTGTAATGCCGGTCGAGAGCCTGGGGGGCCTGGTAAGGCTGCGACCTCCCAAGCTGAACACCCAAGCCCTCCGGCTCGGACTTTGATTCCTTGACCTGCAGTTGCTTCCTTTTCTTGGATTTATAGGCCACAGTCTTATGCTTAGGACGAGCAACCGCAGATTGAGGAGCGTCTACTGGTTGTTGGATGGGAGTTGGTGCTCCCGTTGGCGTTCCTCCAACAAAGGTATCGTTGGGGCCTGGCACGGCTGGTCCCGTGGCACCGATCTGAGGAAAGACAAACCCCTTGGCTCTCAGCGACCTGGGCACTTTGGGTGACATGGTCACTGCATGCGAATATCGTTAGCAAAACAATTCGCTGCATGCAAAAAATAAGACTGGCCAAGGCTACGGACACTTACTCGGTAAGGATTCCAAGGTCACTTCGGAATTGAAAAAGTTATATTTCCTCAAGTTAGAGGTCGTCACGAGCAGTTTTGAGTTGCAACTCTGATCGGGTAGAAGTCCAAAAGCTGTTATTCTGTTAAAGTCAATGAGAACCGCCAACCTGGTCGTCTTGTTTATTGCGCTGAAACGGAAGAGTTCGTTAGTAAAGATTTAAAGAAAAGAAAAATTCACCAAGCAAAAGAAGGGAAGACCTACTGGGCTCCCTAAATTGGCAAATGTCATCGTAATTAAAAAATAAAAATTTCTTCTCATATGCCCCGACATTGTTGGGGTAATTGAATATGCCTCCCTCGATCCTAGATCGCTTCGAGAGGTAATAAGAGTCCTTGTCCTTGCTCTTCTTTAGATAATACGAGCAGGTGAGCTCTAGCGCAGTCAACTTGCCGAGACCGTTCTTTCCACACGCATATACACCTAGTTAGTAAATATGGGTATGGCAAAAAAAGGGTATGGGAATTTTACGGATATGATACGATAAATGGTGAAAAATACGTTTGTAAAAATTCGGTCATAAAATTCGGATATGGAAAAAATATGGTAAGGGTATATATGGGTTTAATACGGCACATTGTCAATAATACGTTTTGAAAAATACGGCAATATCAATCATAGTTTTAGCATTTTTCATGGGCCATTTGGTTAAAATCTATATAGCATTTCAAATATACGGGTACAACAAAAAAATGGTACGGGAATTTTACGGGTATGATACGGTAAATAGTGAAAAATACGTTTGTAAAATTTTGGCAAAAATTCGGATACGATAAAAATACGGGAATAATTCGCAAATAATACGGCTAGGCTGATAAAATACGACAGTTCGCGAATAATATGCGAATTATACAATTGGGTGTATAATTCGTGAATAATATGCGAATTTACTAACTAGAGATATACATAGCCACGGCTATCATATACGCGTTGGACGTCAACTGTAAAAGTGCGACCCCGAAGTGATCGAGGATCGAACTTATAAAGGGATGGAAGGGAATCAGTGCTCCGCATTTAAAGATATTCTCGGAGATCGCAACCATTCCCTCTGGCAGATTCCGAGTATGCGTCCTGTACTGGTAGACGTCTACGCTAAGTGCGTATTGGTCAATTGCTTTTTGGATTTCCTCTCCTGTGGCCACCGACAGAATTTCTTGCAAAGGACCCGCTAAGGCATCCTGCACCGGCGAGCTTGTCCCCTCGTCTGTCCTGGTCGCTAAAGGGTCCATCTCTTCTACGGTCTGAAAAAGAGTGACATGCAGGGATTACTTAGTCTTCGTACAAAGTTTCATATGATGACGTGGAAGAACAGAAAAACACATTGTGTCTTCCTTAAACCATAGAAAAAAGCCCATTCTCCGTTCGACGGCCCACAAACTCCCACTGTTATCGCATGGTTGTCTACAAAACAGAAAAAGGAAAGTAATGGAAGGATCTTCCTTACCTCTTGGGTGTGGGGATTGAATTTCTTGCTATGAACGTCAAATGTGCACCAACTCGAATGATGGAAAATCTGGTCTCGCAAAAGCTTCTTGCTTTTTCTGAAAGAGTGAGTGTTGTGACACTGCTTAAGGCAAGCCTGAGATTTTATAATGGAGAAAGTGTCAATTGGTTTTCCCAAAGCCAAGTGACGTTTGGGTGGAAATCATATCTCGCCGTTGATCGCGACCATGTGTTGTCAATCGGCGAGAAGGAGTAACCGCCACGCTTTGAGAAATTCAATCGTCGCTTCTCTCCATTGAAATAATCGAGCGACGGCTCGTTTTCCTCCTCCACATTAAATGCGCTCTCATCTGTATTTAATGCCCTGATAAAAAATGTCGTTTTAGCATAACTTACATTTAATGCGCATGGTTGGCACTTATTGCCCACATGACACGTTTGTCAGAATAAAGGGTACTTCATTAGTGGATTAGTTGCAAAGCACAACGGATAACATCTGAAGAGGTCGTTGGAAAAGAACACTCTTCGTCGTATGTCAGTTGCGGAGCGATGTGATTCTTTGCCTTCAGTAGAAATATGCTAAGTATAACCAGGTCGTGGACCTCGGTTAAGATAAGAGGCGCATCGATACGGCACTAAATAGGGTCTAATCTAGGTCGTCGACCTTGCGGAAGGAGACCATATCAGGTCGCTCATAGGAAAGTGCATTGCGACCTCCTTGTAGCCCGGTCGGATCGACTAGGCGTCATTCGGGACATATCAAATTAAGGCATAATTGTGAAGTTCTCAAGGTTCGATTCTCAAACCTTAAAAACTAGGGGATTTCTGTTATGCCTGAAAAAGTAGGGCTGACGCGGAGTCTTGTCAATGTGGGGTGGTCAAAACTTGGGAAGGTTCTACGACAGTTTAGACGCGGCCACGTCGCATAATGACGCAAGTGGCATGCCACTGTCAGTGCAGTGGGTAAGGGCCAGGTTAGCGAATGGTTGGAAATTGTTCACGTGTCCAACCTTGTGAAAGTCGAGGAAATTACTTGGGCAGGTAAGCAATGGGACGTAGAGAAGGATTTGTACAGTACCTACCCACTTGCAGATTTAGTAATCATTACCTTGGTTTATCCCATTATAAATAGAGGCCACCCCTTTCATTTGCGGGATTAGCTAATTTCACTCTTGAATAGCTTACCCTCTCTCTCTCTCTCTCTCTCTCTCTCTTGTATTCTTTAAGCTGTAACTAAGCTCGTTGAATGCAACCTGATCTTACTTTCATTAATATAACATCAGTGAACATATGATTCGCTTTTGAGCATCTGAATTACTTTAAACATTGCCTTGCACTCTTTATTTAATTAAATATTCTCATATCGCATGTGACTTCTAAATCCATTTACCATTTTTTAAATGTGAATAGTTGATGTCAAAATCATGCATCATCATACTTGTACATAATCAGTTATGCAAAATAGTATTTTAGATGCATTGAAGAAAATAACTCATTTAAACTTATAATCGAATGTGCCACAAACAATTAAAACATTAAAACTTATTATTATAACATTTTTATTTTATTTACCATAACCTGCACTTTACAAGTCCACAACTGGGGCCCTTTACATCGGCACTGGTGTAAATTTGGGCGGACAGCCACAGCCCGTGTTTTTCTCTTTCTGTAGTAAGTATAGTTCAAAAAGGAGGGAAACTAAACCCCAAACGCCAAAACCCTAAAATAACTCCCTCTCCTTTCTTATTTGTATAGTTTTTATTGTATAGATGGACTAACATCTCTTCTTTACTTAATTTTTCATATCTTGTCCTTCCTTGCTCTTTTCACTTTCTCAATAAGCGTTTTATTGGTTGGTTCTTGTTTCTGGGTTTCAACCTCCACACCTTTCTATGGCTAGGCTTCTTCGAAACGCTTCTTTGCTTAAACGTGCTCTCTTAGCACCGCAGGTAACATTTTTTTTTTTTTTTTTCTTTCTTTTAAAACCCTTTTCTATTTTGTGTGTTTATGTTTTCTTTGGTCTCTGCTATGGTTTAACAAAAGAAATTGTTTGTGACGCGAGAAAGCAAGAACTGCTGCTTTTGACTTTAATACATGTCAATGATGAGTCTTTTTTACCTATGAGAAAACATATTATAACTTTTCACTATTTCTTATTTATTTATTAGGATTTGCAGGGACTTAAGGGAGGAATGTTGGGAGTTTCTTCTCAGTTTTGTAACTATTCCTCTAAAGGTGCGAATTCCTCTGTTGCTCGCTTTTCATTTTCTCATATTTACAAGATCATAATCTAGGTTTTTCTGTTAACATGTTATTTGCAAGATAAACTTAGGCTGTATGCATAGTTTTAATACACTTAAAATTGGAGATGCTAATTGAAGAAACTAAATGTGTTATATGACAACTATGCTATGGTCAGTGCACATGGAAATAAAAAAAATAGTGATGGAGTTGAGACGGTTTGGGTTGGTAAANCACTTTACAAGTCCACAACTGGGGCCCTTTACATCGGCACTGGTGTAAATTTGGGCGGACAGCCACAGCCCGTGTTTTTCTCTTTCTGTAGTAAGTATAGTTCAAAAAGGAGGGAAACTAAACCCCAAACGCCAAAACCCTAAAATAACTCCCTCTCCTTTCTTATTTGTATAGTTTTTATTGTCTAGATGGACTAACATCTCTTCTTTACTTAATTTTTCATTTCTTGTCCTTCCTTGCTCTTTTCACTTTCTCAATAAGCGTTTTATTGGTTGGTTCTTGTTACTGGGTTTCAACTTCCACACCTTTCTATGGCTAGGCTTATTCGAAACGCTTCTTTGCTTAAACGTGCTCTCTTAGCACCGCAGGTAACATTTTTTTTTTTTTTTTCTTTCTTTTAAAACCCTTTTCTATTTTGTGTGTTTATGTTTTCTTTGGTCTCTGCTATGGTTTAACAAAAGAAATTGTTTGTGACGCGAGAAAGCAAGAACTGCTGCTTTTGACTTTAATACATGTCAATGATGAGTCTTTTTTACCTATGAGAAAACATATTATAACTTTTCACTATTTCTTATTTATTTATTAGGATTTGCAGGGACTTAAGGGAGGAATGTTGGGAGTTTCTTCTCAGTTTTGTAACTATTCCTCTAAAGGTGCGAATTCCTCTGTTGCTCGCTTTTCATTTTCTCATATTTACAAGATCATAATCTAGGTTTTTCTGTTAACATGTTATTTGCAAGATAAACTTAGGCTGTATGCATAGTTTTAATACACTTAAAATTGGAGATGCTAATTGAAGAAACTAAATGTGTTATATGACAACTATGCTATGGTCAGTGCACATGGAAATAAAAAAAATAGTGATGGAGTTGAGACGGTTTGGGTTGGTAAATTTCATCAGTATTTTAATGTTTGCAATAATAGACTACACTCTATCTTAGAAGTTGTGGAATTTTTATTTATGGTAATAGTGCCTTCAAGTCTTTACTTGCATATAGTGTTTTATTTACTTCATATTTTTAATTTTTCCACATATGGTTTGTTGTATCCTGGTAGTAGTGTCAGAGTATTTTTGTGGTGTATGATGCTGGAGCTTGATCATTGGTTAAAAATAATGTGGCGGCTGTTTTTTCTGTTTGCATTAAGTTTAAGGTGATGATAATAAACGTTCTATCCATTTGAAGGTAAGAAGAAATCCAAGTCAGATGGAAGTGACTCCAGTGAAGAGAATCTGTCGAAGAAAGAGCTTGCCTTACAGCAAGCTTTGGATCAGATTACTAGTTCATTTGGGAAAGGATCAATTATGTGGCTTGGTCGGTCTGTATCTTCTAGACATGTTCCAGTGGTGTCCACGGGTTCTTTTGCATTGGATTTAGCACTAGGAACTGGCGGGCTCCCAAAGGTATGTCACAAAATTTTGCTTTATGAAATAACTGCCCAGTTTATGCAAATGCATAGGTCTCAGCTCCTGAAGGTTAATAAATATGGGACGATATTCTTAATAATTTTGTAATTAATAAAATCTCAATGTCGGTTAAAGAATACATAACCTGTTTGCTAGTTTTGCTTCTTACACCATCTTCCTGCCTCATTCTGTTTTGCACTTATTAGCAGCTAGTCAATGCCTTGTGCATCATTTTTCTGAAAATGAGTTACTTAAAAAAAACAAAAAGGAGAAATTTGAAAGTATTGCTATCTTTTAGCGTATGGATTTGGTAGGTTTTGTTTATACATTTTGTCAAATGCTTGACTCCGTGACTTCCTGTTAAAATTGAGAGTGTGAGACAGAGTTCATTTCATATTCACTTTGCAATGTATGTTGCTTATAATGACAACCCAGATATTACTTAGCAATATGTATTGGCTGCTTATGACATTTCTTTCTTGATAATTATCTTTGAAGGGACGTGTTGTGGAGATTTATGGTCCAGAGGCTTCTGGAAAAACAACTCTTGCACTACATGTAATTGCTGAGGCACAAAAACAAGGAGGTTGCTTAAATTTGAATTACTTCTTGTTGATTTCATCAGTATTTATAATAGCTCAAGTATCTCGTTGATTATATACTTCCTATTATATATGTTGTCAAAATAGGATTAGCAATTGGATGAGAATTTGTGCTGATTAAGTTTTCATGTTGCATGGAAGGCTTGCTTTCTGTATTGACTGTTACATTTTATTATAAAAAGTGATTTATTCTGTAAAGAACATATCCAATCCTTGTTAGGATGGATTTTTAAGCGTCTTATTACATTTTTAGATTCTGGTTTGTGTTCTTATAAATTTAACAATATGGGGGTTCATGGAATAACCATTCAGGGATTTGGGACTTGAAAGAAATGGATATTAGAATGTTTCTGTTTTATATACTTTTGGCTTTGACTTCCCCAAGATGCTGATAAATTTTTCTCTTGCCATTTCAATGCAGGTTATTGTGTTTTTATTGATGCTGAGCATGCTCTTGATTCATCATTAGCTGAGGCTATTGGAGTAAACACACAGAATTTGCTTCTTTCACAACCTGATTGTGGTGAACAAGCTCTGAGTCTTGTGGATACCCTGATCCGAAGTGGTTCTGTTGATGTAGTTGTTGTTGACAGTGTAAGCAAGATGTTATATTGGTGCATTTTTTTTTTTTTTTTTTTTTCTCTTGTGAATAATCTGGATTAGGTTAATTATTGTTGATGGTAGGTGCTGGAATATGTTTTATATGCCTTAATGAGATTGGCTTTTCTTTTGTTTGTGCATTTTCACTTAGACTGCTTCTTGGGCAATGCTTATATCGTCTCTTGATTTTTTTTGNTTGTATCCTGGTAGTAGTGTCAGAGTATTTTTGTGGTGTATGATGCTGGAGCTTGATCATTGGTTGAAAAAATAATGTGGCGGCTGTTTTTTCTGTTTGCATTAAGTTTAAGGTGATGACAATAAACGTTCTATCCATTTGAAGGTAAGAAGAAATCCAAGTCAGATGGAAGTGACTCCAGCGAAGAGAATATGTCGAAGAAAGAGCTTGCCTTACAGCAAGCTTTGGATCAGATTACTAGTTCATTTGGGAAAGGATCAATTATGTGGCTTGGTCGGTCTGTATCTTCTAGACATGTTCCAGTGGTGTCCACGGGTTCTTTTGCATTGGATGTAGCACTGGGAACTGGCGGGCTCCCAAAGGTATCTCACAAAATTTTGCTTTATGAAATAACTGCTCAGTTTATGCAAATGCATAGGTCTCAGCTCCTGAAGGTTAATAAATATGGGACGATATTCTTAATAATTTTGTAATTAATAAAATCTCAATGTCGGTTAAAGAATACATAACCTGTTTGCTAGTTTTGCTTCTTACACCATCTTCCTGCCTCATTCTGTTTTGCACTTATTAGCAGCTAGTCAATGCCTTGTGCATCATTTTTCTGAAAATGAGTTACTTAAAAAAAACAAAAAGGAGAAATTTGAAAGTATTGCTATCTTTTAGCGTATGGATTTGGTAGGTTTTGTTTATACATTTTGTCAAATGCTTGACTCCGTGACTTCCTGTTAAAATTGAGAGTGTGAGACAGAGTTCATTTCATATTCACTTTGCAATGCATGTTGGTTATAATGACAACCCAGATATTACTTAGCAATATGTATTGGCTGCTTATGACATTTCTTTCTTGATAATTATATTTGAAGGGACGTGTTGTGGAGATTTATGGTCCAGAGGCTTCTGGAAAAACAACTCTTGCACTACATGTAATTGCTGAGGCACAAAAACAAGGAGGTTGCTTAAATTTGAATTACTTCTTGTTGATTTCATCAGTATTTATAATAGCTCAAGTATCTCGTTGATTATATACTTCCTATTATATATGTTGTCAAATAGGATTAGCAATTGGATGAGAATTTGTGCTGATTAAGTTTTCATGTTGCATGGAAGGCTTGCTTTCTGTATTGACTGTTACATTTTAATATAAAAAGTGATTTATTCTGTAAAGAACATATCCAATCCTTGTTAGGATGGATTTTTAAGCGTCTTATTACATTTTTAGATTCTGGTTTGTGTTCTTATAAATTTAACAATATGGGGGTTCATGGAATAACCATTCAGGGATTTGGGACTTGAAAAAAATGGATATTAGAATGTTTCTGTTTTATATACTTTTGGCTTTGACTTCCCCAAGATGCTGATAAATTTTTCTCTTGCCATTTCAATGCAGGTTATTGTGTTTTTATTGATGCTGAGCATGCTCTTGATTCATCATTAGCTGAGGCTATTGGAGTAAACACACAGAATTTGCTTCTTTCACAACCTGATTGTGGTGAACAAGCTCTGAGTCTTGTGGATACCCTGATCCGAAGTGGTTCTGTTGATGTAGTTGTTGTTGACAGTGTAAGCAAGATGTTATATTGGTGCATTTTTTTTTTTTTTTTTTTTCTCTTGTGAATAATCTGGATTAGGTTAATTATTGTTGATGGTAGGTGCTGGAATATGTTTTATATGCCTTAATGAGATTGGCTTTTCTTTTGTTTGTGCATTTTCACTTAGACTGCTTCTTGGGCAATGCTTATATCGTCTCTTGATTTTTTTTGTTTTGATAGAAATATTGGTTCTTCCACTGCAAGGTGACATAAATGTTGGATGTCCTTCTTAAGTTAAATGTTCTTTAGATGAGATAATCTAAATCATCCAACTTTTGATTATTTGTTTGGAAGCAAGTTCTTATTTACTTTTTGCTGTTCTGCTCTGGTTTTGATCCTGTATCTTTGATGACAGGTGGCAGCTTTAGTGCCTAAAGGTGAACTTGATGGTGAGATGGGTGATGCTCACATGGCAATGCAAGCTAGATTGATGAGTCAGGCACTTCGGAAATTGAGCCATTCTTTATCATTATCACAGACCATATTAATTTTTATAAATCAGGTTTCAAATTTTAATCTTCATTAAAATTGAAGAGTTTTGAGGTTATCTATATTCATCTCTTTCTAAATTACATGTTTGTTGTCCTAAAATTTTAAAGCTCTACTTTCCTACTTAGTTAATACCGAATTTCTTGAATCTTGTCGAGTTAGTGAAGGTCTATTATTACAATTTCTGGTTTTCAAGTTTATACCAAGTATTTTGGATTTCTTTCATGCTTTCTTTCTTTTTTTCATTCTGAATTTCTACATAGAGACTTCAAGTGGTGGGTGAACAAAGCCTGATGGCTGTCTGATATGGCTCAATTTTGGAACTTGGCTTGACAGCATTGGAAGCATGAACCTAAGGCCTTGGGGCCCATCCTTGAGATAGCAATATGTTTCTTGTTTCTACCTTCCTCTCGTTAGAAACAATTTGAGCCATGTTTTCTTAGCTTTCTTGTTACCTTGTCAGCAAAGTTGTCTTATTTATGAGCATTATCATGTATGTGTAGCCACTTTGGAGTGTTTTTTTTAGGGTCACTGAAATGTGCTTTAATACTGCTGAAATCTAAAGTTTGTTTCTCTTATTAAAGCAATAAATGATTTGACTTTCTGATGACATCAATGCCAGGTGAGGGCAAAGCTCTCTACTTTTGGAGGCTTTGGTGGGCCCACTGAAGTTACATGTGGTGGTAATGCCTTGAAGTTTTATGCTTCAGTTCGCTTAAATATTAAGAGAATAGGGCTTGTCAAGAAGGGTGAAGAGGTAAAAACCTTCATTCCCCCCCTCCCCTTCTTCTCTCTCTCTTTCCTATACATCCATGAGTTTGGACATTGACAAAAAGGTTTTTGTGATAATTTTTATGTTTTTAATCTAAAACCTGAAGATGTCAAAAAACTTATGTTTTGTGACGCTATAATATCTGTTTTTGGTGTAATGGTTCACCTGCTTTCATTTTGCTGAAAGATATGAAGATACTAAATCAACATATTAGTCCCTTTTGTGGTCAAAATTCTGTTGAGAAACTCATTTGCATATAAGCCAGAAGTAAATCTTCCCCGATCCTGCAAGGGCAGAAAGAATTATATGCACTGGCACTTCCAGTTGCTGGATAACACCAAAAGTATGGTTTATTATTATTATTTTTTGGGTAAATGTGGTAATTGTATAAAAGAATCAAATAATACATTTTAGGGGACCTCTATCAAATAATACATTTTAGGGGAAAGAGGTCCCCTGCCATCGAAATCTTGGACAGGCCCAAGATTTAAAAAACTATACCAAACCCAAAATATTCACAAGGATGTACAAGCGTATCCACAAAAGTATGGTTTATTGTAACAAATTTCTGTGGGCATTTGGATTGAGACCTCACTTTTGCCACCCCTGCATGTTTGTCAGGCATGAGAGTATTCGCATTTAGAATGTTGTCCTCATTGAAGGATTTCTCTGCTCTTCAATGTGACTAGTAATTAATTGGTCCAGTATCTTGTGATCAGATCAATCTATATTTATATTTTTCTAGAGATGCTTTGTCAAATATAGCACAGCTACAAATGAAGGGCTGGTGATTTGACACATTTATAAGAAGTAAATGCTACACATACAAATTGATGGGTTCTTTTACAAGATTGTCACATAATATTTTTTTAATTTGTTTGATTTCGTTTTGTTTTCACTTTGCTAATTACATCATGTTACATTAGGTTATATTGATAGTTTGTGTCTATAGTTTCGTTTATTATTATATTTCTTGTTAAGGTAGATCATTTTATAGTGTATGTTCATGGTGTAAAGCATCTGTTTCATATTTTTGCATTTTGCAGACTGTTGGAAGTCAAGTACAGGTAAAGATTATTAAGAACAAACTTGCCCCTCCATTTAAAACTGCCCAGTTTGAGCTGGAGTTTGGCAAGGGGATATGCCGAGAAGCAGAGATCATTGACTTGGCTCTAAAACATAAATTCATAACCAAGTCTGGTTCATTCTTTGGTCTTAATGGTCAGAGTTTTCATGGTAAGGATGCCTTTAAAAGGTTTCTGTCTCAGAATGATAGTGTGAGGGAAGAACTTGTGACAAAGCTCAAAGAGAAGCTTCAAATTTCTGACAAGGAACCAGAGGCTGGGGCTACTGAAGATATAGTTACACCTGATAGTACTGATGAGGAAGCAGTAACTGCAGTTGAAGCTTAGGGGTACAAATGTCTTAACATGGAAGCTCTCCTCCTCATTTCTTGGGTGGGGTTCATTATTCTATGGGATCTGCAGTTGCCTCCTGATTCATTAGTTGCATGTGGGAGTTTTGAATTTCAGAGATGAGACAGTGAAGGCCTTTTGCTCATAACTGCATGCTATCCTGCTTATGATGAATTGCTTAAGTTTGCGACTGATAGTCTTTGTAAGTTGGATGTGTCAGTGTTATATATACCAGGTCATTTAGTGAATGAAAGTTTTGTGGGCCAGGAGCGACTTGGGAGAAAGCAGGCAATTGTCCAAATTTTCAAGAGTCATCTTCATTACTAATTGTTAAATGTTAGCTACATTTTGTATGTTGTGAAATAGTAATGGAAATTGCAAGTCATAAAAACAATCTTATTCCTTTTGTATTTTCCCGTGCTGATGGCATTCTTTCTTGTCATTGCATTCTACAGCAATTTCGTTGAATTATTATACGCATATGAACAACGACCGTGTAAGAGTAACAGAGAATGCATTTGCTCCTTTTAGGAGTTGCATATATTTGTTTAAAAATATCTTTCCGATGAACATGGAGTATCATGTTTCCAATTCCATGTGATGTGGTGAGACAATACCAGAATCTTACCATGTCTGTCATTACAGTTATGACTTACATATTGATTCATATAGTTGGCCAAATTAGTATCTGATAGACCTCCCATTAAGCATGTTTACCAATACAAAGGGCGTAAGGGACAGAAAGGGGTTAAGAGTGTGAGGTGACTTGCTGTAGGTTGTTAGAGAAGTGGTTACAGCCACGTATGAGAAGGGAATCGAAGTTGTTAGGGGAATAGGTAGTCATGAAGGTAGTATAAATAAAGGGTCTGTTTTGGTGAATGACACAGATCAAATAGTGTCATGGTGGGAGGCCCCTAGCTCCTCGAATTACTGGGATCTATCTGTTGAGTTATCAAATATTTTGGTTGTTCTTTTACATTCTCTAGTAATATAATTGGTTCAGACTTGCTTGAGTGAATATATTCTGTTATCTTGGGCTGTTTGTGCTGTTGTTTGTTATCAGTGTAGGGAGTCTTATCAAGTGGTATCAGAGCTTCGTTCGGATAATGGTTAAATCGAAGATGGAGAACAGAGTTGAAGGTTTGGAAAAAGGGATGGGGAACGTTGAGAAAGAAATGAGAACTGTAAGGGAAGAGCTAGGGAGTATTAAGGGGTACTTATCAGAGTTGCGCGAGTGGATGAGACGAAGGGAAGAGAGGGATGCAAATCTGAATAACGATAAAGGGGAGGCATCTAACTCTGATCCTGCAACTAGTAGGGGAAGTGATAAGAACAAGGGGGGAGAGAACTTGAAAGTTAAAAAATTAGAACTACCCATATTCAATGGGGAAGATCCGTATGGATGGACATTCAGAGCTGACCGGTATTTTTCGATGAATCAATATGAGGAAGGAGAAAAAGTGGCAGTAGCCGTAGTGTGTATGGAAGGTCGTGCCCTGAATTGGTATCAGTGGGTAGAGTCCAGAGCACCTATTGGTTCGTGGACAGAATTTAAGACGGCAATGGTAGAGAGATTTAGACCATCATTTAAAGGATCAGCTTACGAGGCCCTAGTAGCTTTGAAGCAGACTGGTACAGTGACAGAGTACAGGGAAAATTTTGAAGCTCACGCAGCTCCTTTGCATGAGGTAGGGGAAGATATACTGATGGGGGTATTTTCAAATGGGTTAAAAGAAGAAATCAGGGCTAAAATTCGTCTAACCCAACCCATGTCCCTATTTGAATTGATAGACCAGGCCCATCGTGTGGAGGAAAGAAATTGGGTCTTAGACAAAAATAGACCCAGGTTTGTTAAAGCCCAAGGACACAAGCTGGACTCTTACACTAGGGTCACCCCAAGCCCAAGCCCAAACCCAAGCCAAGAACCCATTCGCCCAAATTGGACTAACCCAACACGAAATCCAGATTCAGTTCACCCATTTTCCCTAAATCGATTTCACGACAGAAATCGATTTAGCGACGTGACGACGCAGAACTTTCGCGGGGATACTTTCTGGCGAATGTCCGACGCTGAGCTGCAGCAAAAACGAGAAGAGGGCCTTTGTTTCCGCTGTGATGAGAAATACGAATCCAACCATCGCTGTCGGAGCAAATCAATCCAGATCCTGTTGGTCATCGACGACGAAGTGATCGAAAACGACAAAAGCACGTTTGAACCTATCTCAGAAAACGACGAAGAAGGTAATCTCGTGGCCCTATCTATGCACTCAATCGTTGGGGTAACCACCGATAAAACCTTAAAGTTGAAAGGAGTGATTGGAAGTACAGAGGTGATTATGCTAGTGGACAGTGGGGCTTCCCACAATTTCATTTCGCATGACTTGATGCGAAAATTAGGTTTAGCAGTGGAAAAGGGAAAATCGTTTGGAGTGATGGTAGGAAATGGGTTTACTGTCAGAGGGGAGGAAATTTGTAGGGGAGTAAAATTGAGGTACGGGGATGAAGTTGCCACAATATTTTCATGTGAGTTGGGGGGGGGGGGGAGGGGGGGGGGGGGGGGGCGGCGCAGATGTCGTACTAAGGGTTTCCTAGCTCAGTACGTTGGGTGATGTGTGTGCAAACTGGAGGAATCTGACAATGGCCTTTATTAGTGAAGGAAATAGGGTGGTTTTACAAGGGGATCCATTATTAGTCAAGACGGTTGTGTCCTTAAAAGCAATGATGAAATCCCTACAGCAGGAGGATGCGGGATATGTGATTGAGTTTTGTTCCATTGGGGTCAAGGAAGAAGAAGCAGAGGAACCTATGGACCTGGCAGTAGCAGCAGTTGTCAATTAGTTTAGCCATCTGTTTGAACAGCCTACTCCACTCCCACCCAAGAGACCCATTGATCATGCCATAGTCTTAGCAGCCAATGCCAAACCTCCTAACATTCGCCCATACAAATACTCCTACTCCCAAAAAAATGAAATAGAAAAGTTGGTGGCTGAGATGCTGGTGGCAGGGATAATACAACTCAGCACTAGTCCCTTTGCTAGTCCTGTATTGTTGGTTAAGAAAAAAGACGGAAACTGGCATTTTTGTGTGGACTACAGGGCCTTAAGTAACATCACTATACCCGACAAGTTCCCAATTCCCTCCATTTACGAACTGTTGGATGAACTATCAGGGGCAGCCATTTTCACGAAATTGGACCTCAAATCCGCCTACCACCAGATTAGGATGAAAGAGGAGGATGTTCCCAAAACAGCTTTTAGGACACACGAAGGGCATTATGAATACCTGGTCATGCCCTTCGGATTAACCAATGCCCATTCCACCTTCCAAGCTTTGATGAATACCATATTTAAACCAGTCTTGCGGAAATTCATACTTGTGTTTTTTGACGACATCTTTATTTACAGTCTTGATTTGAAGACTCACCTAAGCCACATGAGACATGCTTTTCAGATCCTCACCCAACATTAATTGGTAATCAATTACAAGAAGTGTATGTTTGGCCGACAGAGATTGGAGTATTTGGGTCATTTAATTTCAGCGAAAGGGGTAGAAGCTGATCCACAGAAGATTGATTCAATGCTGAATTGGCCCGTCCCATGCACAATCAAAGGATTACGGGGGTTTTTGGGTTTGACTGGATACTATCACCGTTTTATGCAGAATTATGGCTTAATCGCACAACCGTTAACACAGTCGTTGCGAAAGGACTCTTTTGCATGGGATGACCAAGCACAACAGGCCTTTGAAACTATTAAAAGGGCAATGACTTCAGTTCCGGTGCTGGCAGTTCCTGATTTCACTCTTTCGTTTGAGGTACACACAGACACATCAGGTTAGGGAATTGGAGCTGTCCTGGTCCAGAATCAACGACTCATTGCATTCATCAGCCAAGCCTTCCCCTACCAAGCCCGACAGAAATCAGCATACGAGAGGGAGCTGATGGCCATTGTGTTCGCTGTCCACAAATGGAGCCATTACTTAAGTGGACGCAAATTTATCATTAAATCTGACCAGCACAGTCTACAGTTTCTGACGGATCAGCGGGTTAAAACACCTGAACAACAGAAATGGATTTCCAAGCTCTTAGGATTCTCCTTTGAAATCCACTACCAACCGGGAAACTCAAACCAAGTGGTTGATGCATTGTCGAGACGCGGAGAGGGTGCTGAATTAGTAGCCATTTCGGTAGTACAACTTTCAGAATGAGATGAGTTAGCGACTGAAGCATAGCAAGACCCAAAGCTACAAGCAATCATCCAAGACCTTCTTTTTGACCCTACCAGTCATCCTTTGTATGGTTTTTGCCGTGGCTGTCTCATATACAAAAACAAGTTGGTTTTGCCCAGAAATTCGAAGTTCATTCCTAAACTTTTAGATGAGTTTCACAGCAGCCGGGAAGGGGGCCATTCAGGCTTTTTCAGGACATATAAGAAGCTAATGAATATTGTATTTTGGGACGGTATTAAGAGGGATGTGCAGGAGTATGTCCAACGGTGTTCCATTTGCTAATCACATAAATATTCTGCTCTCAAACCAGCAGGTCTTCTTTAGCCCTTACCCATTCGATCCCAGGTTTTTGAAGATATCAACATGGACTTCATTGGAGGATTACCAAAAGCAAAAGGACAGGATACCATAATGGTTGTAGTGGACCGACTCACTATATACAGCCACTTTATTCCGCTGTGTCACCCCTACAGCACTAAGGATGTTGCAGCCATTTTTGTCTCTGGTATTGTACAACTCCACGGTTTTCCCAAGTCTATAGTTTCGGACCGCGATAGGATTTTTATCAGCAACTTCTGGCAGGAACTTTTCAAGGCCGCTGGCACTTCGCTAAAGTTCAGTTCGGCATATCACCCCCAAACCGATGGCCAAACGGAAGTGGTCAACCGATGTTTAGAAACTTACTTGCGATGTTTTTGTAGTTCGCAGCCAAAACAGTAGGCTAAGTGGCTGTCCTGGGCAGAATATTAGTACAATACCTCACATCACAGCTCCATTAAAATGACCCCCTTTAAAGCACTCTACGGCAGGGATCCACCCACTCTCCTCAAGTTTTCAGATTACCCCTCCTCGGTGGAAGAAGTCAACTAGCAAATGGTTGCCCGAAATTCCATATTGGCTGAACTAAAGCATAACTTGTCTGTAGCTCAAGCACAAATGAAGGAAACTGCTGACCTCCGTCGTCGGGATATTAATTTTCAACCAGGGGACCAGGTATATTTGAAACTCCAACCGTACCGTTTCAAGTCCTTGGCCAAAAAACTGAATGAAAAACTCAGCCCTCGATTTTATGGGCCTTTCCCCATACTAGAGAAGATTGGGCAGGTGGCTTACAGGTTAGAGCTGCCTCCTACGGCCAGAATTCATCCCGTCTTTCACATCTCTCAACTGAAACGCAGCTTGCACCCTTCAGTACCCATCCAACCCCTGCCATCCTGCCTCACTGAGGATATGGAACTCCTTGTTCAACTAGAATCGTTGTTAGCTGTCTGCACTTTATTAAATGGCTCTCGGGAAGTACTTATCAAATGGAAAGACTTAGCTCTTTTTGAAGCATCATGGGAGGCTTATGATGTGATCTAGCAGCAATTCCCTCATTTCCACCTTGAGGACAAGGCGGCTCTCCATGTGGGGGGGGGGGGGGGTATTGATAGACCTCCCATTAAGCATGTTTACCAATACAAAGGGCATAAGGGACAGAAAAGGGTTAAGAGTGTGAGGTGCCTTGCTGTAGGTTGTTAGAGAAGTGGTTACAACCATGTATGAGAAGGGAATCAAAGTTGTTAGGGGAATAGGTAGTCATGAAGGTAGTATAAATAAAGGGTCTGTTTTGGTGAATGACATAGATCAAATAGTGTCATGGTGGGAGGCCCCCAGCTCCTCGAATTGCTGGGATCTATCTGTTGAGTTATCAAATATTTTGGTTGTTCTTTTACATTCTCTAGTAATATAATTGGTTGAGACTTGCTTGAGTGAATATATTCTGTTATCTTGGGCTGTTTGTGCTGTTGTTTGTTATCAGTGCAGGGAGTCTTATTAGTATCCATGTTTCAGACGAATTATTGAAAATGGTTAACGAATATATTAATTGTGCCTTTTTTATCGAATTCCACATGAAATAAAACTGATAATGGTTTAGAGTAATACGACACTTACAAAGAAATTTTACAAAGATCTGCATACAAAATGATGTAGTAAAAAATGAATGGAAGAGTGAATTTAATAAGTTTGACTTTTTGTTTTACTCTTCTAATTATTTTTTGCCACCTCACTTTGTATGAAAATCTTTGTAAATATAGTATTATTGAATGGGTTATGCTACTTTCATTTCATGGGGTCTCAATGTTCTTTGCAGATCTCATAATCGGTGTCTTGCAAGCTACTACAAGATTTGGATATTGACAGGTTATGAATATTCTTCTTGTGTCCGAGTCCTTTCTGATGTGCTCCCTGTCTTGCAGCATAGCACGGCCTTTCTACTGCCGCTAACTGCCCAAGGAACCTGAATCCTCGAATTCAATGAATTATCTTAGTTGGTAATTGTCAGCATGTAAATGTGGACCCATTGCTTTAGAAAATTATCAAGATTTGGATACGTGTTCAGAAGAAAATTTTACTAAATTTCCAGAAGTGGGTCCTCTAGCTTTTTGAACCTGGACAGAGTTGGTGGTCTCAAGCCAGCCATTAAAAGGAAAATTTACAAGAATAACTGATGCATTGTTTTGAGACCGCTTTTTTTTCTTTCTCAACTTTTGGAGCTCATAAGTACCAAAAATTGATGATCAAGTTCAAGCCTGGAAGGTTGAAAAAGGTGATATGGACCATTATCACGAATTCTTCTGACTCACTCTTAATATAATATGATATATGAATAAGAATTTTAAACTTAACTCCACATACTAATCGTTGAATTTTATATTCTTGGCCAACTCGCATGCGTCCCTACATATTACTATTCAATTCATGTGAGATTTATATTCTTAATTGCAAATATTATTATATGAATGCAAGAAGAACAGAAACATAGTATATAAATAATATGTTTTAAATGCATCCAGAAACAAGGCAATTGATTCAGCAACTTTCCGACAAAATTTTAGATGCAATTGATTCAAATGGTCATGGAATGATGGAAGAGACAAAGAGTGCAAATTTTTTTTGATGTTCTGGACTTGTGGGTATGGGCTGTGTTTATAGAAATTAAAGTAATGAAAGAGTTGACATATTTACTTCAATGTAATTTTTCCAATGCGAGATGTCATATGCATCAACTTTTTCTTAAAGGACTACACTCGCAGTACTACCTATACGGCCGCCTTATTTGACTTTTAAGTTTTAATGCGGTCACAGTTGTGGGACAAATTTGATTAAGACATACGATATTTGCATCCATAAACAACATAAAGCTCATTGTAAGAGTACTACTTGTAGAATAATTGGAGGCTGGAGATTTAATGGTTAAAACTCCAAGCTGCCATTAAACAATTGTATGGATATATTAACCCAAAATGGTTGTTCTGATGGTCAAGATACTTGCTCATTTTATTGAGTTCTTCAATTCAAATCTTGAGGTCATTTATCATAATAATATTATGATTTATTTGATCATTCAAATTTATAGGGTGTTCAATGAATCTTGAGAATTAGTTGAGGTATGAACAAACTGATCTAGACACTTTAGCTACCCCTCTACAAAAAAAAAAAAAAAAATATATGAATATATTATTGTTAATAAGACAATTGAGTTATATTAAATTCGTGCTTATGGTTGTTAAAGGTTGTTACATTTGTAGAAGCAAGCAAGCATGTAAAGTATATAAACCCCTATTAAGCTTTGATAATTTGACTTAAAAGTAGGTAATGATTTGTGATTCATTGATCAGATATTTTTCTCAATTATTTTAACAATTTTGCTTGTAAAATAATAGCCCTATAAACATGTTTCTTTTTTCAATCAAGTTAGAGATTCTATGTTTACATAACAACAAGGCATTATTTAATCTAACACAGATTAAAATAACATGAAATAAAAATGGTCAATCTTCCAAATTGGGTTGTCAAATTAATTAATAGATTGTATTTATTTAAGTGATACATGTGTGTTTGTTACTCACAAATATATATATATAACAACCAAAACAAAAGCATAGTCTTCGGATTCTTCAACAGAGAAAATATCAGTCAAAACCGCCGCCTGAAGGGCCTTTTTGATTTTCCTTCGGAGGAAAAAAATGATCAACGAAGGATATACAGAATCTGATGTGAGGGGGTGGCCATTGTTTTGGAGACACATCGCCCATGGATTAATTAATATGAAATGAATTAAACCATGAAAAAGACATTGGGTTTGGTGGGGTGATCTTATATTCTTGAATAAAAAGTGCATTCTTGACGTTGGACCAACTTTGAATACTAATACAATCTATAATCAAATAATCAATCAATGAATCTAGTGTTAGATCTTCCCATTTAAAGTAAATTAACAGTTGAAGTCAATTTCGGCGCGCGACACGTAATTTCGTTAATATTTAAATGGAGGCATGAATATTAATTAATAATGAAATTCTTATACATGAATGGCTATAAAAAATGAGCAAACATGGTACATAGATAGATATATAAATTACGTGATGTGGTGGTGGAGATAAACTTCATGTCTACAATAGTGGATCATCTCCGCCCGCCAAAATCAGTTGACTAGTTTGCGGTAAAAGAAGGTTCACTTGTCCATTGTCATTGTCATTGTCATTGTGAATGTGCCATCTCAGAAACAACTCTTCTTACTGCTTCCTGGAAAGCTGATTCGTCCCATTCGTTTCCCTGCACTCAGCAATTTCATAACTTTAATTTACCTATATCAACATCTGCAATCTATTTTTATACAAGAATTAGAAAAACTACATTCATTGTTTTGTATATTTAATTAGCCTTCGTTTTGCCTTGTTTAATAATTAACGATACAGAAGATTTTCATTTTTCTATTCCATTCATGCATCCTAGATCCTAGACGGAGTTTTATCTACAGATAAATACAAGAATTTAGGGGGATTTTTTAATCCTTATCAACTTCATCTTGTTTCTTGCCACCAAACATGCATGAACTAAGAATCTGTACGGACAATCCGAAAGTCTCCCTTTTTTTGGTTTGAATTAAAAATATTTTTTGTATATATACTCTACATTAAAAAATACTGTTTAAAAAGTTTTTTTTGTAGAGAAGAAAAAGATTTAGGAGTTGTTTTTAAAGAACTAATTAATATATATATATATATATATCCTTTATAGTGTTTTTTCTACAAAGCTTTCTTATTGAAGGTATTTTCAGCATTGGCCGATTAATTCACCCCAAAAAGATGTTGATTTTTGTGTTTTCTCTATAAAGGTGCTAGACAAATCCTAGTATGATTTGTTTCTTTAATAAAAATGAAAGTTTAACATCGTTGTGATAAAGAATATGCATTACATATTTCATAATACATACCTGAATTCTCAATCTGAAGATTACATGATTAGAAGAACTTGATTCCGCTGTCCTGGTACTGGCTTCCATGGACACCAAGCTCACATCGTTAACTCGTTTCAATAATTCCAGTATGCGGATTATTAAATCCACCATAGAACATTCTGCTGTTACACTCACTCTCAAGTCGACAATTCTCTCTTCCGAGGTTGATTCAGGTACAGGAATAACAAGTATCTGAGGTCTTTGATTCGGAGAACCTCTTGCTTCTTCAGCACCCACTTCTTTGGCTACGGCAGCAGGAGCCGGAGCCGGAAAAATTTGGGCCTCCAATTTCTGGTTTCTTTCACGAAGTTCTGCCACTTTATCTTTCAATGTGCTCAAATACTCTCTTGTTTTAATAAGCAATGATGCTTTGTCTTTCTACAAAGTCCATTATTTATACATTACACTTAATAATATAAACATATATCTCTTGAAAATGCGTTAATTAAGCTATAGTTAAGTTAAAAGCATATCCTGGATGAAGATTAAGCTACTTAAAGAAAATATTTCATACCTTTGTTCCAGGTGGAAGTAGTGATCTGAGCGCCTGGAAGCTTTCATTGAGCTTCTCGCGCCTTTTTCGCTCTGATATCATATGGTGCAATTGAGTGTTGGTGGGGCGGTTTTGTAACGCATGTTCACGTCTCGCATTATTAAGCCTCCTATAATATGAAATCGCTCGTTTCAGCATACTTTGCGTCCGCTTTGCCATTTGAGATGCTGGAGCTAAAGCTGAATTATACTTCTTGAACGCGCTCGGTTGCGGGTTTACTCGGTAATTGAGAGGTAGATTTGGCCGCTGGGGTTGATTTTGATGTTGATGTTGCTGAGATGATGATGAAGAAGAAGTAGGGGAAGTTAAAACAGCAAAAATGGCTCTTGTCATTGCAGCATGCTCACTCTCGGGCGTTGGTAATTGAATGTTTCGCATTTGAGCAAATGCTTGCATGACTTGGTGGTGTGGACTAATTGTGGTTGGTAATATTGGATGCAATGAAGGAACCTCGTTGAGGGTATCTGGTATTTGGGATGTGGTTGGAATGTTGAATATAAGAGAGGAGTATTCTGGGCTATCCATGGATACAGATCTTAATGAGGATGAAGATGATGAAGGTCGATTGGGATCAGGCACTTGTCCTCGAATCTCTTGTGCTGCCGATTGTCGAGGGACTAAGTCCTTCGGGAACCAATTGCTCATCTCCGTTTCCATGTTAATCTGATTTTAGAAATGAGATTAAACCAAATTCAGCTTTAAGAATTTATTAATTAAGAATATCATGTTTCCCGAAATTAAAGAATGAAATGGCAATTAAAATGGATTCTTACTTGTGTCATACTGGACAAGCCTAGCTCAATTTCTCCGCTCTTGCACGCCATGAATACTGCAGTCTGGAAATATTGAATGAAAAAAGAAAATTGTTATCTTTTTGCTTTGTATTCATTATATGTAAAGCGATCAGAATACGTGCAAGAATATTTCTTTATAAATAAAGTTGTCAAACCTTAATCCTTGCTTCCTGTGAAATAGAAACAATGACAATAAATTAGCCATAACAAATGTATTCTACAAAATTTAGCAGAAATGTAGTTAACGTTCAACTCTTGCGCTAGTATATTAAATCATTACCCGATAAAATAGGCGCTGTGCATCATTGGATGCCAATCTCTGAAGGTCGGATTCATTCAGCTCAATGTAATGCTGACTGTTCTTGAAAGCCAGACCTGGAACACGGCTGCTACAGTGAAACAAGAAGGCACCCCTTTACAATACAGTTTATGTTATAATTAATATCGATCTATAGAAAAATTATATGTATCTAACATAATTTAATAAATTTCTATATATATGCTTACTCAGATTCAACAACGCCGATAACTGATTTACGGTACTCATCGAAAAGCCTCCGAGATATCGTTCCGGACGACGGACTAGGTTGGCTGTTGTCTTCCTGGTAACATCCATCCCAGAAGATCAAACAGCTGGTGATTAAGAATCGAAAGACGGTCAGCTGAATCGATATATTGTCATAAAAAATGGAAAAAAAGTAAGAGGGAGAGTTGATATATACTTGGGTAATTCATAATATGACCATAAGCAAATATAAGTGCAGCCAAAGGACTGCATTACTGATCGGAGAAAGTTTGCGCGTGCTACATCGTCAAGAAGGAAATCAGTGTCCATGGATCACGTGCAGTTAGCAGTTGGCTAACTAGTTAACTAACCTAACCATCTGCACCACTGCTAGATCCTTTTCCTTCTGGATCATCATCTCTTTAGCAGGCTAACTAATTTAAATAATCTTTTAGCTGATGAAGAAGACATGATTATGATGATGATGATCAGACCCCGAGAAAGTCTAGAAAAGTCTTGTTGAAATTGTGAGAGATAGATGCGCCGAAAATTAAATATATAGCATAGTAGGAGAATGGAGGAGAACGCCAGTACTTAATTTAATTTTATGATATAAAAGAATAATCTGAAGGTTGCCAGAAGAGAGGAAGAAGAACCCACTTGGGAGTTTGAGGGAATTATTTGTAAATGGGAGCTTGAAAAGTAGTAAGAGAGAGAGATTAAAGAAAAACTTGAAAAGTATACGGAGCGGCCAGCCACTGGCACAGGGAGATGGTAGAAAGAAGAAGAAAAGTAATGGGTCAAAGTCCTCGCTCGCCACAGTTTGAAAAGAGTCAAGGGAGGAAGGCAGACTGTCTCTTTCCTCTTTCTATATTATTTCTTTATTAAAATGGTTTGTTTGCTCCTCTCCAATGCCCCGGTCTCCCTCAATGTATATATATATATATTATGTTATTTATGTAAATTTCATAAATAAATTACATGCTATATTTTAGATTAGCATATTGATAAGTTTTATTAAATTATATTTGTATTTATCTTTAGTAATTGACTTGTATCATCATAAATATTTGTTTTGAAAATAAAAGAAAGGTCAATCAATTATTAAAGAAAAAGTCGATATTTTTTTTTTTTAAAAGAAAATCTTAAATTCTCTCGAAATAACTCTATTTTATCTCTTATTTTAATTTATGATTTTATCAATCACATAACACTATACAAAAAATTATTAAAGTAAGTTGTATCATGTGTTTGTTTATATAAAATTTAGAGATTGGTCTTTTATACAATCTAATGCCCATCCCCTAATTTAACAAGCAAAATTGTAATACTTCAAATTGCAGAACAACTCAACCCTATTGGTCCTACATAAACTGCCACATTCGGCACTACTCTTGTGTGCAAACTGCAAAATCTTTGTTTAGGTTAGTAAAAATTAAGACAAATCAGCTTTAAAGAGTCTACCACTAGGAATTTCAATAAGATTTGATGGAATTAAATCAAGATGGTGGCTATTTAGTTTGAATATAGTTTCTATCGGGATCCTGGAATTATCCACATAGTAAGAATTCTAACTGCTAACCCTATTAGCAACCTATGAGGAACTCGAACTCAGAACCTTTTTAATAATATACCTAAGAATCCCCATCGAACCGCTCAACCACGTAGAGATAGTTGAACTATAAATTCTATACATTATAAGTAACGTTTTGCTTCTATAATAACGCCACAAGGTTAAGGTAATAATTTTAGTTATATAATTGTGAAACAAAATTGATTATTGCACGGCTATAAAATTAATAAATTGACTTGTGTATTATTTTTAATTGGTTATGATAGAAAAACTAAAATCGATTTGCGGGCTGGCCTTGCTGCATGTCATCTATACTTAGGCCAATATGAACTTTAATATTATGATGAGGGATCCGACTAGGAAAAAAAAAAGACTATAAACAGGGATCACATCAACTTCGCTATAGGATTTTGAACATAAAGAATTGAGAGAGTAAAATTTAACCAGATTAATATATATCAACTATATATACAACAAAAACTCTTAGATCTATATAATTAATTTTGTTTCAAATGCTAAGCTTCAATAATAGGAGTATGAATAATAATGTGAATGACATTTTAATGAGTTATTTATGAAAACCCTAGTATGTTTTGCCTATTAGTTGACCCCCTTCTCGTATCGGAAATGAGATCCTAACCTTCATTCCATTAATCTTAATTAATATTAAAGTATAATTGATATTTTCAAGTTTTAAGAAGGATATTTTAGACTTTTCAACGTTCTAAGAAAACCTTAAGGGTGCGTTTGGATCAGGGGCATAGCCACAAAAAAATTTAAAAGTCAATAAAATACCCCCAGCCACCCAAGATCACTACTGGCGGTTACTTACCACTGTCGGGCACCGTAATGGTGCAAGATTGGCGGGATCTGACCGATTGTGTCCTCGGTTAGGCCGTTTTAGGCTATGGATCATAGATTTATGGTCGGAAACGACTAGATCTGGCTGTTTCACGGCCACATCTTTGGCAGTGAAATGACCATAGAAGTGGCTTTGCCGGCAACCATTAATGGCCAGTCGTGCGCCATTTCGTTGACTGTTGATGGTGGGCAGCGGCGGTAGTTGGCTGCTGATAGTGGCTTGGGGTGGGTGGGAGTGAATTTGCTATAAATTAAAGTTTTATATGACTGAGGTGTTTTAGCAAAATTTCAAATATAAGGGGTTAAAAAATGATTCAAATTTTTTTAATAATAAATAATATTATATTAATATTTAAAAAGGAGGATAATTTAGAAATCTATATAACATACTCACCTATTTATCCTCCCAACTAAACATATTATTCACCAATTTATTCGAACCAACTAAAGACATTTTCTAAATATTCTCAGTAATTTTTAAAGTGATTTATCTTTTCATTAATATAATATCTATAATAAAATATTATATAATCTAAATACCTTTTTAAGTTTTTTATTCTCTCCCTTATTTTGGTGTTTAGAGTTAGAAGGGTAAAGAAGTTTTAGGATATCTATGTTAAGGGTTTTGAATTAAACAAGGGTTACGGTCCCATTTTCGATACCAATAAAGGGTCAACCAATAGCAAAACATATAGGTGGTTTCCTATAAATATCCTAATTATGATTGTATAGCTAGCGTTGGATTATATCGTTTTCATTTTATATTTTTTTTCCACACAAGTAAATGTGACTGCTATGAGTCTTTGATTGAGATTTGAGGGACCAGGACGTAGGCTATGACGCAACTTTTTTTTTTTCTCTTAGCTTTTTTTATCTCGTGATTTCGGTCTGATGCTTTTGTCCCCACAACCATTGGGTGTGTTTTCATCTTCTGATTAATAACTTGTTTCATCCCCTCTAAAACGCTATAGAGATGTATATAAAACATAATTAATCCATTACTCTTACAGTGGAACGACACTGCTCTTGATTCAATCAGCAGATATGACTATATGAGGGTGGCTATCGTTGACTTACTATCTAAATATATCACTTATAGAAATTTGGCCTACGATTCTTTTAACACGAAAATATTTGTAAATTTAACTTTTTTTTTTTTTTTTTTTTTAATGATAGAAGTGTTTAGACCAATTTACATGTATTTCAATTAATCTTTCAAGACTATAACTATTGATTAGATAAAAGCTTTAATAGCCACGCTTATTAACAATCGATGAGAAACTCAAAATCAAGACCTCTTGAGTAATACATATAAAAATTCATATTAAACCACTTGATCACAGGGAGGTTGATTTCTTTTATAGTTTTATTTGGTTGATGACCTAAATTAACCCTCAAAATTTGAAGTTTTAATGAAACTAGCCATTATACGTTGATGATCTAAGAGATCAAATTCAGAATGGGATCTTCTCAACACCAAAAGAGGCCCTTTTTCTCTGATAAATGTCTCAATATTCATCTCTTAATTAATTGTTTGTTGAGTTTCTGAAAAGTCAAATAAGTGATCCTGATTAGCCGTTGTTCACTTCAATAATTTTTGCATTTATTTCGTATACAACCATCAGAAAAACACTCATTTCACATAAGCATAAAATATAAAAATAATAAAGTAATTATATTTAAAAATCATAATGGTTGCATAAAGGTTTTAAGAAAAATAGAAAAATGTTTCCATGTTATTTGACATTTTCAGATGAACAAGTCATTCTGTCACCTACTCTGAATTAACCAGTGTTGAATTGAGGGGAGGGTTATAGGCTCTTCCAACTAGCAATTAGAGATAGTTGAATGTCCATTGTATTTCCTTAACTCTTAATAATTGACAAAATGGACAAATTATGGCTCTTTTGACTATATAAATCATCTCGACTCATATAATAAGTAAATAGAGCAAAGGATTTTTTTTCACCCACACAATGGTTTAATGGTTATTTTCCCTCTACACACTTTTAAAATACCATTTTTTACCTAAATTTATATTTTGTTTATAATTTCGGTATCGTTGTGACCCCACATCACTACTATTCTCTTTCTCGATCATCACTCACCAAAATCCCTTAAATCCTACTCTTGCCGACCTTGCCAATTGTCGACAATCGAGCAATTAGAGTTTATGCAGCCACTCCTCTCAAGCCAAATTCTGATCAATTCTAATGACCAAAATCCAACCTTCTACCACCAAAAGACTCATCGACCTCCCTTCTTCAAAAGCTCCAATAGTCTAGGTCGAGTTTGCTCTTTGTTTGTTGTCGAAATATAAATTTGGGTAATAAAATAATATTTTAAAAGTTTGTGAGTGAAAAAGTGTCATTAAACAATTATTTGGGTGCAAAAAAGTCATTAACTCTTAAGTAAATATTAAGAAAAGGAGAAAAAGAAAAAAATCAATATCATTATAGACTTATGTATAACTTTTGGACTTCTCATCCTTTTATAAGAAAAAGCAGCCACATTAATGGCTTTACCTTTGAAAAATTAAACGAGGCTGGTAATTTTCTATCATATCCCATCCAATTTACTATATTTAATAATATGTGCTTCAACTAATTCGTTACTTTGTTATATATCTATATTCTATAACCATCCATCATTGTTACTGCCTTCGTACGATTCATTACAAAAAAAAAAAAAAAAAAAAAAAAAAATTATATTAGCCAGATAGCGAACAAAATATTAAAAAAAGAAAAAATCACGTCCGGCTCAAGCCCTAGTAGATTTAAGGTACAATAGCCGTTCAAGATACATGACTTAGACTTGATCCAAAATTATGAGAGAATATGTCAGAAAATCTTTCTAAAAGCTTCCGGAATGTTTCTTCACAAAAAATGTGGTATTCAATTGCGTGTATAATTAATCATAATCCTCCTGTCCTATGTATAGTTTTGAAACGTCAAATCTTGTTATAAACTCCTTTATAAAGTAGTTAGTCTTATGTTATTTTCATATTCCAAAGTATGGTATTTAATTGAGAGCTGTTTTAAGAGTTTGTAGGGTCTTTAGGCTTACCTTCTAGGGTCGTGATACTCGGTCTCCACCATGCAAATGTGAGAACATGAAGCAGTCTTAGAGATTCATGACATGCTCATCAAGTTGCTGAGTTGGGAAGCCAACGACAAATTTGATGAGGTTCGTTAAGGTATAAACCAGTTGAATTGACCGATGACCACGAGCTGCATAATTATATAGAATCTTCTCTCATTTTGCGCCTTTCATAAGAGAAGCAGAGCCACCAATTTGCAATTTGTCCTTTCCACATGAGGGAGTCAGTGTCAAATGTTGTTCGTAATGAGACAGTTACTGGGTTCGTTTGTTTATATAAATGTAGCATTCACATTATATAGTCGTCGTCCCATTGTTTTTTAAAGGCTCGTGCAGTTTAATCATTCAACTAATTTAAACATATATGGTGGAGAAGAGTTAGGTTTCTATTCCCTGGATAGAAAAATATGAGTTTGAGCTACTATTCTAACTAGATTTAATGGTTTCAAAGAGGAGTCTCTTCTGGAGGCTGAAACCTAATAGGCCAATAGCTAGAAACAAACCAAATATTATAGGTGCGTTTGGTTCAATATTTCTACCCATATTCCCAATCCTATTCCCCAAATATTGTTTGACACATTATTTGAGAAATATTAGTGAATTTTTTTAATTACTTTTAGACCCCTTAAGTTTATTAATTTCATAGATACCCAAAAAAAAGTTTAAAAATTAGCAAAAACACCCCCACTCACCCATACTTGTCAGATTCCGGCAATCACCGTCGGTGGTAGCCGGAATTTGTCACAACAACTTACACTACGACTGAAAATGGTCGATTATTCACCGATCTGGCCGTCAGCGACTGCCAAATCTTGGCCGTCGTTGACCGACAACGACGGCCATATCTTTGGCCGTTGGACAACGACGGCCATATCTTTGGCCATCGCTGATGACCAAAGATGGACCTTTGCGGCAGTAGACGGCCACATCTGGCCGTAGATTTGGCCGGAAAAGGCCATATCGACGCGTTATGACATAGATCCGACCGGTTTGTGTCGTAACGTAATTTTTTGGCCAGATTCCGACGGTGGTGGTCAGAATCTGGCACTGCAGGTGGTGGGGATGTTTTTGTCATTTTACACAATTTTATATATTGGGGTGTTTAATTAAATTAGCAAACCTAGGGGGGTTTTTTAGAAATTTTTAAATTTTACCTCGTAATACTCCCCTATTCAACTACCCAATATTATTCCTAAAATCCTATCTAAAATAATAAACCAAACACACCCAAAAATTTAGAATCTACAATATAATAGACCTTTTTGGATTTCTTTTTCAAGTAAATTAAGGACATTGATCTCATTAGGTTTTAAAAATTATCCATATATTAAAATATCAATAGCTTAAAATATTTGAAACACAATCTCGCTTCTGTGGTCATCCTAAAACGCGAATTAAAATTTCTTCTTTGTTAACTTCTATTTATGGGCTTTCATTTTATTTTATTTTTTCTTCTCTCTTTTTGTAAGTTATTTTAATTTGTTTCTATAGTTTAATAGATTGAGTAGTCGTATTTAGAAATTATACTGTTCTCTAATTCAATTAGAAATATAGCTTCTTAACCAACAATGAGTTGACCGAGTAGTAAAGGCTTGGAGCCAAAGGATTTGCTCTCCCTGTGGTTTTAGGTTCGAATCACAAAAACAGTTACTAATATTGTTGGCTACGGACTCTAGGGCTTGCCTTGTTTCGAATGCTTTATTCCGGCTCGAGAGAGTTGGAATTAGTCAAGATACACGTAAGCTGGCCGAACACTCTTGATAACCAAAAAAAAAAAAAAAAAAAAAAAAAAAATTCTTCTTTTAAAGCAAATTCTGTAAAAAATGGACTTATCTCACTCACTTGTTTTCAATGCAAAGCGATCCAAAACTGGAAATATTGATATAGTCATACAATCTTGTATTCTTTTCCGCATTTAAATTATAGTATTTGCATGACACATCATGGAATTTGACAAGCTTTTAAGAACTTGACTCTAAACAAATGGAGATTAAGTTTGTTTTTAGACTTCTTAAAGTTATGTATAAATTCCACTTTTCATCTTTTACATGTGCATAATTTTTGTTATGAAGTACTTGGTGATTGACACTTTTGATATAATGTTTTCTTTCATGAAATTGACCCTGCCTCAATTCAATGTACTTCGGTTTTTCTCTGCCCATTCAGCACCCTAAAAGGCTAGGTCTACTTTCCCTGAAATGCTTAGTGGGCTAAAAAGAATTTGTCTGGTTTTACTTACATTGAAAGGCTTATCTGGGCTGAAAGCAGTTGTCCATATCATCTTCACATAAAAAAGGAAATTAATTTTTATTTGTATTTAATTGATCAATATCTCCCTTTTAAATGTTTTTTCTAAACGAAAATTATTAGATTTAGCATTTTAATTTACAAATATATTCATACTCATAAAACTAGAAATGACGTTATTATTTATAAATGTACTTGTTGATGCCAAATTTTGCACCAAATATAGGATTACTGTCTTGTCCTTCAGAATACAATGCCTTTACGCTTTTGTCTTTGGATTTGTTGACTCTTTGATCTATGACTTGACTGTTTACTGCAGCATCTGTCTATGTCCGTGCAAAGAACTACAAAGGCAGGGTTAATACAGGGTTGTAGGCCAATTCTAACGATGACCAGTTTCAAGACAGAGTGCTCAAGTACGAGATGATTGTGTGATCATTCCATGCTGTCTAACCCCTCTATATAGTGAAATAGAATAGCGTTAAGAGAATGACTTTGTCTGTTGCAATAGGATTTGGGTTGTAGAATAATTTGGAGTTTTAAGAGAATGCACGATTTTCTTCCCTTTTTGGATCATATCTATTTTTAGTTCTACTCACTTCCTAGTTTTTGCTTTCCCAAAGAATCTCTATTTAATTAGAATTCCATTTTCTATTTTGAAGGGATATCTTTTAGATTGCTTACTTAGTAGTAAGCAAACATATAAATTTAGGATTTTATTGTTTTGTCCCTAGAGAAATTAGGATACTACAATACTAATACTCATCAATTATAATGTCAAATTTAGTAATCTTTTTATCGAGGTTAAACTTTAAAAATAAAAAGCAAAAAAAAAAAAAAACTTTTAAAAGTGAGGATACGGATAAATTAAATTGGAACTAAAAATCCCTTTTTTATCATACATTGAAATCTTGAAATCGATTTGATAATTACCGAGTGTTGTGCTTGCCTACGGCCAGGCAACTATGTTGCTAATTATTCCCTTTTTGGCATTGGTTATCGCTTTTAGAACTGTGAGTCACCATGCCACAACTGCTACTATTATTGTCAACCTATTAGCATTACTACTAAGACCATGGTTTTAAAACTCGGCCGGTTGAACCAGTTCAACCAGGAACTGGTGGCTAGATCAGGTCGGTTCATATAAAAAATCGGAATCAGTAATTGACCCGCTTCTACTAGCAGTTCGACTAGTTTTTTTGCGATGAACCACCAGTTCAACCGGTATAAAACGGGTCTGCTACAGTGAAATATAAAAAAATAATTTAAAATTTAAAATAATAAAATTAAAACTTAAAAACTTAAAACCATTTTATGAGTTTTCTCCCTTCCCTTTTATTCGACAATTCCCAGCACCAGTAGAGAAGAAAAATAAAAAAAACCCATTACCAAACAACGAAATCAGCTTCAGCTTGCACTCTCTCTCTGATAGTGATACTGGTTTACTCTTTTTGGTTTCGCTTTGGTTGTAGTGTTGTTGCCTTTTCGATCTGGCTACTCTGACTGGTTTCATTTGGCCGTGATTCCAAACTTGGAGTTTTATTTCTCTTTTCTCCATTTTTTTCTAGTTTATTTTTGTGTTCCAGATTTGGGTCATCGTAGTTGCGGCCCTTGCAGAAATTGTGAGTTAAATTGAAAAGATGTCTGGCAAAAACATCCCTTGTTTGTTTTATAATATTCTTAAAGAGGGATGAATTTTCACTCTGCTTTGTCAAGAGAGAGTTTATGGATGATTCAAATTCTTTGTCTTAAGCTTTCCTCCCTGGTTTCTCTCTTCTCTATACAACTTGGAATGTCGTAGGCTTGTAGTTTTAATTTCATTTCAGATTTGGATATATTTGTTACAGAGAATTTTTTATTATCACAGTTAAAAATTAAAATCTACATTTTGTTTTGTTTTTTGCTGACGTCACGGTCCAACCTATCAAACCCGTGACCCGTGGCTTGGCCGGGTTGCCCCCGGGTCTGGTGTTAAAACCTTGACTAAGACTGTTATGCAACACTACCAGACGTTCAGAAAACTGATAGTGGATTCTAAAATAAAATAAAATAAAATATATCAATCATTCTTGCTAGAAATATGTTCACACTCGAATTATTTTTTCACATTTAATGTTTCGGACTTTAGAACAAGATTATATCTCTTTTTTTAATCGAAATGTGAACGTAATCGTCTTCTCGTGGATTTTAAATTGGTTATGTGCAACTTGCAATTCGAATGCAAGAAACTTATGCTAATCAGAGTTACTTAGTGATCAGTACACATTCCAACCGTATAAATTTTTAATTTACAGTCACGTGTAAACAACAAACAAAGCAAAGCCACATTTCAATACATGATCAAACAAAAACCAAAATTGAGTATATCCAAGATTAATAATAATAATAATTAAAAAAAAAAAAACAATAATACTTAGAAATATGAGAAGTTATCTTAGATAGTACTTTGGTGTTACAGATAGTTAACTTAAAAACCATGAAGTTTGGAACTTGGAATTTAGAAAACCATAAACAGAATCTTCATATATGTGCAAAATTAGAAATAAATATAAAATTGTAGGAATTGCCAATGTGGCCCCCGACAACATGGTTGTTGTGCCAAAAATACATATTGATGTCGCACCACCTATCAGACTTCAACAAGCACTTAAGGCAAATGGTATTAGCTTTCAAAACCCAAACCCCCTTAAAAAGATATTATATAACACCTGTCCCACCTTTATCAAAATAAAGGATCAGGATAAATGAGAGCTCTCCATGTGTCAAGACAACTTGTAAAAGCATTTATTACGTTGAGCTCAAAGGTGTATAAATGGGCAACCCTCTTCATGAAAAGGAGGCTGGCTGGGCATATGAGAGCTAGGCATACGTTTGAGCCTTATTATTTTTTCTCTATAAACATTTGAGCTTTTACTCAATCTTTGTATGCCTTACAGGCAATATCAGAAAAATAGTCAGAGAATAATAAAATAACAGTGGATGTAGGATTCACTTTAAGCATCCGAACCACTATAAAAATCCCTCTTGTTAATCTTTTATTTATGTTTCTACAAACATATATCATTTCAGCTTCATAATCAACTCTCATAATCATATCATGTGTAATTTCTAAGACCTACTTAGCACTTAGCACATGCGATGTCGTTGGTGTCAAAATTAAGCATCAATACTTTGGCGCTAGAAAGAGAGTATGATTCACACCAACTCTCAATATTTTATCAGATAAAGTCTGAATCTGGTGAAGTGGTAAACACAAGAGTTTTAGCCCTTCAAGTTAGCTTTCTGATGGTCTATGAATCATCCAAATATGAGGTATACAGCTCAAGTTATTGTCAAAATACTGAAGCATGTTCTAGATCAGAGCTCTCAGATCGTGTGACTAGATCTCTCAGATCGCACGCATTAGAGCTCTCAGATCGCGTGGCTAGATAACACGCAAGCTCCCAGATCAGGTGGCCAGGTCATTTAGATCGCGCGCTCAGATTACTCTGATCTTCCGATTCAGATCACGCGGCCAAATCGTTTAGATCATACACATTAGAGCTCCCAGATCAGGTGGCCAGATCACTTAGATTGCATGCATCGGAGCTCTCAGATTGCGTGGTCTGTCGCCCAGATCATGCGCATCAGAGAAAAAATAATAAAGCCCAAACGTATGCCTAGCTCTATGCTTTCTGATCGAACTCCTTGTATTCTTAGATCAAGCTCTGCGCTTTCTGATCAAATTCCTTGTGTTCTCAGATTAAGCTTCGTGCTATTTGATCAAACTGCACTTTCCGATCGAACTCCTTGTGTTCTCAGATCAAGCTTTGCGCTTTCTGATTGAACTCCTTGTGTTCTCAGATCAAGCTGCGTGCTTTCTGATCGAACTCCTTGTGTTCTCAGATCAAGCTTTACGCTTTCTGATCGAACTTCTTGTGTTCTCAGATCAAGCTTTGTGCTTGTTGATCGAACTCCTTGTGTTATCAGATTAAGCTTCGTGCTTTCTGATCGAACTCCTTGTATTCTTGGATCAAACTTTGAGCTTTCTGATCGAACTCCTTGTGTTCTTAGATCAAGCTTCGCGCTTTTTGATTGAACTCCTTGTGTTCTCAGATTAAGCTTTGCGCTTTCTGATCGAACTCCTTGTGTTCTCAGATCAAGCTTTGTGCTTTCTGATCGAACTTTTTATGTTTTCTAATTGAATTCCTTAAACTCTTAGATCGCAAAGAGCTCTTAAGCTCTCAAATCGCAAAGAGCTCTTAAGTTCTCAAATCGAGCTCCTTATGATATCATATCGAGCTCTTTATGCTTTCTGATCGAGCTCCTTATGTTTTTTGATTGAGCTCATAAGCTTGTTCATTTGCTTGAGATTGCGTGCATAAATCAAGTTCTTTAAGCTTTCAAATTGCGCACTCTAGATTAAGCTGTTCAGATTGCATACCTCAAGCTCTCAGACCGAGCCCCTATCAGATCACGATTAGCTCCTAGCTCTCAAATCGTGCATGATCAGCTCTCAGCTCTAAGATTACGAATAGCCTCAGATTGTGTTCTCAACTCTCAGATTGCGACCAATTACCAGTGTTAGAAAAAACGCGTAAAAAACTCAAAATAGCCTTGAAAAATGTCGAAACGGTAGATTTTGGCCTCGAAAATACTGTCAAATGGGTTTCCTAGTTTCTACAACGTAGATCATGGAATGAGCTTTCCATGGATATCTTACGGGCTCCAAAACTCCTCCTGGATCAAAAGTTATGCGTATTTTAAATTGGCATGTTCGTTTAGGACCTTTGAACCATGCGTTTTGGCTTTTGACGCTTAGCTCTTTCCAGGAATTCATCTGCTAGACATTTTATGTCAGTTATCAGATTGTGATCAGCTTTGGAACGCTCTAAGCTCTCAGATCGCAGTTCTAGCACTCAGCACTTGATCACGCCAGGCATAGTTCGAGCTCTTCGGGGTGCCAAAAATACACACCGATGTCAGCAATATCAATCAGAGCTCAACAAGCACTTAAAGACAAAGGGTATTAGTTGTCAAAACCCAAACCGCCTCAAAGAGATAAAAAATAAAGGATCAGGATGAATGAGAGCTCTCTATGTGTCAAGGCAACTTGTAAAAACACTCATTACGTTGAGCTCAAAGGTATATAAATGGGCAGCTCTCTTCATGAAAATGAGGCTGGTTAGGCATATGAGAGCTAGGCATACGTTTGAGCTTTATTACTTTTTCTCTGTAAACATTTGAGCTTTTACTTTATCTTTGTATGCCTTACAGGCAATATCAGAAAAATAGTCAGAGAATAATAAAATAACAGTGGATATAAGATTCGTTTTAAGTATCTGAACCACTATAAAAATCCCTCTTGTCAATCTTTTATTTATGTTTCTTCAAAAATATATCATCTCAGCTCCATAATCAACTCTCATAATCATATCACGTGTAATTTCTAAGACCTGCTTAGTACTTTGCACGTGCGACGTCGTTGGTATCAAAATCAAGCATCAACAATGGTGGAGATCCAACTGAAGCTGGAACAGAGAACCACTGCAGGATTGATCGGGATCACCAAGAGGCTTTATGTTACAACTCTCAACATCGTCTTTTGTCTTCTGCCTCTTCCTTCTCTCTCCATCACATCTTTTTTTCTCTACTAGTAATTTGAGCTCGTTAACTATTCTAAGAAGCTCTTTGGTGTAATCAGTAGCATCTCCCGCAATTGAGGCTCTATCTAACTTTGTTATATATATGTAAAATTGTTATATTAGTAGCTGGTATGATATATTATAAACATTACCATGAAATTAAAGAGAAACAAAATGTGTACCTTGGTAGGGTTAGGAACCAAATTCCTCAGGACCGTGTACTTATTATTCAAGTGTTCTCTCCTTTGTTGCTCCGTAGCAAAAGGTTCTGTTTGCCACAACTCGATGGAACCCAGAATCTGAACCCTCTGCCGTGGAGTTATTGGGATCAAAGCACCTTGGTTCCTCATAGATTTTAGAATGTTTAATCTCTGCAGCAGTCAACATGAGAAAAACAATACATGTAAGTAGAATAATTTCACAAAAAGAAAAAAAAAAAAAAAGTAGCTACAAGTTATGGAATAAAACTTTAACCTTAGAAAATCGCAATAACTAGTACTGAAAGCACAAAATTATAAGAGACCCTCCAATCAAATTGAAATGTTGCAGGAGCTAGTCTTAAAAGGAAAGACTGAATGTCTTTTCTCTCACTATTATAGAGAGGAGTGCTTTGAATAGTGCAGACATATAAATAGAGTCACTTGATACAAGCCGCGTGATTTGCAGTTTTGGCTCTTCTTTCTCTTGCTTATTATTGACTAATGGTATTCTCCGTCTTCATCTTTTAGGACACCTTTCTTCCTCACTTATAACTCTTATTTTTTCGCATATTTTAAGAGAATGGCATACCTGTAATTTGAGTATTCACAACATTTGTGTTGGTTAATCTGCCAAAATGTGTCAGTTTAGGTCACCTTATTAGTGTGTGTGAACCTCACTATCTCATGACTCTCCATGCGAAACGCCCTCTCGAACCGTTTACCCTTCAATAACCACAAAGATGCCATTTGTTATCCAAGTTAATTAATTTTTTTTTTTTATTTTGTAACTACAAATCTAGCTCTATTACTTAACAATTCATGGAAAGTTTGTGCCACACTAGCTACTCTAAATAATATTTACTATATATTCAATTATGCTGACCCTTTTTTTTTTTTTTAACTTCAAGTTGAAATCATTAATTTGTTACTTTGACAAACTAGCCTCTTTAAAGAGTTTTACCCCCCACACACACACACACACACACACACACACACACACACACACACACACATATATATATATATTATTAATTTTTTTTATCAACGCAGGCTGCCCATATACGGATATCCTTTGGAACTTGGAAGCAATACTTCCTTTTTTAGTCTCATAACATATTTTAATATTAATATTAAAGTAGGCATGTGTTTAATATGAGAGAGTTTCTGTATACAAATTAAAAATTATTGTTCTCTTTCTCCTTGTGAGGTCTTTGAATTCTATAATTAGAATTTGCAATAAAATAAATAATAATAAATAGATGGTGTTGAAGAATAAGTTGGCAGGGTCAGCAAGATTAATGAGCTGACTAAATTAGCTAAATAAAATAGTTAAGTTATTTAAAGTAGTTAAGAGTTAGTTATATTTAGAAAAGTTTGTTTTAGTTTGTTAGTTAGTTACAGAACATCTGTATATATATAGTCATGTATTTCAAGATCACGAATTAGTGAAGTATGATTTCATTTTTCATAAACAACATCATTGCTGCACTTCTCTCAATTTCATCATGGTATCAGAGCAAGATTAGCTCCTGATTTTTTTTTTCTTTCTTCTTCTTCTCACGAATTGGCTCGTTTCTTTACTGAAGCTATTCCTCAGCTCTTTAATCTATCATTTTCGATTGCCAAAAACAATCCTGCAATCAAGAATCGAGAATCGAGAATTCATGGCATCTGCTATGAACAACAGAAGCAGTTCACCAGAATCGAATTCGTCTCCAGTAACAACAATTGACTTCAATCATCAATTGTATCTTCATCCATCAGATACTCCAGGTTCTACTCTAGTTTCATTTCAGCTTATAGGACTTGACAATTATGCTTTATGGAGTTGATCAATGAGAATTGCTTTATTAGCAAAAAAGAAGCTAGGGTTTATAGATGGCAGATGTACAAGGGATTCAGTTTCAAAGAATTTACAACCACAGTGGGATAGATGCAACGCTATTGTGCTATCCTGGATCATGAATTCTGTCACGAAAGATTTGCTTAGTGGAATTGTTTATGCTTCAGATTCTCACCTGGTTTGGCAGGATCTCAAGGAAAGGTTTGACAAAGTAAATGGCTCCAGGATATTCCACATAGAGAGATTGTTACTTTGACTCAAGGTAAATCTACAATTTCTGCTTATTTTACACGTTTGAAGCTTCTGTGGGATGAGTATTCTTCAATGATTCAATTACCTACATGTGAATGTGCAATGTCCAAGATTTATGTTGACCATATGCAAAGTCAGAAATTACTTCAATTCTTAATGGGGCTTAATGAGACTTACATCCAAGCTAGAGGACATATTCTTATGATGCAACCTTTGCCTTCAGTTGATCAAGCATATTCTATGTTGATTACCGAAGAAAGTCAGAGAGGAATTACAGCATCTTCCTATAATGACTCACCACTCGAATCCACTGTGCTATACTTTACATCTCAATCACAAACTAAGCAGAAAAAAAATTGGAATGTGGTGTGTGAGCATTGTCATGTTAAAGGTCATCAGAAGTCCCCCTGCATACTTTAAGTTCACAAAGAAAAGGTCTCAAAACACCTAATCATCCTCAGCCGATCATGCTGCCTCATCTAAGCAATCTGAAATGTCATCTGCATCACTTGCAAATTCTTCTCCACCTGTATTTTCTAAGGAGCAATATGCAAAGATTTTGAAGCTTCTGCATAAGGAACCTTCACTCTCAACACCTATTGAAGCTAGTAGCAACATGGTAGGTACTCATTGTTACTTATCTTCATTGACTGAATGTAACATCTGGATCCTAGACACAAGAGCCAGCCATCATATGTCTCCTTGTCTTGACAAGCTAGTGGACTTAGTTACACCAAATCTACCTCCTTCTGTCAAATTGCCAAATTGACACACTTCAATGGTCACTCACATAGGTTCCCGCCACTTGAATCAACATCAGAAGATTAGCAAAGTGCTTTATGTCCCAGTGTTTAAATTTAATCTAATATCCATTGCTAAGCTAACTAAAGACCTAAGCTGGTTTGTGAGCTTTTATCCTGATTTTTGTCCTCTTCAGGACCTCTACAATGGACAGGTAGTGGGGATTGGTAAGGAGGCTGAAGGACTTTACTACCTATTACCTTCTTCAGTTCCATCTTCACAAGATCAAGTCACTCAAATGTCTCGAGCTTACAATAACTGTTCTAATTCACATAGTTCTCTCAATAAGCATGTGAAATCTTTAAATTCCTTTTGTTATTTTGTTGATGTTGAACTGTGGCACAAAAGGCTTGGACATATTGCTCCTGCTAAGCTAAAATTTTTTCCTTCAATAAAAGTAAATTCACATTTGCCTTCTTGTTCTATTTGTCCACTTGCTAAACAAACTAGAATGTCTTTCCCTGTCAGCACATCTAAAGCTTCACATATATTTGATCTTGTTCACTTAGATGTTCGGGAGCCTTACCATCATCCTACATATGATGGCTATAAATTCTTTCTTACTTTGATAGATGATTACAACAGAAGCACTTGGATTTTCCTTATGAGGCAGAAATCAGAAGTTGTTATACACCTCAGACAATTTCTCCTTCTGGTGTAGAATCAGTTTTCTACTTCTGTCAAGACTTTTCGATCATATAATGGAACTAAGTTCTTCAACTTACAGTGCTCAGAATTACTTTATTCTTTTGGAATACTTCATCAAAGCTCTTGTATTGCCACTCCTCAGCAGAATGGAGTGGCAGAAAGAAAACACAGGCATCTTTTAGAGGTTGCCAGATCTCTAAAATTTCAGGCCTCTATTCCATTAAAATACTAGGGTGATTGTGTGCTTACAACCAGCTATTTGATTAACAAGATGCCTTCTCATTCATTTCAAGGAAGGATTCCTTTTGAGCTACTGTATGGTACTCCTCCAAATATTAATCATCCAAGAGTTTTTGGTTGTTTAGCTTATGAAACTAACCATACTTGCAAGGACAAATTTGCTGCCAAAGCTATTCCATCAGTGTTTATGGGATACTCATCTACTCAAAAGGGCTACAAGCTACTGTGTCTCTCTACTCATAAATTCTTTGTGAGCAGGGATGTAAAGTTTTTGGAAGATATATTTCCATTTCAGACTTTGCCTGCTAATCCTAACTCCATGCTTTTCTCTCTTGATGCGACCCCTCACCATGATGTTCCTAATATAGACTTTCTTCATTCAATTTCCACTCATGATATACCAGGAACACCTCCTTTTACTTCTTCTTCCTCCCCAAAGGATTCTTCTCAAACTTTCATAGCTACTGATGTTGCACCAGTGCCTCCTACTCCTCTTGCCCATGACACAATGCCTCTTCGAAGGTCTACAAGGCAAGTCAAGCCTCCTATATGGCTAACTGACTTTGTTTCTCAACCTACTGCTCAGTATGCTATTCAAGATTACATTGCCTACTCACATTTGAATCCTATCTATCAATGTTTTTTGTCTTCTTTTTCCAAAATTCATGAACCTAGTAGCTATGAAGAGGCCTTTCAGAATTCTCATTGGATAGAAGCCATGAAAACAGAAATTTCAGCCTTAGAAGCCAATAACACTTGGCAGCTTGTCTCTCTTCCATCTGGCAAGCAAGCCATTGGCTGCAAGTGGGTATATAAGGTGAAATATAATTCAGATGGCAGCCTAGAAAGACACAAAGCACGATTAGTGACCAAAGGTTACAATCAGAAACCTGGAATTGATTTTCAAGAGACATTCTCCCCTGTTGCTAAGATGGTCACAATGAGATCAATCTTGGCCCTTAGATGGATGTCTACAATGCTTTTCTACAAGGGGATTTATATGAAGAAGTCTACATGGAGTTGCCTAAGAGATTTCGCACTCCGGGGGAGCATAGGGTATGTAGACTGCTCAAGTCTTTGTATGGTTTAAAACAGGCTAGTAGGCAGTGGAATCTCAAGTTAACAGAAGCCGTAATAAAGCATGGATACTAGGAAAGCAAGCATGACTATTCAATGTTCACTAAGAGAGAAAATGAGAAGATTGTGGTATTGTTAGTATATGTGGATGATCTTCTAATAACTGGCAATTGCCAAGAGATGTTGCAACATCTTAAAAAGGTTTTAAATGACAGCTTCAAGATCAAAGACCTCGGGGAGTTGAGATATTTTCTTGGAATATAAGTGGCCAGGTCCAAGGAAGGAATTGTGTTAAATCAAAGGAAATATGCATTAGAATTAATTTCAGAAGCTGGTTTAGGAGCAGCAAAACCTGCCAAGACACCATTAGAGCAGGATTCTAAGCTAACTTCCTTTGAATATGATCAAGCATTTCCTCTAGTCACAGAAGACAAGTTGTTGTAGGATCCTACTGTTTACAAAAGACTCATTGGAAAGCTACTTTATCTGACTATGATAAGGCCAGATATAGCTTTCTCAGTTCAGACTTTAAGTCAATATATGCATGCACCGAAGGAGTCTCATTTAGAACCAGCCTTGAGAGTAGTAAGATACATCAAAGGCAGACCAGGTCTTGGACTCTTAATGTCAGCGAAAAGTGAATTAAAACTAAGTGCCTTCTGTGATTCAGATTGGGGTGCTTGTCAAGTAAGCAGAAAATCAGTAAGTGGCTACTGCATCAAGCTTGGAGAATCATTGATTTCATGGAAAAAAAAAAAAAAAAAAAAAAACAGAACACTATGTTTAGATCATCAGCTGAAGCTGAGTACAGAAGTATGGCATCTTCGGTTGTTGAAATTGATTGGTTACTTGGTCTGTTAAAAGAGTTAAACACAGAAGATTTAGCCCCTGTGCAACTACATTGTGATAATAAAGCGACAATATCGATAGCAGCCAATCCTATGTTTCATGAGAGAACGAAACATATAGAGATTAACTGCCATTTCATCAGGGAAAGGATACAGAATGGAATCATTCCCACAAATTACATTCCCACAGGAGATCAGTTAGTAGACATTTTAACAAAGGCCTTGGGGAAGCTGCAACATGAGAAGCTATTATCCAAGTTAGGGGTGAAAGACATTTATAGGGAGATGCTAACTTAAGGGGGAGTGTTGAAGAATAAGTTGGCAGGGTCAGCAAGATTAATGAGCTGACTAAATTAGCTAAATAAAGCAATTAAGTTATTTAAAGTAGTTAAGAGTTAGTTATATTTAGAAAAGTTTGTTTTAGTTTGTTAGTTAGTTACAGAGCATCTGTATATATAGTCATGTATTTCAAGATCACGAATTAATGAAGTATGATTTCATTTTTCATAAACAACATCACTGCTGCACTTCTCTCAATTTCATCAGTTTAGATTAGGTTGATGTAGTTTTATGGATTATAATTGATATATAATACGATCCGATGTAATATGATAATAACAATTATATTGATTGTAAACGAAAAATAATATTTATCACCAACAAAGTTTGGGTTAAAATTACACCCATTATTTTCCAGAAGTGAGATATACACTCAATGTTATAATATAAAAAATGAACAATGAAAGCTAATTTTTAGTTAAAATTTTATTTCATCTGTTACCTTTTATATGTGATTGTTGCTACTGTTGACTAAATTTATTCATTTTGTTTAACTTCTCTAAATAACAAATAAGGGTAAAATAGTATTTTTAATTATTTTTTTGGTCAAAATTAATTTTCAGAAGCATCTACTGTAACAATAATACTACGGACATCGGGATTTTACACCGAAATCTTACACCGGCTTACGTGTTCCGTGACTCACACCAAACACGTTTCATGTTCAAATTTTTTTTTTTAGTGAACGACCGTTCATCAACTATGGACGACTGTTCACTTACATGGACTCCCGTCCATTGGACGGGCGTCCCCATTTAAAGGACGCCCGTTTATTAGTAAATGGAATAAAAAATATAAACAAAAATTAGGGACAGTCATTCATAGGTTATGGACGACCGTTCCTAAAGATTGGACGGGCGTTCATATGTTAATGGACACTCGTCCATTAACAATCGTTTTTAAAAATTAAAAAACATTTAGGGACGGGCACCCGCAAATAAGGGACGTCCATCCATAATGTAAATATAAAAAAAAAAAAAAAAAAAAAAACTTTGGACACCCGTCCATAACTTGTGGACGGGCGTCCCTAACGTGTGTTTCCCATAAAAGCCTAAAGTTGACTCCTCAATTTATCAATAGCGACATTTTTTCTTCAAGCTGATATTTAGCCTCTGAGAGTTTCATTTGAGCTCTCTCTTCACGCAATACATCAACTAACTGCATCATTTCCCTTTCCTTCTCATCCTCTTCATGAACTACAACAGATTCTCTCTTAAGTTCTTCCACTTCAGCTTGATCATCAATGTCTCTGGCTAACTCGTCACATACTTGGTCAATAACCACTCTCACTCCCTTCTCACTCTCTTCTCATTCTCAAGTTCTTTCACTGCCTTAAGAAATGATGCTTTAGTCTCAGCCAGCTCTTTGCCAAGCTTCTTGTTCAATCTTTCAAACCGTCTCCTCAACTTCCTTTCTACCTCAAGTTCCCCTACAATGGACTCAATAGCAGCCTCAACCACTTCCTGCTCCTTGTTTTTCCATGCCGCCTTTTCTTTAGCAAAACACTTCATTAGATAGTTTATCTCATTCTGGTCCGAGCGCTGTTAAAGATTTTGAACGTGAAACGTGTCTAGTGTGAGTCACGGGACACGTAAGCCAATGTAAGATTTCGGTGTAGAATCCTGGTGTCCATAGCATTATTGCTACTGTAATATTGGGTTAATTGTCACTTTCAAAAACCTCGGGGTGTAATTATGACTCAACACATTCCCCGTATGTGAAAATATTAGAGTTTATTGTATTTTCCCCTAAAGTATTATTAAATAACAAAGTTTACTGTCAAGTATATTAAATAACAGTTTACCCCCTATCGCTTGTATTTTGTTAGGGTTTCACTATTTAATTGAACAAAAAACTAATGAAATAATAATTATAGGGGTAATTTTTTATTTTTTTTTAGATATCAGGTAATTTGTTACCTCAAAAGAGAAATTTACTAATCTGAAAATATTATTATCCCATTTTAGTGTTGATACGGTTAAATGGTGGTTGTGGAAGTGGTGGTGCTGCAGTATTAGTTGAGATAGGTGAATAAAGGAGAAAACATTAAACATAATGTTATTTTTTTTTTAATTTGAATAAAAAAAAAATCATAAAAAAAAAAAATTGCCTTTTCAGATAAAAATATCTTAAAATATATGAAACATTAAATAATAAGAAAATATTCTATTTTGTAAAAGTGCACTAAAAAAAGAAGAAGATTAAATTAAACGTGTAAAATACTTAGAATTAAAAAGGTGGCAGTTGGGACTTATTTCTTTAAATAGTTAAATTAATTTATATTTTTCTCTCTTAAGAATAATTATTTTCATGACTATAATATATATAATTTTATTTATGAATAAACGACTTGTTCGCACCCAAGGTTTGCCTTAATGACCCTTTCCCACCCAAAAAGTTTTAAAATACCATTTTTTCACCCAAAGTTAATATTCTGTTACTACCCAAAGCTGATTTTAGCGGCAAAAATTCTCTTTGACACCACCATTTGAACCTCCAGTCTCATCTCTATAAAACCCCTCTCACTCTGGCACTTGATTTCTCACCGATTATCGGCCATTGCAAAGCTAGAGTTTTCTGCTCTTGACTGATTTTCAGTTGATCTCAACGGCGAATATTCAATTGGTCACCAACATTTGATCCACTGCCCTTCACTCAACAAAAACCCTCTTACCTTAGCTCCTGGCAACTCACTGAACGCTGACTGAGAAAGTGAAGTGTATTTTAGGTATTAAGGAATATAAACTTTGGATGGGAAAGTTGTATTTTGAAACTTTTTGAGTGGGACAATGTCATTAAGGCAAACCTTGGGTGGGAAAAGTTGTTTACTCTTTATAGGGGTATGTATATTAACGGAAAGAAAGATCACCTTGAAGATTACTGTGAATGTTTAGAAAATATGTTTGGTTGATTCGAATAAATTGTTGAATAATATGTTTGGTTGAGAGGATAAACGAGGGGGTAGGTTATATAGATTATTAAATTGCCCTCCTTTTTAAATATTAATATAATAGTATTTTTTATTATTATTTTTTGAATCACTTTCAACCCCATACATTTGAAATTTTGCTAAAACACCCCAACCATATAAAACTTTAATTTATAACAAAATCACCCTCGTCCACCCCAAGCCGCTGTCGGCAGCCAACCACCATCGCCGACTGCCACCGGTAGTCGATGGAATGGCGCAAGACTGGCTGTATATGGCGACTGTGCGTCGACAAAGCCAAAAGTGGCCATGGATTACAAATCCATGGCCGAAAAATGGCCAGATCTGTGGCCATTTCACGGCCACATCTTTGGCCGTGAAACAACCATAGAAACACTAGATCTGGCCGTTTCTGACCATGGATCACAAATCCATGGCCGAAAAGGGCCTTACCGGCGCACGACCGGCCAGATCCCATTGATCGTGCACCATTACAGCAACTAACGCCGGTGGCCAGCAATGGTGAGTCATGGCCGGCGGTGACCTTGGGTGGTTGGGAGTATTTTGTTAACTTTTAAAATTTTTTATGGCTGGGGTGTTTTAGCTAATTTCTTAAATGTAAGGGGGCTGGGTAATTGTTATTTGGTAGACATTTGAGGGCAATTGTGATCGAAATAGTTTTTAATTAAGGGCAAAATAGGTAGAAAAATCAAGGGTGCGTTCAGTACATTATTTCTACCCATATTCCCAATCCTATTCCCAAAATATTGCTTAGTACATTATTTGAGAAATATTAGTATATTTTTTTAATTACTTTTAGACCCCTTGAGTTTATTAATTTCATTCAATACCCCAAAAAAAAAGTTTAAAAATTAACAAAAGCACCCCCACCCACCCATACTTGCCAGATTCCGGCAACCACCGTCGGTGGTAGTCGGAATCTGTCACAACAATGAATTAACGACCGGAACTGGCCGTCAACGACAGCCAGATCTGGACTTTTGCCGCCGTCGACGACCAGATCTGGCCGGAAAAGGCCATATCGACGCCTTACCCACTAGATTTGACCGGTTTGTGTTGTAATGTCATTTTCCTACTAGATTTCGGCGGTGGTTGCCGGAATTTGGCACTGTGGTGGGTGGGGGTGTTTTTGTCATTTTACAAAATTTTTATATATTAGGTGTTTAGTTAAATTAGCAAACCTAAGGGTTTTTTTTTTTGTAAATTTTTAAATTTTACCTCGTAATACTCCCCTATTCACTACCCAATATGATTTCCAAAATTCTATCCAAAATAATAAAACAAACAGACCCAGATTATCTTGATAATGTTTTAATAACATCTCCTAGCAAGGTAATAAGATTACCCCATACATTAGGGGTGTTCGGTTCCGGGTACCCTGCACTTTTTGAAAGAACCGGAACCGACGGTTCCGGTTCCTAGGTACCCAGAACCAGAACCTATAACAACGGTTCCGGTTTCGGTTCTGAGTACCCTGTAAAATTCATGACCCCCCAAAATTTTTTAAAATCGCAAAAAAACCCTTAAAAACTTACAATACCCCCCCACCTGGCACTTGTTAACAAAAATAAAATTACAAATTATAAATTCAAAATTACAAATTACAAATTCCATTACTTTGTATCGGTAGATTCTCAAAAGTCAAACCAACTTACTTTAAATATTATGAAATATAAATATCAATGTATTTACATTACTTTTTCTACAAAAGTTTTTATTAACCCCCCTAATCGTTAATTTTATTTTATATTAGTCTCGATTCCTGGTTCCTGATTCCGGTTCTGGTTCCTAACTATAAAAACCGGAACCGGAACCGCACAGTAACGGTTCCAAAAATTTGGAACCAGAACCTACCTATTGACGACTAGTTCTGGGTAGGAACCGGAACCAAACCTAGGGTACCCGTCGGTTTCGGTTCCAACCGATTCTTTTGAACATCCCTATCATACATTATCAATAATAAATACTATTTATAATAAAAGATTACTATAATATTTTATTACTTGCAAAATAAACGAAGATTATATCCATTATCTTATTTACCCCGATCCAAACGACCCCTTTTATTTATTTCCTTTTATAAAATAGATTAGTGTGTTTAAGCATGGGACATTCTTCTTCCATAACTACTAAAATACTATCTTCAGCAGGTACGCATAGCTTCATCATGAAACCTCACACTTTCAATTTAGTAAAGTAAAATAAATAAACAATCATGGGAATCTTATTGTACAATTTTCATTTAGCCATCTCAAATTCATTAAATTTTAAAAAGCCCCTTTCACCAAGCTTTCCTCTTCACCAGGTACGAGTAGTTTCATCAACCAAACGCAACTTCAGAGCATCCTTGAAGATGTCTCAGTCTCAGTCTCAGCCTCAGCCTCAGCCTCAGTCTTCCCAGAACCCAGGTAACAAATTCCATCAACCCATTTATCTATAACATGTTTTAATTGAAGCAAGTGAAGACATTGCTGCTGTGTCCTCGGAGCTGATGGTACTTCAGTGAAAATGAAATTTTTATTTAAATGGATTTTTAAGATAAGGGCTAACTTGTTTATCTGTAAGAAAAAATTGGTAACTTGTAATGTATATTAACTTATTCTTCTTATGTGCTAACTGTTGATTAGTCCACAGGGAGATGGAATAGTCGTAGATTTTGTGTGTTGACATATATGTAAATGAAAAATAGGATATTTTCTTTATAAAGTATGTTGATTTTATGCTTCATTTGAGTTTATAATTCTTCAGTTGAATTAAACCATTTTTTTTTTCAGTAAAGCAGCATAAACTTGTAATTCCAAACAAGCATGGTGAAAAGCTTGTAGGCATATTACATGACACTGGATCTACTGAAATTGTAATAGTTTGCCATGGTTTCCGATCCACTAAGGTTAGTGATTCTAAAATTTGAAGTCAGCTTTATTTATATATTTGTTAATAAATAATTGTTTTTGGTTTGATCAAGTTGTAAAGTCCTCTTCTAATAATTTAAAGGGCTCAACCTTTAAGAATTGCTTTATACCATTTATTCTCTAAAACTAGTTGTTGATCATTCTTTCATGGAATTTGACTTAAAATAGAAATGTGTGAAAAACTTTATCCACGTTCTAGAAACATTTCCTTAACTTAAAGAAGTTTATGAGTTTAAGCTTATACCTCAGTAATTCTGTCATGGTATTTTCAATCAAATTTCTGAACTATAGGCTTACATTCAGGAAGGGGACCAAAATGCTCGATTAGCATGGTTGTGAGTGAAGTTTGACAGTTTTTTCTTTTCCATCTCCAGGAAGATACTACTATGGTGAACCTTGCTGTTACCTTAGCAAATGAAGGAATTAGCGCCTTCCGTTTTGACTTTGCTGGAAATGGGTAAGTGGTGCCTTGACAGGAAGTAAAAATGTGACTTTTGAAACTTCTAAGCTTTTCATTCTGCGTGCCACTTTTTACTTGAAGTGTTTTTGGACATAGGCCACTGCATTATGTAGAGTTTGCTGTGTGGAATTGTCTGTTTGGTAATGGAGCATATAGAGAATTCATAATAGTAAATGCTTTAACTGTCATGGCGTATGTAGCAAAATCAATGAGGCTGCAAATGAAGAAACTATTAATGTGTATATGATTCTGACAGCAAGATAACATTTAATTGCATTTTCATTTCTGTCATGTTAATTTTCTCTGGTTTAATGTCTGGTATTGATCAAGTTCCTAATGTCAGCCTTGGGTATTCTGCACCCGGTCAGTATGTTTTGTTGATTTAGTTCAAACACTATGCTTTCCAGGGAAAGTGAAGGTTCATTTGCGTATGCAAATTATTGGAGAGAGGCTGATGATTTACGTGCTGTAATCCAATACTTTTGTGGAGCAAATCGTGTAATAAGTGCGATTCTTGGGCATAGTAAAGGTGTGCTAAAAATTCTGAGTAATTAATTCATATACAATGAAAATCGTATGAAATTTTTTGAATGAGAATAAAGTTTATGGATCTAGTACCTAATATATGCAAGACTGCAACTGCTCTCCAGACTATAAGGGATTCCGCTTAACACTAAGGTGTCTTTTATTTGGATTTTTATCCATAAAACATTTATCTTCGCTTAGAATCAGTAGTGACTTTTAGCCTTCATCATTTCATTGGATGTGGCTTTATTGAGCTCAAATGATATCTATTGACATGCCTAAACATTTGCTTTGAGTTTGAGAAGACCTTAGAGATTGGACCATTTATAAATTGGTGACACTTATCATCTTTGACCTGTTCTATGTGTTTGTTATTTTGCATAGATAGTAGGCATGATTTTTATTTCTTCATTGTCTACTGATATGTTTTCTGCAGTTGCCTAGTTTTTGTTACGTTGTGGGTGTCTGTTTGGTCCTCGTTTCCAACGGGTCCTGACATTGGTAACACCTGGGTCCATATGAATTAGGTTTTTGCCTACTCTTAAAGGCTCTGCACCTTTTAGGGTTCCCACTCTCCTTGGAATATGAAGGAAAACATAAATCAAAGGAATTTCTTTGTCTGTGGCTTAAGATGTCTTCACACTTAATTGGTTAAGTTTTCCACTTTTCCCATAATATCTCCTTTCTGTTCCATTTTTCTATGCCAAAAATTGGGGTAAAAAATAGCTAAAGAACTTGGAGAACACATGGGTTTTGATAATGAACTTGTGAGTATTGGTGCTTTTTCCATATTTATTTTAACTTACCAAATATACAGAACTTGAACAAGTGGAAGACAATGAAGATATTGGTGGTTACTAGTATTGATGCATACCATTGGTGATAGCAGTAGTGGTAAGATGGTAGTACTGTGGCAGCCTGCTGAAGTTTTGATAATTATCTTGTGAGAGTATGTGGGTATATTGGGAGTTGTGGAAGCAGTAATGATGCTTGGTCACTGTATTAATGCTGACATACCACTTGAGGTGGCGATGGGCCCAATGGCTAGTTGCTCTCAGTGCCACTAGTTCAACATTTTAATCTTTTCAAAATCTTTTTTCAGTTCTTTTATTTTGTTCTTTGAACTGATTTTCTACGTCTTTGCATATTCCTTAATAGAAAAATGTCATGTCATACATCTTCGTTTTTCTCAAATAACATTTGATTTGGCATAAATGTCCAAATATTCTGTGGAACGTGCCATATTTTGGCATTTTTGGGATTTGAAATCTTTATATGACAGTTCTGTCAGAATTGCATTACGAATTCATAAACATTTAAATCTCCATATGTTATATATACATGCTAAGCCTAGCCTTGAGAAGTTAGGTTGAATAAGAGTAAAAGTCTGAATCTAATGATAATAACATAATCTTCAAAAAAAAAAGGGGCAAGTTTTGTTTGCATTTGAAAATTGGAATCGGTGGTACCATGACATAGTAGTGCTGTATCTGTTAATTAGCTTTCTTCCTATTCCATTCTTTTCTGTATGCAGATTTAAAGGTTTATTCCTATAATTATGTTTTCTTTATTGAAGCCACATTACTGATTAACGTAATTGTAGGAGGCGGTGTTGTGCTTCTATATGCTTCTAAGTATCATGATATTCACAATGTTGTCAATCTTTCTGGCCGTTATGACATGAGGGGAGGCATTGAAGAACGCTTGGGGAAGGACATTATGGAAAGAATTGAGCAGGATGGGTTCATTGATGTTAAGAATTCCACAGGTAATTGATTAGTGTGTTCCAACATGTTTTTGGATTCTTTGGTTTAGAGTCTTCATGTGATTGAATAATCAGTTTCTTTGGTGCTTTTTTATTTTGCATCCTATAGATACTTGCTCTATTTTGTATTCTAAAAATTTGCCTAAAATATTGTTGACAAGGCCAAGGTCCCAAATTACCCCAAATTTTCTGTTCCCTTTTATTCCCTTCTGAGAATCTAGAATAGAGAGTGATGTCATGTTCATGACAATGCATACCTTTCCGCTTGCAATTGTATGTTTAGTTCAGTAACAGTTTCTTGACAAATACATGCACAAAGAATAGAGTTGGCATCATTTACACTTTACTGTTGTATGCAGGAAGTGTTGAATATTGTGTTACCAAAGAAAGTATGATGGACCGTCTTAATACAAACATGCATGAAGCGTGTCTTCAGATTGACAAGGAATGCAGGTGAAAGAATAAAATTCAATCATCTGAATGTTTCGCTGTTCATGCATTTTTGCTTGACTAAGCTTAAAATGTGTTAGAAGACCGTATAATGTTCTTCAAATATTGATACGGTAAGCAATTTCTGAAAATATATCTTGTGTTAATACGGATAGATTACAGCTCCAGGAAGATGAAGCCATCATATTTTACTTTCTAGTGGAGAAACATTATTTTTTTACTGTCTATTTACTTGGAGTTCGAATTTCCTTTTCCTGATCAGAAGAAAAGATCTTTTGCTTGGTCAAATAAGTACTGTTCAATTGTAGACATCCACTTATTGATTGTCATTGTTTAACATTGCCATCTCTGGAATCTGCAAAATAAGCCCGTGCATCAGAAGTTACAGACTCATTTAGATTATGCTATGAAGAATGCCATTGAATTATTATCAAATAATAATAATGATTAAAAGCAACCTAAGATTTGGCTGTTTCCCTTTTTTCATCTGCATATTTTGCTTTGCAATTTGGAAACTGCCCTTGAATGCGCCTATGGGTGTAAAGTTATTACTGTGTTAATTTCCTTCTACAGCTAATTGTTTGCCAATTATATCGATGCAACTTTTGCAATTTAAGAGTAATGCTTTATTTTCACATGTATTAATGTGCATGGTGTATATACTAACTGTTGATCTACCTATATATGTACATACAGGGTCTTGACAGTCCATGGATCAGCTGACACAATTATCCCTGTTCAAGATGCGCACGAGTTTGCCAAGATTATACCAAACCACAAATTGCATATTGTAGAAGGAGCCAATCATGGATACACTAAACATCAAGCTGAACTAGCATCAGTTGTTCTGAATTTCATAAAAGAAGGTCTGAAGCAGAATTAGCATAAACCTATCCATCCAGGTGCATTATGTACCCATATGCTTACAAAAAGTTGATTGTTTCAGATATTGAGTTTATTAAACTTGAACCTTCTGACACAATTATATGATGCAGATGCCTGATGAAACCCGGTTTTAGTGCTCAAGTTAAAGCGAGCAGGGAAGTATCATAAATTGAACATGTGATCTGAAGCACTCCCTGCAAGACTGTTTCGTTTCATTTAGTGACATGTTCTATATTTTGGACTTGTGGATTAAAATTGTTGAATTTTAATAATTCATGAATATATGATGGGAGAATTATTAAAAAGTATATTTAAAATGTAACCAATAAGGAAGCAACATCAAACTTGGGTTTCTATATTCACATGATTGTGGTAAAGATTCTTTTTGCCAACTCTAGTTTTCAGCTAAGTTATCATTCTGCATTACTAAATCCTGTGGCATTGTTAAATTTCCATTATTTACTGGCACACCGGAGGTTCCTTATCGCCTACAAAATTGTTGTTTTGGTCATTGCAGAAACTTGTATCTGAAGGTTAAAGTCAGAAACATAATTTGATTCCCATAACGCTGTATTGCAGGCTATTCAGACGATACATATTTTTGCCTTGAATTGCTCCCTTACTTGAAAATCGGTAAACATCAGTGAAGACTCATGGTGGATATCTTCACCGGAAGAGAGTCCTGGTGAAACAAAACACCAAATTCCTTGACGATATATTATATAATGAACAACATCAAGATCCTCATCATACCAATACATATATGGTATCTTTTGGAGCATATAGGCTGGAGAGAATTATGACAGATCTTGGCCTAAATTCCTAACCAAACGGTATTAAAATCAAACAATCCCTTGCCAACACTCCTTGTTCCAGCCTCAATGATATCAAAACAAACAGCCAAGTAAAAGCCATCTAATTAAAATTAGTACATCTAAACCAAAAAGATACCAAAAAATCATAATGTCCTTCACGAGACATAGAACCAATTTTATTATCTTGGAAGGTTCAATTTCTCTCGATACCACTTCAACAGCTGAGGAGCTTCCTTTGTATAGCAAGTCCGCAGACTTCTTCAGGAATAACTTTTCTGAAGTCTTAAATAATGCAGACAAAAGATTTTTAATCAAATCTTTCGACAACAGAACTTGAGCAACTCTACCCCTGGGAACAATTCTTTTCTCAAAAGTTCAAGAGTATATTTCCAGGGCTTCTGGCAATAAAAGAAGATTCACAGCCCAATCTACAGACAAAGTAATCCATGATCGCTGTAATCTCTTACTCAGATGCCACCGTATACCATGGATGCTTCCTAAATACTTCAAAAATCACTTTCTCAGACCGACCCCGTTTCTTATAAACATCAACCTTTCTATCCCATGTCGATTTGTTCATTGACCCTAATATATAAAATGCAAAACAAAAACTCGTCTTTGAAGGATTAAACCCCGTTCCTTTCACCTTCTCCACAGTCACCTTAAACATATCTGAATTTGTCATAAATGCTCGCTCTGGGCTGGCTACGAAGCAACAGAATTATACTGGATTCCGGCACTGCATTTTTCGCTAAACGTTAACATTATGTACCACATAAGTTTCAAGATTATTTAAGAGCATACGCGGGTAGCGTTTAACCACTTCAATGGCACTCTCATCTGACTTGAGCAAGTCTTTCAAGAAATTGAAATGAGGGATTATATGTTCCTCTAAGCTTCTCAATAAAATAGATGGCTGATCACGAAAGGTTTAGGCAGGATCAGGGACTGAAAAGCCTTTGGAGTAAAAGAACTCGAGTTTGGGCAAAAGGGATTTCTCAGGATTGGAATAAAGCAATCCTGGGGATCTCTTAACTAAGGCTGAAACTTGGGGTTTCGAGAAGCCATAGTCCTGGAAAAAACTGAGGACTGAATCAGGTTCTTGTGGGGTTTTAGAATGAACATATTTAGAAACCCATAAACCAGATTCTAAAGACAACCCACACGAATTTACAAGATATGAAATTGCATATGAGTGTTGGTTTGGATTGGTTGAGATGCTTTCTACAGATAAATGTTTAGAAGGGATCTTCGGAAGACAATGAAGTTTAAGAATTGACCTGATTGAGATGCTGCGACTAGTATACAGGTGTTTGGTTCCGGACACCCTGCATTTTTTTAAGGAACCAGAGCCGGAACTTGTAACAATGGTTTCGGTTTTGGCTGTGGATATCCTATAAAATTTGTTACCCCTCAAAAGTTTTTAAAATAATAAAAAAACCCTTAAAAACTTACAAATACCCCCTGGTAGGGGTGTTCAAAAGAACCGGTTGAAACCGAAACCAACGGGTACCCTGAGTTTGGTTCCGGTTCCTACCCAGAACCAATCGTCAATGGGTAGGTTCTGGTTCCAAATTTTTGGAACCGTTACTGTGCGGTTCCGGTTCTGATTCTTATAGTTAGGAACTGGAACCGGAACCAGGAACCAGGAACCGAGACTAATATAAAATAAAATTAAAGATTAGGGGGGTTAATAAAAACTTTTGTAGAAAAAGTAATGTGAATACATTTATATTTATATTTCATAACATTTAAAGTAAATTGGTTTGACTTTTGAGAATCTACCTTTACAAAGTAATGGAGTTTGTAATTTTGAATTTGTAGTTCGTAATTTTATTTTTGTTAACAAGTGCCAGGTGGGGGGGTATTTGTAAGTTTTTAAGGGTTTTTTTTGCAATTTTAAAAACTTTTGGGAGGTCATGTAATTTTACAGGGTATCCAGAACCGAAACCGGAACCGTTGTTACAGGTTCTGGTTCTGGGTACCTAGGAACCGAAACCCTCGGTTCCGGTTCTGATTCCAAATTTCAAGGAACCGTCGGTTTCGATTCCTTCAAAAAGTGCAGGATACCCGGAACCGAACACCCCTACCACCTGGAACTTGTTAACAAAAATAAAATTACAAATTATAAATTCAAAATTACAAACTCCATTACTTTGTAAAGGTAGATTCTTAAAAGTCAAACCAATTTACTTTAAATATTATGAAATATAAATATAAATGTATTCACGTTACTTTTTCTACAAAAGTTTTTATTAACCCCTCAACTTTTTAATTTTATTTTATATTAGTCTCGGTTTCGGTTCCTAACTATAGGAACCAGAACCATAACTGCACAGTAACAGTACCAAAAATTTAGAACGGGAACCTACCCGTTGACGGCCGGTTCCTGGTAGGAACCGAAACCAAACCCTGGGTACCCACCGGTTCTGGTTCCAATCGGTTCTTTTGAACACCCCTAGTGACTATCTTGGAGAATGACATGACTTTGCCCCAAAAAAAGAAAGTTAGAGAAAAGAATTTATCATTTATCACCCTTTTTTTTTCTTTTTTTTTTGAGAAGTTTTAAAATATGGATCGAGTATAAAGTTCCACCAGAGAAAAACAAAACTCTCTGGCCCTCTTAATTACCCAAATAAACTAGGGTGAACAGTTTTGGGTATCCTACGCATTTTGGGGGAATCGGAACTGGAACCTACAGGTTCCTAGGAAAAGAAACCAGAACCGGAATTGACAAGTTCCGGTTCTTTAATTCTTGGAACTGGAGCCTACTATGCAGGTTCTGGTTACTTACTCGGGTACCCTATACAAAATCAATTACCCCGTATTAGTTTAAAAAATGACAAACACATCTTAAAATTTTACAAATAGACCCCTGACAAATTAAGCAAACCTTAAAATTATAAATATATATATTTTACAAAGTATAGTTATGGAATTAATTTTGGGAATTAAATTTTAGTAAACTTTATTATCCAAAAATACAAATATTATAATTACTAGAGTGAAAATAAAGTTAAATTAATATTAATTTTAAATTTATGGCAAAAGAATAAAATAAAATATTAATATTGAATTCTTAATTAAATAATTAGTATAACTCTAACTTTAAGTTTGTTTAATGATTTCTTAATATATCGTGACTTAGGAGACATGTGTTGTCATACTATAATGTACTAATTATTTAATTAAGTAATGTAATAATTTAGTAAATTATTAATGTTTAATGTTATAATTAATTAAATAATCATATTATAAATCTATAATGTAATGTTATAATTAATTAAGTAATCATCTTATAATGTAATGTTATAATTAATTAATTTTTTAATCATTTAATTAGGTAATGTATTAATGTGATAAATTACTAATATTTACAATATAATGCTATAATTAATTAAGTACTATAATGTAATGTTATAATCAATTAAACTTCTAATCATTTAATTAAATAATATACTAATGTAGTAAAATATTATGTTTATAATGTAATGTTATAATTAATTAATAATTAGGTAATCATTTAACTAATAATGTACTAATGTTTATCAATTTATCATGTATAATTAATTAATTACTAATCTATTATAGATATACTTAAAACTTGATAATTGAAGTAAATAACTAAATATTATTCAATGAAATATATTATTTTATTAAAAAATAATTTTTTTTAATAACATTAAAACACTTTTAATTGGATCCTAATTTCAATTATAATTTGAGTAATATTATACTTACAAAGAAATTTTACAAAAATCTTCATACAAAGTGATGTGATAAAAATGAATGGAATAGTAAATTTAATGAGTTTGACTTTTTGTTTCACTCTTCCATTCATTTTTTGCCATCTCACTTTGTATGGAAATCTTTGTAAATATAGTATTATTGTTATAATTTATACACTTAATTAATCAAAACTTTAATCTTATAATATATTAAAGTTTTTTATAAGGTGAAGTATATATGTATAATTAATTGTATATATATTTGATTAGGTTATTGTTATTGTTACACTATAATTTTTTAGAATAAAACTATGTGCACTAACCAATGGGTACTAATTCAAGTACTAACATTGGAAATTTGAAATTCCCTCCAAAAAAAATTTCAAATTTCCAATATTAGTACTTGAATTAGTACACATTGGTTAGTGCACATAGCATTACTCAATTTTTTATATAACATTTCATCTCATTTGGTCATTTAAAATTTTTTATATGTAAAATTACAGACCCCCAATTCTTTGCTAATACTTTATTTAAATCTAAGTTCCAATACAGGTTCCTACTCGGATATCCGAACTCGATTCCAAGACAGGTTCCATTCAAGGTACTCGGGCAAGTACCCACCAAGGTACTCATTTTAGGTTCCCATCACAAGTTCCAATTTTGGTTTTGGTTCCTGCACAAATAGGAACCGGAACCGAAACCGTATAGTAACGATTCCAAAAAGTTAGAATCGAAACCTACCCGTATAGTGTCAGTTCTGGGTAGGTTTCGGTTTCGGTTCTACCCGTTACCCATGCTTACCCATAAAAAAAAACTCTCTGGCCCTCGCTATACAGAGGGTTCAAGTATCTCACCACTCACCTGTGAGAGTTAGATGGAAAAAATTATGGACAACCCCAATGTTTCGATCAAATCATTTAAACTTGTAACTTAAAAAAAAAATATCAACTTCATCTCAGAATTTAAGGGCAGAAAGTTAAGGTTACCTTCATCTAAGAATTTAAGGGCAGAAAGTTAAGGTTACATTACCTTACCAAGAATTTAATGCGGTAAGTTAAATGTCCAATGATTTCACATTATTTGAAATTAAAAAATTTAAGAAGGCTAACATTACTCATTTGCATTTTTCAATTTTCATCATAATCTACTCTTATGACTAAATAAGTGCATAATGCTGATTCACCTAACTAAAACCTGCATGTTCATGTGATTCAGTTAAGTAAAAATGGTATGTTCATGTGATTTTTCCTTCGTATTACCTTGTAAATTGAAATATTTTATAATTTTATTATATATTGTTTAAAAATGGAGAAACTTCCAATACTCAATGATGTAAGATTACAAATTCCGGACTCAATTTCTCATGAGAACATTTCAGCGAAGGATTAACATTATAGCCATCTGCATTGTCATAAAAAATACAACACTGATTTGAAAAAACAAAAGTTGGTATATGCCTAGTTAAGGATATTACAACATGGGTCATGGGTATAAGTATGCCACATATAAACGAGAAAACTGTCCCTAACTATCTACATCAATGACCCAGGATAATCAATTATGTTAAGGAAGAACCTATTCTTTGCTCTCATCTCATCCATTTCTGGGTTGCTTGAACCTTTCTCTAAGTATCTTCAATGCTTGATCCCTAAGCTTCAAGCAGGTGCAAGAATTGATCTTTGCTACAAGAACTCATTTTGGTTTATTGCTAATCTCACTGCCTTGCGCTGTCATATGTCTGAAGATGTCTCTTCGCCTTCGTCCTGATTTTCAAAAGACTATTAGTTGCAGCCTCACTTAGCTCAGAGGATTCACTCTTAATATCTAAGGCTTGACAGGAAGACATCCCAGTATAAATAAGTACTTAGAGAATCAGAAATTATAGGAGACAGCAGTTTTCATAACACAAACAAAGCTTCAAACAGTACTAGACTCCGAATTAATAAGAAATAGCTAATAATGAAAGAGAGAATTGCAAGTTATAATGGCAATTATTAGCTTAGTGTCATTCAGAGGTGAGAAGAGTCCATACTGAAGTAAAAATAAGGTGTGAGGTGTTTTCTATAAATTCTAACCAACACAGTAGTGGTCTTACTCCACATAGGAATCTTAAATGATTTACCTCTTCAGTGTCATCATCTGAAAAGCAAGCATCATCTAATCTTGAGTAGAAGCTTTTCCAGACATCAATTGTCTTGCCAGATTTCATGTCTTCCTGAAGCAACAAGAATAAACAAATAAAAATTTAAGCAAGCTGGTTGTCCAAAATTACCCCTTTAGAATACCGCCACATAAATACATATGAAAAGCAAAAGGAAAGATATCATACTAGTTCAGACTTCACCAACTCAATTCTCTCTTCTAAGTCCAAGACATGGTGTTTTAATGCCTGTGGAAATAAGAGGAAACAGATCAGATGATAAAATGAAAAATGCTTTTCAATTTGAGAAGAAAAATCAATACACTGAGAACAATTTTTAATATTACCTCACGTCTCTGAAGTTCAACTGACCGAGCTAATGCCTGCCTTTTTGTCAACAAGTTCTGGGGTCTCAGTTTAATAGGGCTTATATAGTTCTTCCCACGATAGACAATAATTGCATATCCTTTGGTGGTTTTATCCAAAGATACCAGCACTCCACCACTCTCAGCCTCTAAAGAAATTGCAATCTGCTTGACTTGTGCAAAACTTTTTCCTTTGACAATTATTTTCACCAATTCCCGGAACTTCCAGTGCAAGTGCATGTTCTCTATAGTACCATCATAAACACCTCGCCTCCCTGGAACAGAAAAGACATGCATATCTTTTACAGTTCTCCTTTGCAACATTAAGTAAAATCAAGGTGGCAATTCTTACCTAGAAGTAAGTAGGGTTTCATACTCAGACCCATTTTACGGAATAAAAATCTCTCCTCATTGCTTATGGTTTCCAAGTCAGAGGGAAGCTCTGCTGGGTCAAGATTCTCCTGTACTTTTGCTAGAGCCATCTCAGCCCTTCTCAATTTCCTTTTTGCCTATGACCATCAAGAGTTACAAATACATCATGATTCAAAAGTGCTAAAGTAAGATTCTGAGCATCAGAATAGTTCTAGTAGAAAATAACCAAGTCCATTTGCAACTTACAAGCACTAGTTTCTTCTTAAGATATTTGAATAATACAGAATGTCTAGTCAAAGCTGAATCTCTCAGCATTTGCTCCACATCTTTACTACTAGGTTGGTCTCCCCATCGAGAGGTCGCCGCCAAGGTTTCAGCAAGGGTGCCAGCAACCAATGGGACATTAGGAGCTTTGACCTTTGACTCAATCAAGGCCAAGGCATTCTGTCGTGCTTGTTCTTCCTCATCTTGTCAAATATTTGTTAGTTTCAACCTCTCTTTGAATGCCTCCGTAACAACAGGTGGCAGGAAATCATTACCCCTATAAAAGACAATGTAATCCTTGTTTCTGGAAAGTAGTGTTCCCCCAGTCAATTTCTGCGTGCACGAGCCAAAAACATAGCACTAAGAATTATAGACAGTTGGACCAGGAAAGCTGCTAAAGAAGAAAATTCAATCCAAGCCTCTTAAAATATAGTCACTGGGATGAAGTAGACAATGAATTTAATTAAAGCAACTCTGCTCTATAACACTTGACACTTCAACATTTTTCTCATTGAGCATAGCAAAAATTAAGAAATTTATTTTAAATGCTCTACATTCAAAAGGCAATACTGTTGTCATATCTCACCTTGAGTTCCTCTGCCATCCTCTCATTACTTGTATTCAGTACACCACGTTTTATTGCTATCTTTGCAATAGCATTCTTTTCCCATAGCTTTACCATTGCCTGAGCTAGGCCTTGTAGTTGTCTGTTCCTTCCTAGGAAAATTAAATAAAAACAAAGCCCTTAAGAATGCACAATTTGCTGAACATTACAATCATATACAATAGATTTGACATACCAAGGGCAAAATGTGGAGGCATTTTTCTTGCAAGCCTACGAAACGTCGTCACCTCATTATCTCTTAAAGACTGCCTTATGCCATAAGGGAGAAGTCTGAATGGTGGTATCTATCCAGGAACCACAGGAGGAAGCAAGTCTGCATCTACAGGCAACGGCCCACTGCCAGGCCAATCTGTAAACCGCGGACCCAGCTCATCTAACAAATAGTTGAATTCGGTTAAGTCCATAAGTTCTTCCTCAGAAAGATTCTGCAAATACTTTGCAGAAGGTATAAATGATTCCGTAGACCCAACCGAATTGTTCTCTCCTGCATTATGCATGAAATTACTCATAACATTATCTGAGCGAAGCATCTGATTTTGTTTTGTAAATGATTGTACACAAGGAAGTTTGTAGGCCATTCCCCTGAACAAAACTACTGAGCTGCCTGATCTCCATATAACCAAACCCCCAGTTCTCCTCTGATCAAGCATGAAACACATTTCAAGTAAACATCAAGTTCAATCAATTTGACAAACACCTAACAAACAAAACGAAAACATTAAAATGTCAATTACCAACGCTGACCTCCAAAATCTCATGAGTCCTCTTCATGTTAAGCGAATGAGGCTCTTCGAACTTTAGTTTCACAACCTCATCGACCTTCCACTTCTCATGAATACTATCCACCAATGCCTGCGTAATCCCAGCGCTCTTGACTTTGATCCTCTCCAGCATTCTCAAAGAAACATTTCTAAGTCTCCGCAATTCGTGCTCAGGGATCATTCTCTCCGCCAACTCCGTGTTGTTTCTCCTCCTCTTATCTCCCTCGTTATCCGTATCTCTCCTCCATGGTGCCCTATTTGAACTACAATTCTCTCCACTCTCCTTTAGCCCTTCGTTCACAGAAGAGACGCCGTTTAAACCCCCGACAACTGTTTTTGGCTTGCTACTTGGAAACTCAATACGTTTTTCCTCAATTCTATCATCAATTTTAATTTCTTCAACCCATTTAACTTCATTATCCAATTTATTGACTTCTTTAACAGCATTACTTACAAGAGACCCATCAACATTTTCTTCCTTTTTAGTACCAATTCGTGAGATTTTAGGTTGAGAATAATTTCCATGATCCCAAGGAGCTGAAACAAAACTTCTGGGCAAAGCAGAACTCACCAGGACACTCACTGATGACGCCACATCAGTTTCTGCAACACCAAAAGACTGCGGGGTTTTCAATTCTTCTACTTCCTCTTCCTCTTCCTCTATCTCTAGTTCTTGGTCTTGTTCTTTTTCTTGTTCTTGCCATGGAAACTTCTCTCTTGGTGAACTTATTTTCGAAGACCATTTATGGCGAATTTGCTGGAAGAAGCTTGGTTTGAGCTTCTTCTTGGTCCTCATTGTCTCGGCTTGAGCTTGAATTACATGATGAGCACAACAAGTTGCAATTCTAAAGGTTTTTGAACAGTTTGAGGAATGGGTTTGGGGTTGAGGAAGAAGAGGATGCAGAGAATAATATTTGGCTTGAAGCGCCATAGCCATAGTGATGATAATCATTAATCAATACAAATTATCTTGTTTCACTTTGATATAGGTTCGCTTCCACAGTGACTTTGTTACAGTGTCCACTTCAATAATTACACGTGTAATGTTTATATTCACCTGCCTATATAGATAACGAGCCAAATTAAATAGTAATATCATCACGTTCATTAAGAGCAATTAAATTTTGATTGGATCCAATAAGTTTAGAGATTAGAGTTAAATATCTATTTAATTGATGTTGTAGGGAACTCGATACTAAATCTATAACGAAGGAATGTATGGTGATGTTACGAATCTTAACCTTAAAGGGTTGGTTTGACAGTTAACATCTTCCCTTCTTTGAATTCTTAAGTTTAAACTTTAGGAATATTTATCACAATAACATTATGGTTTACCTGATTTTTTGGGTTTATAAGGTGTTTAATTGATTTCGAAGATTAATTGAAGTATGCACAAACAAATTCAAATACCTCGATTAAAAAAAAAAAAGGGATCTTTCTCCCTTACTTGTGTGTGGCCAAGATATTGCTTAACCTTGATACTGACACTATTATGTAATCAAAAACCTCCCAATGCAGTTGTTGCGGAACATCTTCATCTACTATAACTTTATGCCGTCTGCAATTCATGATAAAAAAAAAAAAAAAAAAAAACAATATTTTGATTGAGAATATAAAAGAAGGAGAATCAAAGTGTATTCAACCAAAAAAATTGCGATATTTGGAGACACCTACTTGTTTCAGCTCCTGCAAAAGAATAAAGTGTCCTCATATTTTTGCATTCTTAAGTTGTGTAAAAATACGAGTTGAATTGATCCGAGGATAGTTCACTCACTCCGCTTGGCCTGGAATGAATGGAAGGACATATGTTAGAATTTTAATTTAATTAAAATTATATATTTGGTCCTGCAGTTCTTATTAAAATGTTGTTTTAATAAATAGATAACTATGATAGTTGTCTTTGATGGAAAGACGATTGCATATATAATGAGACAATAAGTACTTATTGTCAAGGGCTGAGATATATTTGGATTAATCTTACCACATTATTAGGAGTTGTTAGACATGGGCTATTATTTCTCATTTGTTTGTTCTGTTAGGCTATACAATAGCCAAGTTTGTTCTTCATAAACATGAATTTTCTCTTAAGTTCTATATCCTTTTGTAAGTCTTTTTTTTGGTTCCTAACGTCTGGTTTCGAGGCCACATCGCAGGGCCTAGTTAAATTAGAAGCTGCAGTCTTCTACATGTGTAGTAATCGCAGTATGATGACAAAGAGTTCATTTGTTCAGCCAATAGTTCCAAAATTTGATGGGCACTATGATCATGGAAAATTTCTTGCCATCAAAGGAGTACTGGGGCTTGGTGGAGAATGGGATTCCTATAGCAGCAGAAGGTGTTGTTCTCACGGATGCCCAAAAAAACAACATTGAAGATCAGAAGTTGAAAAATCTGAAAGCAAAGAACTATCTCTTTCAAGCACTAGATCATTCGATCCTAGAGACAATTCTCAACAAAGATACAACGAAGAACATATGGGACTCTTTGAAGCAAAAATATCAAGGTACAACTTGAGTTAAGCTTGTACACTTGCAAGCTCTCTAGAAGGAGTTTGAAACTCTCCACAAGCAGGTAGGAGAGTCTGTGAATGAGTATTTTGCTCAGACTCTTACCATAGCTAACAAGATGAAAGCAAATGGTGAGACTAAGGGAGATGCTACTATCATTGAAAAAAATTTGAGATCCATGACTCCTAAGTTTGCCTATGTTATGTGTTCCATTGAGGAGTCTATAGATACAAACACCTTAACCATTGATGAGTTGCAAAACAGCCTGCTTGTGCATGAACAACACATGAATTCTCATGTTGAAGAAGTACACGCCTTGTAGATTACTCATGATAATCAATTTGCAGGAAGAGGTCGCAACCATGGTAGTTTTAGAGGAAGGGGAAGGGGAAAAGGTAGACAAACCTTCGACAAGGCCGAAGTGGAGTGCTATAATTGTCACAAGCTAGGACATTTTCAATGGGAATGTCCAAGCAAGGAGAAAGAGGTCCACTATGAAGAGACTGAAGAAGAAATGTTGTTAATGGCGTACATGGATATGGATAAGGCCAATAGAGAAGATATGTGGTTCCTTGACTCGGGATGTAACAATCATATGTGTGGGAAGAAGGAATACTTCTCGGATTTTGATGAAAGCTTCAAAGATTATGTGAGGCTAGGGAATAACTCAAACATGGCCATACTAGGAAAGGGTAATGTACTACTGCAGGTGAATGGAATAGCATAGATCATCACAAAAGTATTTTATGTGCCAGAGCTAAAGAACAATTTGCTTAATATTGGGCAATTGCAAGAAAAGGGCTTGCCATTCTGTTTCAACATGGAAAGTGTAAGGTGTTTCATCCCGAGAGAGGCTTAATCATGGAGCCAAAGATGTCTTCGAATCGAATGTTCATACTGCATGTTATATCTTAGCCTAAAGCATCTGCTTGTTTTAATACAATTGCAGAAGACATGGTGCAACTTTGGCACTATAGATTTGGACATTTGAGCTTTAAGGGCTTAAAGACTCTTAAGCAGAGGAAGATGGTGAATGGTTTACCACAATTTAAGCCTTCCTCAAGGTTATACAAGGATTGCATGTAAAACAACTATCTTAATAGCAATTTTATCAATTCCATAAATGGCAAAGAATCAACAATATAATCATATTTCTATGCCCTAAAATTGCATAATCTTAAATCCCAAAAATCAGAAACTTTGATGCATTTTCACTATTTATAAAACCAATAAAACATACCTGAATCCATGTGTAATCTTTAAATGAGATTGTGAAAGAAGACATGTATATCTCTCCCTTTGTTCCCTTATTATCAATCTCTTCTTTTGATGGATAAAGAAAAATATATGTAATGAATTAATTTGGGAATAGAGAGAGAAGACCTCTTTTATATGGCAGTTCAAAAACTCCCAAACTGCAATTATTTAATTAACTACAGTAACCTCTCCATCAAAGGTAAATGACCATCATGCCCTTCAGTTAATTTAATTATTTCAAAACAACTATATCATAAAATTAATACATGGACCACCTTATGAGAAATGAAAAATATTTCTAACATTCTCCCACTTGGTCCATGAAAAAATAAATAACTTTATAGTTTAGAAATAATACATAATGTGTACACACTAATAATTAACCAAAAAGGCCATTTCTTAAAATGGTCAAGCATATAAACATTATTGAGCAAGAACTCATAAGGATCATGACGGTTGTATGTCATTGAATTAACACAATCCCTTCCATGTATCACATTATAAATTCTATACCCAGAATAATCTATAATGATTCTTAATGGTCCAACAATAATGTCCTTATCAAGGACAAATTATGTCATCTTTATCATTTATGTATACCAAACAACATAATATAAAGAAACACACAACAAAATAATTTATATGAATCAGAAACAACACATCAAGAGCTCAGAGTGTCCAAAACACGAGTAGCATAATGTAAATCAAGAAACATATACAACACATCATAAATCAGTCATGACGGGCAATAATACTCATCCTTTCAACATGCTCACTATAGGTCTTAGGTGACAACCCTTTAGTCAACGGATCCGCTATCATAAAATTTGTGCTGATATGCTCAATAGTCACTCTCTGTTTCTGAACTTCTTCTTTAACGGCAAAATATTTCAATTCCATATGTTTAACACCTTTTGAATATTTGTCGTTTTTTAGAGAAGAAAACTACTGCACCATTATCACAATAAACTTTCAGTGGCCTGGCAATACTTTCGACAATCCCAAGCCCTGAAATAAAATTCCGCAGCCATAATCCCTGAATTTTGACCTTAAAGCATGCCACAAATTCAACCTCCATAGTGGAAGCAACAATGACAGATTGCTTCACACTTTTCCATGAAACTGCTCTTCCAGCTAACATAAATACGTACCCAAATGTGGATTTTCTGGTGTCTACACAACCAGCGAAATCTGAATCTGAATATCCAATTACCTCGAGATAATCAGATCTCCTGTAAGTAAGCATATGATCCTTTGTCCCTTGTAAATATCTCAACACTTTCTTTGCAGCTCACCAATGATCCATTTCAGGATTACTCTGATATCTGCCCAGTAAGCCGACCACAAAACTAATGTTTGGTCTGGTACATGTCTGAGCATACATTAAATTTTTGACAACAGATGCATAAGGAATATGGTCCATTTGCTTACGTTCCAATTCAATCTGTGGGCATTGCTTAAGGCTCAACTTATCACCTTTCTGAATTGGAACTAGACTCGCAGAGCATTTATCCATATTGTATCTCTCTAGTACTTTATGGATATAAGCTTTTTGAGACAATCCCATCAATCCTTGTGATCTATCATGAATAATTTCAATTTCAATCACATGGGATGCCTCACCCATATCCTTCATCTCAAAGTTCTTAGAGAGAAACTTCTTGGTTTCATACATCATACCAAGATCATTAGTAACAAGCAAGATTTCATCAACATATAGAATTAGAATTACAAATGCGCTTCCATTGACCTTCAGATATATACACCAATCAACAGTGTTTTCCTTAAATCTGAAAGTGGTAATGGTATTATGAAACTTGAGGTACCACTACTTAGAAGCTTGTTTCGGTCCATATATTGATCTCTTTAATTTACACACCATGTCTTCCTTCCCTTTAATTGGAAGACCATCAGGTTGTTCCATGTACATTTCTTCTTCTAAATTCCCATTCAGAAAGGCAGTTTTCACATCCATTTGATGAAGCTCCATATCATAATGGGCTACCATTGTCATAATAATTCTAAAAGAGTCCTTGGAGGAAACCAGTGAAAAGGTCTCGTTGTAATCAACACCATCTTTCTGAGTAAAACCTTTAACAACAAGTCTAGCCTTGTACCATTCAATATTGCCATTAGAGTCGCGTTTGGTCTTAAAGACCCATTTACACTCGACTGTTCTACAACCTTCACGCAATACTACTAAATCCCAAACTTCGTTGTATTCCATTGATTTTAACTCTTCTTTCATGGCGTCTAACCACTTTGCAGAATTATCACTTTGAAGGGCTTGTGAAAACGAAATTGGATCTGCTTCCATTCCTAAGTCCAATTCCGACTTTTGAAGATAAACCACATTATCATTAGTAATGGCAGATCTCCTTTGTCTTTGAGATCTTCTTAATGTCACTTTTTGTTGTTCATTTACTACTTCATGTGGTTCATCCATTACATGTTCATTGATTGCTACATTATTATGAAGTGTTTGCTCAATTATTTATTGTTCTTGATTGTTATCAGAACGTCTAACAACTACAAGAACCACAGCCTCAATAGAAGCCATAGGCGCAAGAACCTGTACCTTGACTTCTTGAATATTCACTTTACGTGGTTCAACACTCCCACTAGTTTCACCATTTTAATGAACCTTGCATTTCCAGTTTCAACTATTCTTGTACTATGATTAGGACAAGTAAAAACGATACCCTTTAGATTTTTCTGGATAACCAATAAAAAATCCACTAATCGTTCTTGAATCCAGTTTCTTTTCATGTGGATTATAGATTTTGACTTTTGCAGGGCAACCCCGAACATGTAGGTGCCTCAAACTGGGTTTCCTTCCTATCCACAGTTCAAAAGGAGTCTTTGGAACTGCCTTACTAGGAACCCTGTTTAATAAATATACAACAATCTTTAATGCATATATCCACAATGATAAGGGTAACGAGGAGTTACTCAACATAATCCTAACCATATCCATTAACATACGGTTACGTCTTTCTGCAACACCATTTTGTTACGGTGTCCTTGGCATTGTGTATTAAGCACATATGCCTCGACTTTTCAGGAATTTAGCAAATGGACATGGACACTGTCCAGATTCATTGTATCTACCATAATATTCACCACCTCTATATGATCGAACTACTTTCACCTTTCTATCTAATTGCCTCTCAACTTCAGTAATGAATACCTCCAGGATATTAACAGATTGAGATTTCTCACGCAACAAATAGACATATCCATAAGGTGAAAAGTCATCTACAAAAGTGATAAAATAGCTTTCCCCACTAAAAGAAGGTACGTCAAACGGACCACATATATTTGTGTGTATTAGTTCAAGGAGTCTTGTGCTTCTAGTGTCTGCTTTCTTAATTGTGGATGTGGTTTGTTTTCCCTTAATACAATCCACACAAATGCCAAGATCAGTAAAAATCTAAATTTGGTAAAACTTCATTCTTTACTAATCTTTGTATTCTTTCTTTTGATATATGGCCTAAACGTTTATACCATAAATAAGCAGATTTCTCATCTACAGAAGCACGTTTTGTTCCTATACTATGATGCAGGGTCAACAATGTCTCAGCAAATAAACTATCAAGATGTAATTTATACAATCCATCATAAAGCACACCAGAACCAATTAAACAATTATGTTTAAATAAACTGAAACGTCCATTCCCAAATTTAAAAGAATATCCTTCTAAATCAAGTTTAGATAAAAATATTAAATTACAGGATAACTCCGGTACATAAAGAATATTAAACAAATCTAAATGATGTCTAGTACTTAAAATTAAACGATAGGTTCCAACAACTTCAACTCGTGCTTTGACCCGATTTCCCATATATACAAATCTTTCATTGTCGTTTATGGTTTGGGTCATAAGGAATCCCTGCATAGTATTAGAAATATAAGTGGTACATCCAGAATCAATCCACCAAGTATTATAAGGAACTTCTGATGAATATGATTCGAAACATACAAAAGCACTAGGCTTACATTTCTTTTCAAACCATGCCTTACGTTTAAGGCAGTCCCTCATATAGTGTCCAACTTTCTTACAAAAGTGACACTTTTCTTTAGTCTTATCCTTCTTATGGATTTAGGTAGAAGACTCTTCAATCTTCAGTGGCCTTTTGCCCTTTCCATAATTCTTGTTGGATTTCTTTTTAACTCCGGACAAGCCCACAAGATTAACTAAATGAACTCCTTGTTTCTTCAATCTTTCCTCCTCTTGTACCAGCTTAGTTTGAAGCTCAGTCATCATCCATTTATCTTTAATTGTATTATAATTAATTTGACATGGACTAATTTGAGAAGGTAAAGAGTTAATAACAAACTGAACTAGGAAATTTTCGTTCACAGACATTCCCATGTTCCTAATTCTTGCTGCTATATTTGACATCTCAGTCACATGCTCATACATGCTATGAGAACCATCATGTTTCATGGTGGTCAGCCTACTCATTAATGCTCTAGTACGAGACTTGTCAGCGGCCTCAGACTGAGAAGTCTCTTTGGCTAATCTCATAAATTCCCTAGCATATTTTGTGGCAGGAAATGAGGTCTTAATTTCACTTGCTATTGTCATCCGTAAAAACTCCAGGCTTAATCTATTCGATCTCTCCCATTCTTTATGGAAAGACCTCTCCTCATCAGTGCTGTTCTCAGTGAGATCTGTTGGTTTCTCTGTCATGAGTGCAAGCTAGAGATTCTGAATACCCAAATAATACTCGACTTGCTCACTCCACTCATTATAATTGAACTCATTAAACTTAACAACAGATGAGGCATGAAGAGCAGATGCTGCAAAATCAAAATTATGCTTACACATTAATGCTTTGAGTTTTATATCTAATACATAATTTTAGGTTCAGCTATTAAAAATTATTATTATTAAAACATAAATGTATATTGAGAATCTCCTTTGGGAGATATAACGATATACGATAATTAAACTTAATTGATGCAATTTTCTTAATTGGTAATCAAATGTACTTTCATTAGACATGTTCGTTATCTTTGGATATACTAAACACACCCAGTCAAGTACATTAATTAACCACAATTATGTTCATAATTATAGGATTAATTAATCTACCTTTGGGCGATCTTTAAATATCTTATAATTTATGAACTTCAAATTACTTATGTCAACTACATCATGTCATCTCTTTAAAGCATCTAACGATCATGAGTAATTAAATCTAACTTAGTTTGATATCTATAGGATAACCATTCTAATTTGGCCACTTTGGTGACTAACAAATTATACATAATATAGTATCAAACTTAAATAATAACTATAATACTATCCAAGGTCAAAATTGGGTCAATTCGACTTGTTAACCGTTAAATTTGATGGTTGACCGTTAAATTTAATAGTTGAATGTTAACTTTAACGGTTGACTGTTTAGTCAACGGTCTGGAGCAGTTTGACCTGTTTACCAATCTGAATGTTGACTAGATTGGGTTCACCCATTTGACTAAATGAGTTGGGCTTCTTTATGGGTTATTATTAATGGGTTTGGGTTTGTGTTTGGGTTTGAATTGGGTAAATCTAACTTAGTTTGATATCTATAGGATAACCATTCTAATTTGGCCACTTTGGTGACTGACAAAGTATACATAATATAGTATCAAACTTAAATAATAACTATAATACTATCCAAGGTCAAAATTGGGTCAATTCGACTTGTTGACCGTTAAATTTGATTAACTTTAACGGTTGACCATTTAGTCAACGATCTGGAGCGGTTTGACCTGTTTACCGATCTGAATGTTGACTGGATCGGGTTCACCCGTTTGACTAAATGAGTTGGGCTTCTTTATGGGTTATTATTAATGGGTTTGTGTTTGTGTTTGGGTTTGAATTGGGTAAATCTAACTTAGTTTGATATCTATATGATAACCATTCTAATTTGGCCACTTTGGTGACTAACAAAGTATACATAATATAGTATCAAACTTAAATAATAACTATAATACTATCCAAGGTCAAAATTGGGTAAATTCGACTTGTTGACCGTTAAATTTGATGGTTGACCGTTAAATTTAATGGTAGACCGTTAACTTTAACAGTTGATCGTTTAGTCAACGGTCTGGAGCGGTTTGACCTGTTTACCGATCTGAATGTTGACTGGATCGGGTTTACCCGTTTGACTAAATGAGTTGGGCTTCTTTATGGGTTATTATTAATGGGTTTGGGTTTGAATTTTCTTAATGGGTTTGTGTTTGGGTTTGAATTGGGCTCACTTAAAAATAATTATGGCTTGGGCTTCTTTTATTTCGGTTTATATAAACTAAAACAAATGGACTTTAAAGGGAATTGGGCTGGATCAACATATGGGTCAATATTTGACCGAATTTCTGGAAATTTTTTATTGAAAAACTAATCTGGAAAATCACATTTCATCATGAGAAAATTTGATTTCGGCCAACTTTCCAACCACTTAATAGATTCACAAACTCAATCAAATTTACAAAACCCAATCAAATTTAACAACCCTTATATTTGTCAATTTCCAAACCCAATTCAATTGCTTCATCCCATAAGAACCCTAATATATTAAAAAACAACTTAATGGAAAATACATCAGTTTCTAAACCTAATGCTCTGATACCACAAGGAAAACAACTATCTTAATAGCAATTTTATCAATTCCATGAATGGCAAAGAATCAACAATATAACCATATTTCTATGCCCTAAAATTGCATAATCTTAAATCCCCAAAATCAGAAACTTTGATGCATTTTCACTATTTATAAAACCAATAAAACATACCTGAATCCATGTGTAATCTTTAAATGAGATTGTGAAAGAAGACACTATATATCTCTCCCTTTGTTTCCTTATTATCAATCTCTTCTTTTGATGGATAAAGAAAAATATATGTAATGAATTAATTTGGGAATAGAGAGAGAAGACCTCTTTTATATGGCAGTTCAAAAACTCCCAAACTGCAGTTATTTAATTAACTGCAGTACTGCAGTAACCTCTCCATCACCATCATGCCCTTTAGTTAATTTAATTATTTCAAAACAACTATATCATAAAATTAATACATGGACCACCTTATGAGAAATGTAAAATATTTCTAACATTGCAGGGTAGGGAAGCAACAAAGGGACTCGTTTCCAAAGAAAAGCACTAGGAGAGCTTCACAAATTCTTCAATTAGTGCATGCTGATATTTGTGGACTATTCAAGCCTATCTCTGACAGCAAGAAAAGATATTTGTTTACTCTCATTGATGACTTTAGTAGAAAAACATGAGTTTATTTTTTGACAGAAAAATCAGAAGCCTTTGTTGTTTTCAAAATTTTTAATATTCTTATTGAGAAGGAAACAAACTCATCTATTAGAGGATTACTTACTGACCGAGGAGGAGAATTCACTAGTTTTTGTGATGAAAATGGTATACAAAGACAATTGACAATTGACAATTGCATACACACCACAATAGAACGGAGTTGCAGAGTGAAAGAATAGAACAATTATGAATATGGTTCAGAGTATGATTTCAGAAAAGAAAATTCTGAAAACCTTCTGGCCTGAAACAATCAACTAGATGGTGCATATCTTAAATCGGAGTCCAACATTAGCCGTGAAAAATAAGACTCCAGAGAAGCTTGGAGTGGAGTTAAGCCTTCGATTGAGTATTTTTGAGTTTTTGGTTGTCTCTCTCATGTTCATGTGCCTAATTGTAAAAGAACTAAGCTGGATAATAAGAGCTTGAGCTGAGTTTTGTTGGGCGTTAGTGAGGAGTCAAAGGCATATAGTCTTTATGATTTAATTTCACAAAGGATCATAATAAGTAGGGATGTTGTATTCGAAGAAGACAAGAATTGGGATTGGGATAAAAAGTATGAAGAAGCCATTGTGTGTGATTTGGAATGGGGTGATCATGAGGAGGACACGGTTGTGTTTGATGAGAATGAAGAGGGGAGTGAATCTGATATTGATGCTGATATAGAAGAATGAGAGTTTTCATCTTATTCCTTAACTGAAGAAAGCTCTCCTAGCTCACATGAAGGGAGGAATAGAAGACCACCAGCTTGGATGAGAGACTATGAAACCAGAGATGGAATTTCTGAAGAAGATAATGCAACTCATTTAGCCATGTTTGCAGTTGCTGATCCAATCCACTTTGACGATGTCGTGAAGAGTGCGAAATGGAAGACAACTATGGACGTGGAAATGGAAGCAATTAAAAAAAATGACACATGGGAATTGATGGAGTTGCCTGAGCGAGGATGAAGGTGGAGTTAAAGTGGACGAGACCTACTATAAATAAGTTGTGGGTAGTCTCATGTATCTCATAGCTACAAGACCGGACATGATGTTTATGGTGAGTCTTATTAGTAGGTATATGGAGAGTCCTATTGAGCTTCATTTACAGGGGGCAAAAAGGGTGTTGAGATATTTGAAGGGAACAGCTGGTTTTGGAATTTTCTATAAGAAGGGAGGAAATGAGGAACTTGTTGCTTACACCGATAATGATTATGCTGGAGATTTGGAAGATAGAAAGAGCAACTAAGGTTATGTGATTTTATTGAGTTCAAGAGCCATATCCTAGTCATCAAGAAAGCAACCAGTAGTAAGTTTGTCTACCATAGAGACGGAGTTTATCGCTGCAAATTCGTGTGCATGCCAAGCAGTATGGTTGAAAAGGGTGTTGGAAAGGCTGGCTCAGAATCAAGGCAATTCAACTATTATTCATTGTGATAGTAGCTTTGCAATCAAACTTTCGAAGAACCCATAATGCATGGTTGCGTTTCCATTTCCTTTGAGAGCTCACAAAGGTTGGTATTGTGGGGTTGGTGCACTGTGGCTCACAAGAACAATTGGCTAATGTGATGACTAAACCACTCAAGCTGGAAGCTTTCTTGAAGCTGCTCTGAGATTGATATAAACTGAGTGGTTGTGGCATTCAGTTTAAGGGAGAAATTGTTAGGTTATGTTTTGATTATTTGTTATCACTCAGTCAATAAGTTCCTATTGTCAAGGGCTAGAGATATATTTGAATTAGTCTTACCACATTATTAGGAGTTGTTAGACGTGGGCTGGTATTTCTTATTTCAGTTTGTTCTGTAAGGCTATATAATAGCCAAGTTTGTTCTTCAATAAACATGAATTTTCTCTTAAGTTTTATATCCTTTTGTAAGTCTTTCCCTGGTTCCTAACAAGGTTATAGGTCCCCATTAACTCAATTTTTAACCCAACAGCCATCACACTGAAATTTTAGTTAATGAAAGACTATATAAAACTTTGAGGAGACAGAAACGTGAATCCATAATTGATACAAAAGAAGTTCTACAACAATTGCTATGATCGGAAGCTTAGTATTACATTGATTTACTTTTGCCGCATTTAATAAATGTGTATAAACATGTATATGAATAGTTAATAATGATTTTATACATGTTATTAATGTGAATGTGATTTTACATGATTGATTTAACAACATATTCATTATATTCGAAAAAACTGGTATGAACATAATGTCTACATAATCGATTTTGAGTGTGCTGCATCTGGAATCTGAATCCAATAACTTATCGTTTCTTCCATATGTCTTTAATGAGCAAATGTACTTTAACTTGAGTAAAATACTTCAAAGTTCAAACATACTTTCTTTTAATCAATTTAATATTATTACATAAGATTTTGAATTTCTATACCAAAACAATATATATAATGAATCCATAACATCTAGATAGGATAATGGAGGATGTCATGGTTTTAGAGTCGATTTATATATTCATTTAAATAATAATATTGCAAATTGGATGACTAAGAAGATCAAGATAAAAGAAAATGGAGGTCAAAGTTAGTCATTTATAGAGCATATGAATATGGGTTTATGGTTGAGTAATAAAGTAAACGACTTTTTCCCACCCAATTAATGGTTTAATGATACTTTCTCATCCACGTATTTTTAAAATACCACTTTATTATTTAAATTTATATTCCGTTTTCGATTTCGGCATCGTTGTAACCCCACACCACCACCATTCTTTTCCCCGATCATCACTCACCAAAATCCCTTAAACCCTACTCCCGTCGATCTCACTAATCGCTAACAATCGAGCAATTAGAGGGTTTACGCAACCGTCCCTCCCAAGTCAAATTCTGATAAATCTCAATCACCAAAATCCAACCTTCCACCACCAAAAAACTCATCGGCCTCCCCTCTTCAAAAGCTCTAATACCCCGGACCAAGTTTGTTATCTGTTTGCAACTAAAATATAAATTTGAATAGTAAAATAATATTTTAAAAGCCTGTGGGTGAAAAGGTGTCATTACGACTTGTTATTTGGATGAAAAAAAAAAAGTCTTTTAACTCTTGAGTTATATGTTCAAAGTGATTATGAATGTATCTTATATTTAACTGTAGTTATTATCCCACGTTTTCAAACAAATAATATCATTTGAAAATTAAAAAAATTAATCAATCAAAGACATTGGCCTACTTGTAGAATTTTCAATTAATTGATTAGACTTTTCAGTTAAGAGTCGATATCCATCTAATATCAAGCTCTAGGTTTGTTAAATTAATTGAATTGGACCACTAGTGAAATAAAATTAATCTAAATATTTGGTTGACCAAAAATCAAAGAAACTGAATCGTAAATTAGATTACATAAACAAGTGAATTGGGACGGTTTAGATTGGATTACAATACCTATAATTCCATAAAGAAATTGTTTCTGAAAAAGACCGGAAACAACATCTAATTGATCTTTGACATTTGTTATCTGAGGAATTCATTTGGCATTAGAAAGTGTCCCTCCAACAGCCAGAGTACAAATAATCAATCCACGAAATTTGTTTAAGCCCTTTTTTTAAGTATAGCATTCAACAGATAAATCCAGACTCCATGGCCTGTCTACGGAGACAATGAGCAATGCCTTCAGCTGCTATATATATATTATTAGGTTTAGAACTGTTTGTATGAGAAACTTATAAGAGTATCGTGATCCATAGTCCATAGTCAGTAGAATTTGCATTAATGGAGTTCCCTACGGTCTGTATGAATCCTGTTACTAACTGAGCTGGGAGTGGTAGTGAAACTCCCAGCTGGTTGAGATTCCAGGCCTCATGATCGATATTATTATGAAATATGTTAAGCATTAAATCTTTAATCATTCACACATAGCTCTAAAAATCCTCAGAAGCTCGAAGAGGATGTTAGACCATATAAGAGAATTACATCTTATCAGAAAAAGAGTTCCTATTGACTTCCTTTTTTCTAATCCGTCGACTGTAAGCTTTTGCTTTCAGTAGTCATATTAGTGGGTTTTCAATCCAAGATGAGCGACGCAGACGCTGTATTGTGTCAATGTATATGAACAGACAAATACCTATTTGCCCTTGCTTAACCATCTTTGTGATACTTAAGGTAAGGGTCTTTAAAGCTGAAATTTATCTCTTTCAACGCAACGCAACAATCACAGTTTAGACGGAAAAGATATTTAGATGCATTTTCCGACAAGAACAAAGACGACCACTACTAATATGGTTTGGGAATTTTCATGGTACCAGATAGCGCTGTAAAGTCAAAAAAACCACTTTTCGTGTGTTTCAATTTCATGATAACCGGCCAAACGCAATAACATTCATGTCAACTTTCTTCACGTATCATAAACCATGAAACCTTTGACTGATCACATGGGGGGCAGAAGCCGCCCTCATTTATGTTAGTCATTTTAATACTACTATTAATAGATAGAGACAAAACAATCCTTAAACTCCATGCTTTGTGAACTCTGTTTCCATGGAAGCTAAGACAGAATTGACAAGGTGCAAATCTGTGTGCTTTTATTAACCTCGGTTGAGTAACAAGAGAAAAGTCAATCCTTTTTTTTTTTATTAAGACTATAGGTACAGGATTTATGCAAATCATACGGTCAATGTGCTACCCTTTATCAAACCATTATAGAGGATTCAAGAAGTTAATATTCATCATTTATTGATCTTTGCAATCCTGTTCCAAGAACTACATAGGGTACTCTCTTTAACTGTTAGTTGAAAATTTTCTGTCCGGGTGATAATAACATTTTTGGATCAAACTGAGCTTTCCTCTGTTTAAAAGTATTCCATTTTGAGCCGAAATGGTCAATCCATTCTTCCTTACTTCCATAATGGCCAAGATACTGCTTAATTTTAATACCAGTTCTGGCACAAAACTGCAATATCTCTTTATTTTTGTTATCAAAGACCTGCCAGTTATCAAAGCCACTTGAATCCAAAAATCCTGCAGGGTAGAAAACATCTTCATCTGGTATAACAGCAGACATCCTATCATCCCATCTGTAATTAAATCATGAACAACAAACATTATTTTGATTCAGGAAAAAAAAAAAAAAAAAGAAAAGAGAGGAGAATCAAAGTATGTGTATAACCAAAGAACTTTAGATGTTTTAAAGACACTTACTTATTTCGGAACATAGGGTAAAAAAGGACAAGTGATGAGGTAAAGTTGTTCTTAAGAAGAATGTCCTTGAAAACACCATTATTGAATTCAAAGATTCCAGATTTGGGTACAAAGAGATTCAACCATGGATGAGGAATCTCCCAAAGTCCTTTTTCCCGAAGTACCAACTCGTCCCGGTGTACTCTATTTAAAAAATCTAGGTAGGTTACATCTGCCTCGTACATAAATCCGGGGATGAAACCATTTAAATTTTTGAATAAACATTTCAGCTCCTGCGAAGAAAGTAGTAGATTATTAATTTTTACATGGATTATAAGTCTTTAATTAAACTGAAACAAATCGATAGCTTACCTTGTCCACAGTACTGCTATCATCATAATACTTGGCTACTTCAATAAAGTAGATGATACCATATTGTTTTATGAGTGAAATTATTTTAGGGCGATCGGATGGTGGAAAAAAATCAAGATTAGTATTCGGGTCCATCAAAAGTTGACCTTCCACATAATCCGGTACATTTTGACAACTTGCTCCGGTCATGGCAATCAAACTTTCTTGGTCTTTACTAAAAGCAGCAAAATCATTGTAAAGAATACGTAACCACCAAACCTATAAAACAAATCAGGTATAGTTAGTAGTTAATAAGAAGAACCAAGGTTCTGTTGATTACAATACTCTTTTATACATTATACATACCCTTTTCTTCGTCGGCTCTAGAACTATTCTTGCTCTCGTTATGATTCCGAATTGACCAAGACCTCCTAGAACTGCAAAAAACAACTCCGAGTTCTGTCGTGGAGAGCAAGTTACTAAATCTCCTTTTCCTGCACAAAAACGAAGGATGAGTTTTTATGTGACATTTTACATTGTAAATTAATACAAGATATTTTTTATGAAGCCATTAAATATGAATTTCATTTGATATTTATAAAAGGAAAACATAAGTTACAATAAGAAAGAAAATTATAATTTCTTTCCTTAAGAAAACTTAAAATAAATGACATATAAAATGGAAACTAAAGAAAAGAAAATATAATTTTTTGAGAATAAAAGATGAAGAAACTTTTTCTCTCCTTTTCTAAGTAACTGAAACTTGTACACGAAACATTAAAAATATGATTTAATGATACAGGTAATGTTAGACATATAAAATTCAGATCAAAAGTTTGTACTTCAACTAATATAACAACTGATTTGACAGGTTACAATAAGATATCAAAATCAAATATTATTTTTTTGCAGAAAATAAGATAACAACTGCCTAAATGATAATACATACTCTTGCTTAAACATTTGAATAGCTACATTAAAAATAAAAAGCAGTAGATCCATGAATATATAGCTAAGATCATGCTTATATTGATTACTAATATGTGGTGCAGATGAATATGGTTTCAGAGTTAATTAATATAATCAAGTTATTATATTTTGTGTATATGTCTTGTATTTAACTGTGCTTATTCCGCAGTTCAAACAAATAATATTTGGAAGAACCAATCAATGTCATTGTCTATTTCTAAAATCTGCAATTGGATTTCCTTTGACTTGGATGGAGTTAAGAGTATATACAACGCTACGTACGTAGGATTGAATTGTATCATTGAATTTTTATAGTGACTCTAAAATACTATAATTATTTGGTTGACCAAACTAATATATAAGGTGGATTTTCCAATATACAAATCCAATCGGCCGATTCGTTTATAATCAATGAAACTGAATTTTGAAACGGCCGGATTATACATATTATACATATAATGGATTTGGACGATTAAAATAGAATTATTCAATATCTGCCGTTCCATAAAGAAAATAGCATAGATGAAAATTAAGGACCGAAAGTTCATACCAGTAACAACATCTAATTCTTTGACATTAGCAATCTGAGGACCTCTGCGATGCGTTTGGCCGCTAATTCCAGCGTTTGAAAGCGTCCCACCAACTGTCAGATACAAATAATCCGTCCAAGAAACTGGCGAAAGTCCTTGTTTCAGTGTCTCATTCAATACATCAATCCACAGCTGTTCGCCCCCAACGTCGGCGTAAAAACCTGAGCCCTTGTTTCCGGATACAATAATTCTACTTCCGTTTCCATTCTTTTTCAGAGACAACATATCCACCACTACGCCGCTGGCAGCCATGGCCTGGCCCCAGGTAGAATGAGCATTGCCTTTTGCGGCTACTGTATAAGGAGTAGAATTACTTTTGAATGAAAAACTTATCAGAGTCTTGATATCATCGACGGATGATGGAGATAGAACAACTGCGGGATTCACCGAAATAATATGTCCGTAATCGGTAGAAGCGGCTTTGATTGCATCGGGGTCTGAGTGAATCCTGCCACTGAGCTAGGGTGGCAGTGAAATAGCCCATGTAGAGATTCCATAACCTGTGATTGAAAAGATAATGAAATATATGAAGATTTGAATGCTAATAGCCATTGCTTTAGAGAGGAAAAGAAGAAGAAGAAGAAATTAATTGCCGGAAGAAGAAGAAGAAATTAATTGCCGGTATTATGATGGAGAAAACGAGAGGTGTTTATATAGAGAATTAATTGCGTATGAAATCTTTATTAAGCTGGTGGTTTGAAATTGCCAGTAGGGATTACTTATTTTAAGTTTTTAAGATCATCTCAAATGACTCTTTTTGAGACTTTTTATACCATAATGTTAAACTTACATCAATCTTTTACACTATTTTCATTACATGATGAAGTGATATATGTCACAATCACATAAATTTTTAATTATTTTGAATTTTTAATATTGTAATAGAATTTTTGTGGTTGTGACATATGTCATATCATGATGTAATAAAAATAGTGTAAGTGTAGCATTACTCCTCTTTATATGACCCAAACTTCTTATTATAAAGAATCCAAGAAACTTTTTATCTTTAAAATATAAATTAGAGAGTGAATTTGACTCTTCATATTTAGAAAGTCAAATTTCACTCTCTATCCTAATTTTAATAAATAAACTATAAGTTCCTATGCATTTTATTTATAATTCTCTCTCTATTAAGTCTCTTTCTAAAAAATAAAGAATATTTTTATTAAATTTAAAGAGTCTATTATATTTGAATAAAAATTGTATTCTTTAAATTTAAAAATTAATGAAGATGCTCTTTATTTATACGAAAGATGCTCCTCAAAATAAAGAGCACCATTGAAGATGCTCTAATAACACGGACTCAAACTGTATTTTATAATTATTTTTTGGAAATAAAATTTAATGAATCATGCCAAAATTGAAAAAATAAATACTATTATTGCCATATGCGACATCATTTAAGATGAAATTTGTTGAATAAAAACCTATGACCTATGATATTATTGTTTGAAAAAAGATAAACTATATGATACATCCAAGGAGTACATCATCCTTATGACAATCCAATTATGAATTTACTTCACATAGATTTCAGTGTGAACAACCAGATTCTTTATTAGGATGACAAAGAGAAAAATGCAGCAGATATGATGAATTCAGAGTATAATTGTATGAATAACATTATCCCTTACTCTAATTTAGACTTTTCCTAAGAGAATAGTATAATCTATAGAAATCGAGGAAAAAAAAAAATGTTTAAAGAATGATTTAGAAAAAATGCCAAGAATATAATAAATGATAATATGCAAATTGATACCATATATGCATAAATAATTTGGTATAAAGACAATGAAAAAAATTAAAGTAACATATATAATAAAAACAAATGTTACTAAATGTGTGTGTGTGTATATATATATATATATATATGGAATGTTACTACTGTTTTAAAAGATAATAAATGTTAATAAATCAAATAAGGAAATACAGCTTTTGCAATAACTATGGGTGCTATTGGTTTATTATTTTGGATAGGATTTTGAGGATAGTATTGGATAGTTGGATAGGGTTATTATTACGAGGTATAATTTAAAAATTTAAAAAAACCCCCTAAGTTTACTAATTTAACTAAATACCCCAATATATAATTTTTTTGTAAAATGATAAAAACACCACCACCCATCCACAATGCCAGATTTCGGCCACCACCACCGGAATCTGGTCTGAATCTGGCGTTACGACTCAGATCGGTCGGATCTGGCTGCACGTGCGTCGATCTAGCCTTTTTCAACTAGATCTGGCTGTCAACGGCCGAAAAAGGCCAAATCTGGTCGTCAGCGACAGCCAAAGATATGGCCGTCTCTGATGGCCAGATCGACGACTTACCGGCCAGTTTCGGTTGTTTGTAGGCCGTTGTGATATATTCCGGCTACCACCGACGGTGGTTGTCAGAATCTGACAACTATGGGTGAGTGGGGGTATTTTTGTTAATTTTTAAACTTTTTTTCTTGGGGGTATTATGAAATTAATAAACTTAAGGGGTCTAAAAAAATTAAAAAATATAATAATATTTCCCAAATAATTAAACAAACAAATATTTTAGGAATAGGATTGGGAATATGGATAAGAATAATAAACCAAACATACCCTATAATATGGCAAACGTTATATCAAGAACAGCTATATATTGTTAAAATAAAGAAAACATAAATCATATGTGAGCATGAAGTTTCATCACCAGTATTGGGATTATTATAATCTCTAAAATCTGATTCACGGTTTTAGTTTCGTATTTGCAGGCCAGAGAAAGAAATTTACTTTTGAGACCAAAATGTTCAAAAATTCTTGAGTTGAATAAACGTATCATATATATATACATTGGATAAGCCCGTGGGACCTAAAGTTCTGACAGAAATATTTAATAAAAATGAAAATTTTAACGAGTTTGACAATGAAATAACTACTATTAGTTTCCATTTTATGTACATTTTGTAAGCAATATATATATAAATTTATTAAATTGAAAGCGGAAGCTCAAGAACCTACCTCCATCGTGGTAATCAAATTCCAAGAGGCTTGTAGATTGGGATGCGTTTTAGTCTATTCAAGACCTTATTTCATGTATCAATGGAGAATCATAAAACTTTCTTGTAGACTAGTGACCATATTTGCCTCTCTGATATTTTTGGGTTTTACGTAATGTTTATACATTCTTTATAACTTCTTATCCATCAAAGAAGAAGAGTTTATATAAAGGGTGGTTATCACAAAATAATTGATGGGAAGTTTCAAGTAACTAGTATGGGAGGTTAAAATAATAATGGCCACAACTTACATTCGACACTGAATACGTATCAATTCAATATTGATACATTCTCAAAATTTCTCATAAATATAATATCCTCATACCCAAAAAAAATAAATAAAAAGTTTAAATTGCATGAATCGTGGCGATAAGTCCTTTTAGAGCAAGTATTGTCTTCCACATATTACAATACAACTTTCTCTTTTGAGTGAGAACCATATATGGTACACAACTTTATGAATGAACTTCCAAATGCTCATTCAATGTCAACAACCGAAATTCAAAAATGCATTGTCATTCTCCAAACTTCATGTATACAACTAAATAAGAGAAGACAAATATGAAAATAAATGGAGTCTTCTAAATCAACAAAATGCGATACAAACATAAAAGGTATCTTAGTCACATAAGGAAAAAAAACATAATATAACTTAGTCACATATGCCCAACATGTCTCTTATAACTTATCAGCAATATGTGGTAAACCTTTTGTTCGCGAATCAGCAATCATCAATCCAATACTGATGTGCTCAATAACCACTTTGTTTGCTTTGACATGTTTTCGAATAACTAAATATTTAATGTTGATATTTTTACTACGACTTCTGCTTTTATTGTTCTTGGCCAAAAACATTGCAGCAAAATTATCACAATAAATCTCAATGTCTTGGAAATTGAGTCAACAACTCCAAGCCCTAAAATAAAACTCCTTAACCATATAGCCTATCATGTCACTTCAAAACATGATACAAATTTTGCTTCAGTGGTAGAAGTAGCAACCAAAGATTGTTTTGCACTTCTCTAAGAAATGGCCCCTCCTACTAATAAGAAGACATATCCTGATGTCGACTTTCTCGAGTCAGGGCAACCAGCAAAGTCAGTGTTTAAATATCTAAATTATCAGAATGACTATATGTAAGCTTATAGTCCTTAGTCTCCTAAAGGTATCATATGACTTTCTTTGTAGCTCCCCAATGGTCCAAACTTGGGTAACTTTGATATCTACCTACATTCCAACTACATATGCAATGTCAAGTCTTGCACAGACCTGAGCATACATTAAACGCCCAATGGTGGAAGCATTAGGAATATTCTTGATCATTTGTTCTCTCTAAATTATTTCTTGGGTTTTGTTTCAAATTGAATTTATCACCTTTGACAATAGGTGCAACACTAGATGAACAATCCTTCATACGAAATTTCTCTAAAACTTTATTAATATAGGCTTCTTGAGACAATCCTAATGTCCCTCGGGATTTGTCTCCCTCCATTTTTATGCCTATGACATATGAAGTTTCTCCCATATCTTTCATATCAAATTTGTTTCGAGAGAAATCACTTAACCTCATGAAGTAAGCCCAAATCACCTGAAACTAGGATATCATCTATATATAGGACTAAGAAAATTATTTTGCTCCCACTGACCTTATGATATATACATTGATCCATAATATTCTCTGTAAAACCAAATGAAGAAATGACATTATGGAATTTTAAATGCCATTTGACATGAGGCTTGTTTTATCCCATATATAGATTTCTTAAGCCTACAAACCAAGTGATTGTTCCCCTCTGAAATAAAACATTTTGGTTGTTTCATGTAAACCTCTTCCTCTAGATCTTCACTGAGGAATGCTTGTTGTTTTCACATCTATTCAACGTAGCTCCATATCAAAATGAGCCACCAATGCCATGATTATCCGAAATGAATCTTTCTTTGAAATAGGAGAGAAAGTATTGTGATAATGAATTCCTTCTTGTTGAATGAATCATTTGGCCACAAATCTTGTTTAATATTGCCTAAAAAGTCTCGTTTGGTTTTAAAGACCTATTTACAACCAATGACCTTTCCCCCTTTTAGGCAATTCAACAAGATCCTAGACTTGGCTATTAGCCAAGGAATCTAACTTATCCTTCATGGCATCATACCATAATGTGGATTTATTTCCATTCACAGCCTATGAAAACATAATAGATTCATCTTCAACACCAATGTCCATGTCATAATCTTGCAAGTACACAACATAATCCGAAGAAATTGCAAGTTTCCTAACTCTTAAAGATATTCTCAATGTTACATCAACATCATCAGCTAGAGAATGCAGAGTAACTAGATCTATAAGAATATCTTCATGATGATGTGGTTTTTCAACGATTGGTTGTTCCTGAGTTATCAAATCCTAATGATTATCACAAAACACATGTTTTTGTCATCAAGGTGCTCACTAATGCCTTGTTAGAAGTCTCAAACTGATCTTTTACAACTTTGAGATATTCTTTCACTTTAGCACAATCAGAGATGGATCCACAAATACTTTTTCCCAATATGAGACCTTATTAACATCAAACTCAAGCAATTGGATTGCTCCCTGTTTTTCTCATCTTGGGTGCTTGATTTCGTGGGCTTTTGGTAGTTCATCCACCCAAAGTGTCAAGTCAAGGTCCATGCACTCTAATGCCAGGAGAATTTTCTCCTTCCAAAGAACATAGTTAATACCACTCAGATGAATAATTTGAGAGAAATCAAAATTAGGAACAGATAAAGTTTGAACAACTGTAAAATAAACAACAACCTTACTAAAACATGCAATGAAGACTCTTTTAATTCAATAAATAAAAATTTGTGCAACAAAATTATGTAAAAAATATATGTTACAATAGTTTAAATTTAGAAGGTGGATTAAAGTATGATTCTTATATAGTATAAATAAATGAGATTGAAGTTTAAATATTAATAACATTAATTTTCAATCAAGTATAGAAAATATACTAAATAAATGCATCAAAATAATCAAAAATTTATTTGAGATATATATATATAAGAATACATGCTAAGATAACTCAATGAATATAAAATCTCTTCATGAGGAGCTGATGTATGCCCTCATGAATATGAATTTGATTACCAAAAAGAAAAAAAGAGGCTCAACCAACTCAATACACATTAAGTGATGAGTATAGTTACATTTGTTTTTTCTACAATAAATATAAAAGAAATCCCACATTTTAAATTTTTTATATATAATTACAACTTTATTCTTATTTTAATTTATCAAAAACAAGGTATAAAAATAAAATTATAAATACATTTTGTGCCCACATACATGCCGAAACCCTATATATATCATATTCTTTTTATTAGGTTTAACATATGATACTTAAATTAAATTGGTCCCCTAGATATTTAACACACTTAAATATATTGATCCTTATTCTTAATTAAAAGTTATTGTTAAGGATATTTATTCATATATATATGCAAAAAAAAATCTACTGTTACGGAAATAGGGTCTGATCCCGTGAGGTTGAGGTCATTGACAATCCGCTGGACCTACACACATGAAAAGGCTAGCGTGAAGCTTATGGAAAACACCAAGGTGGTGTTTGTCGTAGGCACTCCGACGCTCAAGTCAACAAGGCTGGAAGAGACAATTTAATGAGAATTAGGGAAAGAAATATTACCGGAGACCAGAAGGCGCTGAATTTAGGGAGTAAGAATTTAGGAGTAAGGAGGTGATTTTGAGTATTGAATATTGGATATTGAATGAATTATGAGAGGGCAAGCCTCTGTTTATATAGTGAACCCAAGGGGTTGGAATCCTAGTAAGACATGAGTCCTACTTTGGGAGATAATCCCTATCAGGAAAGAAAGATATTTTCTTCCTTATCAGTTATATACTAGTTTGAGTAAGATTGGGATCTTAACAGAAAAGGAATAGAATGAGATTTTGATTTCCTATTTATGGACTATTGTAGGCTAATGGGTCGAAACCATTTTAGCTTGACTTGTAGGATGGCCAACTCATAGAGTGGGCAATTCACAAGGAAATATAAGCATGACCAATCGGAATTGGCTAAAGCCTTGGTGTGGCATGTTTATTTCGTTATTAGGCCTGTGAGGCCCAAGACGGTTTTTGCCCATACAGTTAGCCCCCCTCCCCCCCCCCCGTTCTCTCTCTCTCTCTCTCTCTCTCTCTCTCTCTCTAAGTTAAAGGTTATTTAGCTTAGAGAGTATATTTAATCAATTGAGTGCAGACTAAGCGGATCAATGCTAGCAGCTCGTTAGGTCGGATGGACCATTGTTTGAAATGTGAAAGTTCGCTCAACCAACTTGAGTTGGGAAAAATATAGAGTTTCGCTCGACCAACCTAAGTTGGGAGAAGTTTGGTCGACCAACCTGAGTTGGGAGTATTGAGTGGCTTGGAGAGTACGTTGTTCCTTCCATAGGTGTAAGAATATGTGAATCGTGACCTTCAAGAGTCGAGTCAGTTCGAATTGATTCGTCCAGGTGTGGACTTGGATGAAGTTTAGTGGAGTCACTTCAAGATGAGGGTGTGTACCTCCCACTCGGCTTGGCTTATGCTGATGACTAGATGGTATATGCCAAGTGGAGCTTGTATAGAGCTTTTTCTTTAAAGTTGGACATTGTGCATATGAGGTTGTTGAGGGTCATGTGGAGATTGAGCGGAGTGGAGGATTCGTGATTGGAGAAGAATGAAACGAATGGAGCATGTCATTGAAGTTCATGGCGATAAGGCCAAGCCAAATGGTGCTTATGCATGCCTATTTGTTGGTTGAAGCTGAATGAAGGAAACAAGTGTTCACTAAGTCATTTGGGACCGAATGAAGGCCCCCGAGTTGAATGGAGAACAAATTAAACCAAATATAATTTTAAGGCATTTGGGTAGAGCCGAATGAAATTGGTGACAACATACACTTATCTGGAGCCGAAGGGGATTTAATTTGGCCTTGAAATCCATTTCACATGGCGCATCACAATTCGAGTGGAAGATTCACATGGAATGTTGAGCCGGGTGATAATGATTCAATGTGAACCTGGACCGAGTGGAGTTTTTTTTCCAAATGCTAATGCAATGAGTGGACCTAACCATGTCGAATGAGCATGTGGGTGTTGCCACTTGTATCCCACTACCATATACTCCCAATTGATCCACTAAGTGGAGCTGAGTGGATAGCTTAACCTGATTTTAGACTTTCTAGTGATGTCATGCATGGTATGCATGTGATAAGCAACAAGTCAAATGGAGAAGTGATATGCATGATGTGCATGTGTCTAAGTAATAAGCCGAATAGAGAAAGAATAAAGCAAATGGGGTGTAAGGTAAAAGGTGAAGTAAAGGGCCGACTGGGACATAGCTTTACCGCTTTATATGCAGCTACCCATGCTTGCTGGATTGGGTGGTGGTGTTTTCCTTGAAGGTTATTCAACCAGCTTCAAAGATATCTTGAATGCAAGCGTGTGTATTGCTGACTGACTCAAACATTGTTTTGAGTTTGCACAGAACTAAATGGAGCTTTGCTATTAGTCTTTAAGCCGAATGGAGACCATTACCCAGCGTAGCTAACTTTGTTGGTCGAGCCGAGTGTAAATAGTTCATGCTGAAGTGTGATCGAGTATGTGCCGACTGAAACTGATTTCATCTAAGCGTGTATGGATGGTCAAATGAGAGGTTCTGGAGATCCATGCGGTTCTTCCTAGAAGATGCGACCTTTGAAGGTGTCTTTAATGGAGTCGTGTACAGGCAGAAGTTTGAGCAAAAAATTGATAGCTCATTCGGCTTTTCTTGGGATGTAGAATGCTATTGAGACTGAGCGAATTCAAGTGTTAAAATTTTAGGGTAAAGACGATGTGGAGTTTACAAATGATGGCTTTGGCCAACAACGAAGAGAATTATGTTAGAGTTATTGCAGCTGGGAAACTGACCAAAAAATCTTCTCAAGTTGGTTTGGTTCTTAGGGAAGATTCTTGGATTCATCATCGGAGAAAAGATGTTAGTAATGGTTATTCAGTGTTGACACCAGTTATGACCATGCCAGGAGTTAGCATAGCTGGACATTTCACTCTCAGTTTGACTCGGTTCGGCCGACTAAGTCGAATGGAGAATACACAAGTGAAACAGCCTTACGATTTTTTGCATGAGTGCCATCAAGTGTACCAGAAGGGAAACAGATTGCAACTGGTGGCAGGAGGGGTAGAGAGTTTACAAACAGTCGAAATAGTAAAGGCTCTTCTGAAGGTTTCTGACCTAAATTTTATGGAGTACTAGGAGATGAGTGGCTGAGCCGAGTGAAGGCATTGAAGCCACTTGTATGTTTTTTTTAGTTGTAGGAACAACTACTATAGAGCAGCTCTTACCTCCATAGGATATAGCATGGAGATTACACTTCAAGCGCGTGTGCGAGGAATGGCCCAAAGTCAATATTTGGGCTTACTACTTCCCTACCAATAGCAGAAGCACAGAGCAGGAGTGTGGAAGTCCACTCAAGTACCCTTTAGGGGTCACATGATCCAAGTACTACACATGGAATTGGCTGATTCAAAGGGAGAATTAATGAGACCTAGATGGAGAGTGAGACAGAGACGTAAAGGGAGATGTAGATGGTGACTTGTGAGACAATGACGATGAGGGAGAGTCAACGGCAGGGAGATTGAAGGCATCGGGTTGCAAAGTGTGAAAAACAGAGAACTGGTTGTGATTTTCATTATATGTATTGATAAATTATACATCAATATATAGGAAAATAAAGAACTAATCTAGGAAACAAAAAATCTAATCTATGAAATGAATAATCTAACTTTCTATTTTACAGATTTGTTCTTAATATATATTGATTACAATCCTAATATCCTATTATAGATTTATACACTTAATCGTGCAATATTTGTAAGATTTTGCATGATTATCTAGAACACTCCCCCTCAAGATGGAGCATAGATGTTAATCATGCCCAGCTTGTTACAAATATAATCAATCCGAACCCTATTCAAAGCTTTAGTGAAAACTTCTCCTAGTTGCTCTCCAGTCTTCACATATCCTGTAGACATTAAACCATGCTATATTTTCTCATGAATGAAATGACAGTCAATTTCAATGTGCTTAGTTCGTTCATGAAATACGTGATTAGAAGTAATATGAAGAACGGCTTGGTTATCACACCACAATTTCACTGGCAAAGAGGCCATAAGACCAACTTCAATCAAAAATTGATATATCCATATTACTTCACACAGACTGGGCCATAGCCCTATATTTCGATTCTGCACTAGATCGGGACACAACAGTTTGCCTTGTACTTTTCCATGAGACCAAATTTCTACCAACAAAAACACAATAGCCCATAGTGGATCTCCTATCTATATTGGAACCCGTCCAATCTACATCAGAGAGGTGCTCAATATTAGTATGTCCATGATTTTCGTACAAAATACTACGTCCTGGAGCTCCTTTCAGATAACACAGAATCTTCTCTAACACTGCCCAATGGTCAACTGTAAGAGAAGACATGATTGACTTATTACACTAACAGAGTACGCAATATTAGGATGAGTGACTGTTAAATAGTTCAACTTTCCAACCAGTCTTCTATACCCCTCAGGATCTTCAAACAGTTCACCATCTTTGGGAAGTTGCGAATTAGGAAACATTGGCGTACTGCATGGCTTAGCTCCACATTTTCTTGTCTCAGTTAATAAGTCAAGTACATATTTTCTTTGAGAGAGGAAGATGCCTTTCTTCCTCCCTGTTACCTCAACCCCCAAGAAATACTTCAACACTCCTAAATCCTTTGTATGAATCTGGGTGTGAAGAAAGGACTTAAGTAATGAAATCCCTACAGTGTCACTCCCAGTGATGATAATGTCGTTAACATATATGACAAGAAGAATAATGCAAACTGCCGATTGTTTGTAAAAGACTGAGTGATCAAACTTGCTCTTTGTCATTCCGAACTTTTCAACTAACAGACTGAATTTTCCAAATCAAGCACGTTGACTCTATTTCAAACCATACAACGATTTGTGAAGATGACAAACTTTCCCATACTCCCCCTACACAACAAACCCCAGTGGTTGCTCCATATAAACTTTTTCTTGAAGGTCACCATGTAAAAAGACATTTTTGATGTCCAACTAATGTAATGGCCAAGAATGAGTAGCCACCATAAAGATAAATAAACGAACAGAAGTTAATTTAGTCACAGAGGAAAAAGTGTCAGAATAATCCACTCCATAAGTTTGAGCATAGCCTTTAGCTACAAGATGAGCTTTAAGGTTAGCCATTGACCCATCAGGATTTACTTTAACAGCAAACACCCATTTGTATCCAATAGGTCTCTTTCCAGTAGGTAAGTCAACCAAGGTCCAAGTACCAGTAATAGCTAAAGCATTCATCTCTTCTATCATAGCATTAAGCAAGTTAGGATGAGATAAAGTTTCATGAACAATTGTAGGAAAGGAGAAAGAGTCTAGTGATGCCACAAAAGAACAAGAAGAAGATGATAGGTGGTCATAAGAAACAAATGAAGAGATAGGATAAGTACATTGTGTTTACCTTTCCGACGAGCAATAGAAAGATCAAGATCACTCAAGGTTGGATCCAACGACGAAGAGTCTTAGGTAGGACATGAATTCTGAAGGTCTTCCTGACGAGGAACACAGGTATCGGGATCACTGGAGACTGGATCTGATGGCAAAGGGACTAGTACAAGAGGTTCCTGTCGACGAGAATAGACAATGCGAATTGGTGGTAGTGGAAGGACAGGAGGTGGTGTCGGAGAAGGAACAATAGGTGGGGAAGCCTTAGATGTAGGAGTAGCCTAGTAGGGATGTGACAGTGTAGATTAGTATCGTCCTCCCCCTGATTTGTATAGGTAGACGAAGTAGAAAAAAATGGGTGTTTTCTAAGAAAGTAACATCAAGTGACACCAAATATCTATCAAGACTAGGACAACAGCATCAATATCCCTTCTGAAGGCGAGAGTAACCTAGAAAAACACATTTAAGAGATTTGGGATCTAACTTGGTTACCTGGGGTTGAACATCACAAACCAAACAAGTACTACCAAATATCTTTGGTGCAATAGGAAACAAAAGCTTAGACGGGAAGAGGACACTATAAGGAGTGGAACCATTCAGAATAGATGAAGGCATGCGGTTAATTAGAAAACAAGTCATGGAAACTGCTTTGGCCCAAAACTATTTAGAAACTTGCATTTGAAATAATAGGGCTTGGGCGGTTTCAAGAAGATGCCTATTTTTCTTCTTGGCTACTCCATTTTGCGACGGTGTATCAACACAAGAGGATTGATGAAGAATGCCATGCTGACTCATATAAGACTGAAAAGAACTCGAAAAATATTCTTTGGCATTATTGTTTCTTAATGTCTGGACAAAAGTATTAAATTGAGTTTTAATTTCAGCACAAAAGGCACAAAAATGAGAAAACAACTCAGAACGATTTTTCATTAAATAAAGCCAAGTTACACAAGAGTTGTCATCAACAAAGGTAACACAATATTTAAATCCAGGTTTAGACATAATAGAACACAGACCCCAAACATCTGAATGAACTAATTCAAAAGGGACACTAGCCCGTTTACTGACTCTTGGACTTGAAGGAAGACGGTGGTGTTTGGCAAATTGACATGACTCACAATCTAACGAAGATAAATTATTAAACTGAGGACAAAGTTTCTTTAACAATGGTAAAGAAGAATGTCCTAACCGACAATGCGCCTCAAAAGGGTTTGAAATACTGGAACATGCAGTGGTTCTGGGCACCTGTGTGTCAAGGATGTAAAGCCCTCCAGATTTTATGTCCTTTACCAATAATCTTCCTAGTCCTAAGATCTTGAAACAGGCAATGATCAGGGAAAAATGAGATGCAACATTTAAGAGCACGAGTGAGTTTTCTCACAGAAATTAAATTACAAGCGAACTGTGGTAGAGTCAATACAGAGGATACAGAAATTAACAGAGTAGGGTTAACAGACCCAAACCCAAGAACACATGAAGTTGACCCATCAGCTAAAGTAACATTAGATAAGGAATTATGTGATGATATGTTGAAAAGAGACTAGGATTACCTGTCATATGATTTGTGGCACTAGAATCAATGACCAATTTAGAGGATGAGGAAATAAGACATGTATTTGGTTTACCTGACTTGGCAAGAGCGGTGATGGAAGTAGATGAGAACTTCAATGATTCTTGATACTAAGAAAACTTGGCAAACTCATCAGCTGAAATCATAACCGTCTTCTCAGAAGTATCAGTAGCAGCAACATGAGCTGATTGAGTTTCTGGGCCTTATTTTTCAACTTTCTACATGTGCGCTTTGTATGATCGGGTTCATAACAGTAGTAGCACACAATCCCTCCTGACTTCGATTATCACAATTATTCGAACCCCCTCATTTATTATTGCTCTTGTTATATGAACGTCCGATGTCATTATTCTAACTTACAAGAGCACTACTCGACTGAACAAATGGAGTGCTTTCTGTACGAAGAACCCTAGTAAATACGTCTTTGAGGGAGGTGGTCTCAAAACTGACAAGAACCTGAGATTTAGTAGAGTCAAACTCAGAAAGGAGTCCAGCTAGGAAACTCATACCGCCATTTTCTCTCCTTGAGCTTGTTGAACTTTCACATTAGCACTCACCGGTAAAAGGACGTTAAGTTCTTCATATATCCTTTTAAAGTCCATAAAATAGGTCGTAAGAGATCTATCTTGTTTCTCAGCTCGATAAAAGGCTTTGCATATATCAAAAATACGAGAAATATTCCCTTTCCCATAATACAAAAAATCTAGATAGTTCATCAACTCTTTCACATATTCACAATGATTAATTAAACCAAGTACCTCACTGTTGATGAAATTTTGTATCTGCAAGAACAATTGGGCATCCTCTCTCAACCATGTTTGCTTTGAATCGTCTTCAGACGGATCTTTTATGAGATGATCATCTTTACCAATGCTTCGTAGGTAGAGACGAATTGTCTTACTCCAATCAAAATAGTTATCAGACCCATTAAGCTTATGTTCCATAATTTTTGACATTACAGGAACCATATCAATTATAGGCTTATCAGCCATGGTAAGAAGACGAAAAATTGATCTCAACACAAATAGCCAACACAACTTACAGACGAAAATTAGCAAACTGACCTCAACACAAATAGCCAACAAAACTCTTTAAAGAAAGAAATCTAATACCAACAAAAATCAACAAAACTGATTTGATCGGCTTGAGATATTGAGGAACTGATCACACAGACTCGCCAGAAATATCAAGACGAAATCGGGAAGGGTGATCGGAGCACTGTCCTCCGCCACACATGCCTGCACGTGAAGACTGTCGCAGATGAAAAAGGTAGCGCGTGAGACTCATGCGCTGCTCCTCCGGTGATTAGACTTCAAGGAATGGTCGATCGGCAAGAGAGGCTTCTTCCTAGGCAGGCAGTGAGAAAAAGAAAAAAGCCATTCTCTAGGGTGACTCACAAATAATGCTCACTTGGGCAGAGAAAAAAAAAACGAAGTTGAGAAACAACCTAGCATTGCTCTGATACCATGTGAAAAACAAAGAACTGGTTGTGATTTTCATTATATGTATTGATAAATTATACATCAATATATAGTAAAATAAAGAACTAATCTAAGAAACAAATAATCTAGTCTAGAAAATGAATAATCGAACTTCCTATTTTACATACTTGTTCTTAATATATATTGATTACAATCCTAATATCCTATTATAGATTTATACACTTAATCATGCAATATCTATAAAATCTTGCATGATTATCTACAACACAAAGTGATAGCAGCAGCAGTTGCAGTAGCAGTGGCAGTGGCAATGGTCTGTGATGACAAAGTGAAATGCTTGTTTCTCAAACATTTGCAGTGGCTGCTTGAGAGTTTTCGCCTTCGCCAGGCTTGAGAGTTTCTGCTGTTTGTGGTTGACATTGACATTGCAAAGGTTTTTTGAGAAGTTTCCGAAGGAGTTTATAGTTGTTGAGAAGTTTTTCTAATTTGCTTCTAACAGGAATCCTGGGTTTGACTTATGCGTCTCGAAGAAAGTATTTGAGGGAGAATGGGTTCTCTTGATGAAGGGATTCCTTAATGATGAGTTTCTTCATCTGGCCTCACTCGACTTAACTCGAACTGTGAAACCGAGTTTAGTGTTAGATGTTTGAGCGTTGAGCACTTCATTGACAAGACGAGTGGAGCAAGGTCCCTCGTTTGTTTTAGGAGAAATAGAGGATGAGATCTCTTAACGACACGTGTATTTCTTTGAGACACTGGTGCTTATTGAAGCAGAGTGCAAATTGAGTGTTCGCATGTTTAGAAATGGGTTGGAGCTATGAAGAATGCTGAATTTTAGGCTAAACTGAGAGGGGACAATGTTTCTGATTTAGGAGACGAGGTTGAGTAAGTGTTGTCTTGGCTCTTCGTGGTAAAACAATCATGGTACTATTACATTTGTCGGGCTGAGTGAAATTTTGGGTGATCCTCCAAAGCTCATAAAGGAGATGAGTGAGTTTTTTTAATGGCGTTAGCTGAGCAGAGTCGTATGAGACTTGTCTGAGGGGATTGTTGGTTGGTTACTTGGTGAAAAAAACCTTTTGGAGAGCCCAGTGGAATGTTGAGGATGGTGGTGCGGAGTTACACCAAATGGTAAGTTTGTTAACCTGAATAACCCTTGGTCAAAACCGAGTTGTCTAAACCATGACGATGAAGGAGTCCAGCAATTATTACTCTTCCAGTTTCAAATTTGTATCTTCCGAACTGTGCAGGGTGATCCTTTTTCGAGTTCAAGTTTCCTTGACCGTGTGGTGCCGAATGTAGATTTTATTAGCAAACAATTAGGCTTATTTTATTATGTGAGCTTGTTTTGATAGAGGCCAAGACTAAGTGTAATGTTTCAAGTCAAACTGGAGTATATATATATGGAAGCAAGTGGTGGCGAATAGAGGTTTCTTTTCAACTGCCCGACACCATCTTTGAATTATCCCAGCCGTGTCATGTGAGAAGATCCTCGGGGTTTCACCTACTCCCCTTTGGCTACACATTTAGAAATGTCACCCATGACGAGCCGAGTGAACATGGCTAAAGGTGAAGAGGCTGCAGCTACCCACATTGTGATGCCTGAAGGTGATGAACCAACTCATGGTTCAGGTGGTGTGGCGGTGTTGAGCTATCTGGTAGAGTCAAACTGCATATGGGTGGAGATGTGGTCTGTTATTTACTAGTGCTTGGCATCCTCACCTCATTAATTGTTGTAGCTTGCTCCTTCCTATAAAAGTTGGATTTTGGATATGGGCATAGTTCACCACTTGCCGCTTGGCTAGCATAAGCTTCAACAGATGAGCTAAACCTCTATTTTCCATCTAGGTGTCTATATACTCGCGATACAGCCAAGAAGATTTTTGGGTTCTTCTGTTGGAGGAGGTGGATGTGGTAGGTTCCTTCTTGACCTCGTGTATTTTCTTGATATAATCCTTGCGAGACTTGCATTGAACATCGGTGTGGTGCTTTTTATTTGGGAGAGCGTCAATGATAGTAGAGAATAAAAAATTGATTTTGATGGTATGGAACATGGGCGAGTTTTGAATAGCTTTGTGAAGTGTGTGCAGGAATAATAGTGGAAAAGGAGTATGGTCTCCTAGGAGAGTCGACTAGAGGTGTATAAGCTGAATGGAGGATGAATAAGGGTGTCAGGCCATAACACTCACTACAGTTTAAAGAAATTGGTGCCAAAGGCCGTCACAATCAACATTGTCAAGTTGTTGGGGATAAGTAGCACACATGTCATGAGTAAAGGCAGCATGAATTATCAATATGATAATGGTGGTGGTACTCATAGAATGGTCGTGGCAAAGGATTAAAGAAGCATACTAATTCCCATTAGCTACAACTACTATTAACTATCAAATTAGGAATATTAAGAATAACAATAATACAAAAAATCCATAAAGAATAAAATTGTTAAATGCAAGTATATTGTGATTTAGCATATATGTAAGATGTCACTCCATAAAGATAATAAAATGCAATCATGTAAAACGAAATACTATAACACTTATGACAGTTAAAAAAAATTAGTGCTGAAGGCCAAACATTGAGAAGTAGTTGGAGATAGATAGCACATTTGTGATGAATGAAAGAAGACGACAGTGGCCATTGCCTTGATAACGGAGGTGGTTCTACTCGGCGTTGTGATTCGACGTCACACTGCCAAGGCACCCAAGTAGAGTGGAAGGGAAAGGATTTGGGATTTTGGCTCAAAAGTTAGTTCTGGAAAGAGGTATAAAGCATTCTAGAACATGCTCGAGACACACTGAGATATTTAAAATATGAAATACCTTCCAAAGAGGCAATTAGCCATGCACTGGTGCACATAGAGTCCCAAATATAAGCAGTGTTTAAGGCGGTGCATGAATGATTCCTAGATAGCTAAATTAAGGTGGTGCATGAAATAACTTCCAAACATGAATGATTCCTAGATATTTCTAATGAATTTAAAATGAAGAAAAGTATAGAAAACTTTCTTATCGTGATGAAATTTCTTTATTAACGATGTCAGTCGAAGGGAGTTCCATGCCTCCTCTCATGTTGCAAGTCATCGTTGGCAGATGATTATCAGGGCCCCACGGTAGGCGCCAAACTATAGATGCAAAAAATCTACTGTTACGGAAATAAGATCTGATCCCGTGAGGTTGATGCCACTGACAATCCGCTAGACCTGCACACATGAAAAGACAAGTGTGAAGCTTACGAAAAACACCAAGGTGGTGTTTGCCGCAGGCACTTCGAAACTCAAGTCAGCAAAGCTGAAAAAGATAATTTAATGAGAATTAGGGAAAGAAATATTACCGGAGGCCTGAAGGTGTAGAATTCTCAGGAGTAAAGAGGTGATTTTGAGTATTGAATATTGGATATTGAATGAATTATGGGAGGGTAGGCCTCTATTTATATAGTAAACCCAAAGGGTTGGAATCCTAGTAAGACATTGAGTCCTACTTTGAGAGATAATCCCTATCAGGAAAGAAAGATATTTTCTTGTCGTTATCAGGTTATATTTACTAGTTTGAGTAAGATTCGGAATCTTAACAGAAGAGGAAATAGAGTGAGATTCTAATTTCCTATTAATGGACTATTGTAGGCTAATAGGTCAGAACCCAGTTTTAGCTTGACTTGTAGGATGGCCCAACTCATAGAGTGGTCAGTTCACAAGATAAATTTAAGTGTAGACTCAACCGGAATTGGGTTAAGGCCTTGGGTCGTGACATGTTTATTTCGTTATTGGGCCTCGTCAGGCCCAAGATGATTTTTTGCCATATATATATATATATATATATATAATGACATTTCAATTCTTTGTTATTCTACATTGAAGACTTCAACATATACTCTCTTAAATCTCTACAACATACTATTTTAATTTAAATTAATTTCTCGATAAAATAAGAATAACATTATTTTTTAAATCAAAATAGAGAATACATATTTTGAACTTTTAAATTCTCTATATCCAATTTTATTAATTTATTAGAAATATATACTGTAATCTTAATCAAATTTTGTTCTTATTTATTTCTATGTATATACTTCTATTTGTATGAAAGAAGATGTAAGTTATTTTGTCAACTTATGATTCTTTGGTGTAACACAAGTCAACGTATTAACACTTTATTTTGATTTTTGCACAATCATTTTTGTTTAAATTTCCAGTGTGATGATCTTGTGTTAAAAGTAACCACCTTATATTATGTTGTTTATCTGCTATATCAAGTGAGCACCTCCAAGTCAGAGTGATCACAACGTATCTGGCAGATTTATTTGCGTAACACGTTTATCTTCTAGAATGCATGAGTTGTTTTATTCTCTTTTGAGATATTTGTGTGGTCCATAACATTTATCATTTTTATATTCAATGTGCTGGAAAGTTTTATTCTCTTTGATAGGTGGCATCTTGATATTTGAATAAACTTTTATAAAGGTGAATGAAATAAAGTTATTCCTTGCCACCTGTCCCCTTGCATTAAAGCTCAAGTTTTCTATATATTCATCTCCTCCAATACAATTCTTTTGAAGCCTAATTATTCCTTTGATATTACTTTGAAAATTCCTTGAGGTTTCTTTTGTTTGAATCAGGTTTCATATGCCTTAGGTAGGCTTACAAATACCTTTGATAAACTTTGTTTATTTGTTCATGGTTGGAATATGGGTTTCCGTTGGTATTGCTTGATGGGATTTCAAGTTTTTGGAGCTGAAGTGCTTCTTCATTGTTGTACCTTAAGAGGAGCTCAAGGCTGACCAGGTGGTCTTGTGAACGTGGAGCTTGTTGTGATAGTTCAAAGTTTGACCAAATGTTGGAGTTTGAAGCGTTGTAAAATAGGGAGTGTTCTTGCAATTGATGCTTAGCTTTAGCTTTGTAATTGAACTGTAAATGTTTACCATAGTGGATTGTCTTCATTTGAATGAGTTCTTATGGATGTAGGCATGTTGCTGAACTATGTAAAAACTCCTGGTGTTGTTTTAATTTGGTTTATTTTTATTGCTTTATGTTTCTGTTCAAAGAACTCTTAAAATCAACACACCAACCCATTCTGCCTAGGTTTAATTCACTTAGTAAAGGAATTAAAACTTTCAATTGGTATCAGAGCTTGTTCTAGAAAGTTATTTCAGTTGATCCTTGCTTGTTGATTGTGTTTTTATCCCACTTTAATCTCTGTTTATGTTCTAGTTATTTTTTCATGTTTTTCTGCAGTTTTCTTGCTACAGACCTAAGGTGACCACCTTGGAGCTGAGTGACCACCCCGTGTTGGATTTTTTGCTTGTGACCACCTCAGTCTCTCGGGTCACCACATCAGAACAATTTTTTCAAAAATCGTAAAATGTGGAAACTTAAGCTTAGTGCTAACTGTCTTGTTGCTCATACATCTTTGCCTGCCTCTCAAATTGATAGTAGTTGTTCTAGACACATGACAGGTAACAAATCTTTTTTGGTTGAGCTCAAATGCTTGGAAAATGGTCATGTTTCCTATAGAGATGGTCATCCTTATGACTTAGTTGAGGATAAGGTCATTTCACTTGCATATGTAAACACAGAGTCTCAACTTGCTGACTTATTTACAAAGGCTTTAGATTTTCAAACTTCTGTGAATTTGAGGAAGTCCGTTGGACTAACTCAACTTGAGTAGAGCTTTTTTCTTTTAATAATGTCATGAGGAAAATTTTCTTAGTTTTTAAAGTTACAAGTGTATATGATCTATGTTGAGTCATAAGGAATTGCTTCTCTCTTTGAAATGTGTGTGGTGAGTGATGTGTCCACCTTGATTTTCACCTCAAGAAATATAATGACTTTCTTTCATTTTTGAGTGCTTAGTGCACATTTCTTGTCACCATGTGAAAGAGCTACTTATTTGTAGTGTGAAAGTCATACTTGAGTAAGTTTCTAGGATGTACAGACCCCTATGTCCTTGGAAAATCTACCATGTAAAGGGCTACCTACTTCTAAGTGTGAAAGGTACACTTAGTTACCTCTTGAGAATTATGCCCATTAATCTCTATTCTATGAAAAAGAAGCCAAAATGTTGAGATTAAGTTCAAAAGAAAAAAGGGCATGAGGGAAGGGGGAGTTGCTTTCAATTCAAAACTAACCAATGTGTCAAACTCACCTCTTGAGGACACTTTACACACATATGATTAAGAATACTTGCTTTTGTTGCTCATTTATGACTTAAAGGAGTGATTACTTTAAGTTGTTGAAATTTCATTCGATGAGATGCTCCTTATGCATTTCTTTCAAAGGTGAGAAATGATTTTTTNCAACTAATGAAGCTAGTGCTGTTGTTGCTACTATTTTTCAAACTCCTACTCCAATGGTTAATCTTTCTGTTGATCAGCAACACAATGAAGAACAAGTTCCAGTTGATGCTACCACCCCTGCTACACCTGTTTCGACAGTTGACATTACTGTAACTCCCTCAGACTAGCCACAGTGTCCCTCCTCCAAAGGATGAACCAAAACAACAGCTAGAAGGAAACTTCCTACCAAAAGATCATCAAGTAGATGCAAGGGTTGAAAAACGATGAACAAAGAAGGGGAGTGAAGTTGAATCTTTTCAATCTGGTTGTTGGAATGTGAACTTTTGATGTGATCACTCTAAGTAGAAGTGATCACACTGAACAGAAATGAATTTTTTTTCTTTTGCTGGATCTTTTTGTTGAACTTTTATAATCTACTTTTGTTGGTACTAATACACTTTTTGTTCTTATGGTTTACAGTTTGTGCAGTGATTTTTTTTAGTTGTTATATTTTTTAAAACTTCATGTTTGATATTGATTAAATTGTCATTGCTAATGTTGTTCTTTCACGTGCAGAGAACAAAGTCTTTGTGTTTGAACTAAACCAACCCTTCTTTTTGCCATTTATTGATAAATCATTTCAATGTGACTTGATTTAGTTACTCAGGGGGAGTATACTAATTGATGGGGAATTTTTTAGTTCAATTTTTGATCCTGTAGAATTGTTTTTAATTAAACCATACCGATTATGTTTTGCTTGTTGTCTTTGTTTCATACTTATCTCTATGTCTTTATGATTATGCCTCTAATAGATGTGTTTTTCTGTTGTTTTTGTTTATGTCTCTTGTCGATTGATTGTTGATATATATTGAGATAGGTTTATGGATGAAAAGATTGTGCTTTATTCATAACTTTGACAAAAAGGGGGAGATTGTAAGTTATTTTGTCAACTTATAATTCTTGGGGTGTAACACAAGTCATGGTATGAACACTTCACCTTGATTTTTGCACAATCATTTTTGTTTAAATTTCCAAAGTGACGACCTTGTGTTAAAAGTGACCACCTTCTATTATGTTGTTTATCTGCTATATCAGAAGAGCACCTCCAAGTCAGAGTGATCACAACGTATCTAACAGATTTATTTGGGTAACATGTGCCATGCTTCTAGAATGCATGAGCTGTTTTATTCTCTTTTGAGATATTTGTGTGGTTCATAACACTTGTCATTTTTATATTCAATGTGCTGGAAAGTTTTATTCTCTTTGATAGGTGGCATCTTGATATTGGAATAAACTTTTATAAAAGTGAATTCAATAAAGTTATTCCTTGCCACCTATGCCCTTGCATTAAAGCTCAAGTTTTCTATATATTCGTCTCCTCCAATGCAATTCTTTTGAAGCCTGATTATCCTCTGATATTACTCTAAAAATTCCTTGAGGTTTCTTTTGTTTGAATCAAGTTTCATATGCCTTAGGTATGCTTACAAATACCTTTGATAAACTTTGTTTATGGCTGGAACGTGGGTTTCCGTTGGTATTGCTTGATGGGATTTCAATCTTTTAGAGCAAAGCTCAAGGTTGACCAGGTGGTCTTGTGAACGTGGAGCTTGTTGTGGTAGTTTGAAGTTCGACCAAAGGTGGAGTTTGAAGCGTTGTAAAACAGGGAGTGTTTTTGCAACTGATGCTTAACTTTGGCTTTCTAATTGAACTGTAAATGTTTACTATAGTAGATTGGCTTCATCTGGACGAGGTCCCATGGATGTAGGCATGTTGCCGAACCGTGTAAAAACCCCTGGTGTTGTTTTACTTTGGTTTATTTTTATTGCTTTATGTTTATGTTCAAAGAACTCTTAAAATCAACATAACAATCCATTCAGCTTAGGTTTAATTCACTTGGTGAAAGAATTAAAACTTTCAGAAGAAATAAGAACAAAGTTACTAAACTGACTCGATCAATGAAATTAATTTTATTTTAATGAGTAAAAAGATTACTAAATGTTAAAGTCTAGTGCATAGTAAGTTGTTAATTGGTTTGAAAGCAAAATTCATAATGCATACGGAGGGATCTTTCAGAATTAAGTGTACAAGGGAATTTCTTCATCTTTATTTCTTTTACTCACATTTTTTGTTCATTTAAAGTCAGAACTATACTATACCACTAAACAAAAACTCTTGATTGATACTTAGAATGGAAATATCATTTATTAGATCGTCCTTCATCACTGTTCACAAAGTTAATGACATATTAATCATGATTAATTTGTTAAAATTCGATGGACATAGGAAAGAAACGTGCTTATATAAAAAGAGATTATTCTTTGAAAGGAGGAGATTTAAAGAGTGGTTATGATTCTCTTAAGCATATTTAGAAAGTTGAAATATGTGGTGAGGTGATGTTGTTTACAAGGGCCGTGCGTGCAAGGGTTGAGGGTGAGATGAAAATAAAAATAATATACTACAAAATACACAAAACATGTAATAATAAAAAGGTTGACAACAAAGTCAAAAAATAAGGGGGCCGATGTTTCCTGGCTGCCTGCATGTAAGCCGCAATACGAGCAGCAAAACATCCCGCATCATTACACAACTTTTATTTAAATTTATAAAATTCTCCAAGGAATGATCGATAATTGATACTTATGCCTCTTTAATTTTGGCCCATCTCCAAAACCCTTTTACAGCTTTTCTCAACAAACAAAGAATCTTCAACTCCGTATTCAGATACGTTTCTCTAAAATTTTGAAGTTAAACAAGTAACTATTATGTTGCAATGGGAGTCTAATTATGGGTTGTTTGGATAAAGGAGAGTGTAAAATGATGGCGGCAACATGATTAAATTAAAAGTGTAGCAACGCCCGTGCGGGGGCATAATGCGCCAATCAAAAATTCGGAAACTTTAACCGTGCACCACATGTTCGATGAAATGTCGTGATGATAATTCTATACTTCTACCGCCCTTACCTTTTTTTGTCTCTAAAAAGAGAATAAAGTAATCATAACCTATAATAGCTGCATTTTTTTCATTACTTTTTTAATCTTCTCTCTTCTCTTAAAGTGGAAAGATGACAAAATTAAGCTGTTTAAGAATGGATGCGCCACGCCCACATTTTCATTGTTGATGGAATGAGTTAAAGATTGCGGTAAGTATCGTATTCTCATCTGCCCCTGTAAACTTTGAATATCAAAATTTATTTTCACTCTTCTTATTTGACTGCGAGGAATTTAAATACCAATTTTACTGTAACTCTTTTTAAGTTAATCAAGAACATTAAATTAAGATTTTAAATATTATTGAAAATTCTCTAAATCCCAACTTTAATTATAAAAAAATATATATATATGTACAGTACTAATTATTCTCTATAATCCTAATAAGGGCCTAGCTAATCTAATCTATGCCTTTAAATATTATTGAAAATTCTCTGTCCTGGTGCTAGGATCATTTTCGGATCAAACTGAGCTTTCCTCTCTGCAAAAGTTTTCCACTTTGACCCAAAATGGTTTATCCAGCCTTCCTTAGTTGCGTGATGAGGAAGATACTGTTTAATTTTAATGCCCGCATTATCACAACACTTTAATATCTCTTTGTTTTGTTCTTCAAAATCTCCCCAGTTACCAAACCCACTTGAATGCAAAAATCCTACGGCGTAGAAAACATCTTCCTCTGGTATAACTGCTGACATCCTATCATCCCATCTGCAATTTATTAAATGATAATCGTTAAATATTAATAGAATAATCGAACTTCGTTTTAAAATTTATGTTTTATTTAGGGGATCAACACACACTTGTTTCGGTTCATAGGGTAAACAAGGACAGGCCCTGTGGTAATATTTCGTTTAAGCACAATTTCCTTGAAAACACCATTGTTGAAATCAACGATACGAGATTTTGGCACAAAGAGATTGAGCCATGGATGAGGAACATCCCACAATCCTTGTGACTGAAGTTTTAGCTCCCCACTTCGAACTCTGTTCAAAAATTCCACGTAGGAGACATTTTTTTCAAACATAAGTCCAGGAAGAAAACTTAAACCTTTGATCAGTTGTTGCAATTCCTGTAAACAAATACCCAAACTATTAGATTACTGTATGTTTAGCTTAATTTTTAAATGGAACCAACTTTAAGCACATAATAATTATGAAGTTGATGATGGTGTACCTTGTCCACCGTATTTTTTGTGTGGTCATCATAATATTTGGCCACTTCAAGACAGTAAATGATGCCATGTTTTGTTACTTGGGAGATTATTCTTGAGTGATCAGAGGATGGGAAAAAGGAGGATCTCCAGTTATTTGGTGAACCTTGGTCCATTAGAAGTGAACCTTCCAAGTAATTCAGTGCTCGGTTTTGTCTCCTTCCGTTGAATGAGATCAAATATTCTTGGTCTTTGGTAAAAGTTGAGAAATTACTGTAAAGCATTCTAACCCACTTAACCTACCAACAAAAATTCAAAACAAAAGTGATCAGCATAGAAAATGTAAATGTTATGTTATGTGTGTGAATCGGAGTCATTCTTATGTTTATGTTAACTTGAAACGCTTGGAGTAGTTTAATCATTTTTAATTATATAGGATTAAAATTATGTGCTTCATTAATATTTACCCTTTTCGGCGCTGGTTCTAGGGCGATTCTTGCTCTGGTTATAATGCCAAACTGGCCAAAACCTCCGAGAACCGCATAAAATAGATCAGAGCTCTTGTACGCAGAGCAAGTCACTAACTCTCCCTTTCCTGAATCAGAAAACAAACACCTCATAAGTAAACCCTAAGTAACTGCATGCATGCAAACTATTTATCACTATATATTAAGGTTTAAATTTAACTATTTAAAGTAATAGAAAAAACAACTAAACTGAACAAACCAATGCAGTTAATTAACTTAACTGAGAGCGACATTAATTATGAATTTTTGGGAAACAGCTCAGATTACTTTCAAAGGCACATTTGGTATAAAAATTCCAAAAAACATCTCGCTAGGATCACCGGGTGATCTTTTACTCTAACTCTTCCTAAACGTGGGACCCCAGTGAATATATTTCTGATATAAATTAATAAGTTGATAGTGAGTACATTTATATATACAACAAAGATCAAGCTTGTATGTTTGTTGCGGAAGGCAATTCCACATAGAAAAATGTGAAATAATCATACCTGTAACAACATCCATTTCGTAAACATTGGCGATCTGCGGACCATAGCGGAAGGTTTGGCCACTGATTCCAGCATTTGAGAGTGTCCCACCAACGGTTAGGTAGAGATAATCGGTAAAGGAAAGCGGTGCAAGTCCATATTCCAGGGTGGCTTTTAACACATCAATCCAAAGTTGTTCACCACCAACATCTGCATAAAAACCCGAAAAATTGTTCCCAGAAACTGTAACTCCACTCCCATTCCGATGATTTTTCAAAGATGACATATCCACAACCACCCCGTCATGAGCCATAGCCTGCCCACGGGTAGAATGCCCGTGGCCTCTAGCCGCTATACTAAAAGGAATGGAATCATTGTAGGCAACTTTTATTAAAGACACAATATCTTGTGTTGTGGATGGACAAAGAACGGCTTTGGGGTGTTCTTTAACTATGTGACCAAAATCACTGGAGACTGATTTTAAAGAATCTGGATCTACAAGAAGCTTCCCAGCGACATCAAGGGCAAGGAGCTTATTGTTATGTGATAGAGAAGCACTCCATGGCTTTGAATTGCCTATGGTTGAAATTAAAAGGCTTATAATGAATATCACCACAATATATGTTGGGATTGGAAAATTCTCAGCCATTTTGTGAGTAAAAGATATGGAAAACTGAACAAGAATTAGAGAAGACAAAGATGATGAAGAAGAAGAAGAAGAAGAAGAAGAAGATGGCGTTGATGAAAGAGGAAGTTGCTATGGTGGTGGTGAAAGGAAATAATGTCTGTATATATAGAGGGAAAGAAAAAGCACGCAAGCCCATGAATAAAAAGAAAATTTAATTTTTGCTTAGCGTGTGTAACTATTAATGTTTGGGAAAAAAAAAAGAGTAAACGACGTCGTGGTTTTTGTACTTTTTCAAAGATTTGAAAGCAAAGACCATGGTTAATCTCATGACTTACACGTGCAAAAGAAATTACATATTACATGTTTAGTGTGTTTTTTATTTGCATCATCATGAAGAATCATGGCCATCCATCCACATATGCTCTTCATACCAAACCCAATGAATAAGGAGCGTTGGATGGTGATCTGGAGGTCAATATTAGTCAAGTTGGGTCAATTGGAATCCTGCCCAATTTCTCTTTTCCACGTGTAATATGATAATATCGGATTCGTTTCCTATAAGAAGATGCATTGGTGGTGGTCAAAATTAGGTAATAAAAAAAAAGGATCTTTAGGGATTTCATTTTGGATTTAGAAGAACTGTGATGGTTTCCAAAATCAAATTCGGAAATGTAAAATGAAGACTGAAGGGGGAGGGAGAGACATTAGATAGATTTTCTTCCCTTAGAAGATTTTGTTTGTACGTATCTAAGCCTACATTTATTTGATAAGTCAATTTGTGACCATAATTACCAAGCCCATCATGTCTCATTAACCCACTTGTTAATTTAATAGTACAAATCAACTATTAATTTTGTTAACAAAAAAGCTTAACCCACTTTTGTTTTACATTTATCCAATCAAAACAATATTATAATTACAATTTAATCTCTCTTACTATTTCCACGTGATTATTCGTAATTAGTAGTTCAAAATGGATTATTTCTATCTAATTATGAATTGTTATATTATAAAAAAGTTTGTAAGATAAGAATTAGGTTCTATACATTTATTTAGAAATTTATAGCCATAGAACAAAGATCATGCCAAGCACAGGGGAGAATGATCCCAAGAACGAAGAATTTCGGCCCTTCTTGTTGTACGGATAGCCTTTCATATTTATAATACATACAACAGAGACGACAGACGTTTTATTTGTATATAAAGATAATGAAGGCTAACATAAATTATTAAGTATAATATTGATATTTTAAATGTTATAAGATCCAATAAGCAAAAGATTTGGTTTGAAATCAAAATTTGACTAATAAAAACCAACATTCAAAGGATAATCTTTGACCTGAAGATCTTACAGGTACAAAGACCTATCAGATAGCAGACCCTTCACCTTCGCCTTCACCTTCACGGCTTCACCATGCAATGATAAATATGCTTTTATATTTATTAATTCTACAAATTCCATAATTTATAATTAAGAATTTGTCGCTTGACTATGCATGTGCACCACGCGTGCATACCAAAATCTTATAGATGTATGTTAATATTTGCATGATATATAACAAGAAGAAAGTTGAAGAATACAAGTAAGATGCTTTGGCACATGCCACAATTAGGTTTTTTTACCTAACATGAGTGAGAAAAGAGAATAAGTTTGGTCGTATATATTAACTTTATAACATTACATCAAGAGTAAACGACTTTTTCCTACCCAATGTTTTCCTTAATGACACTTTCTCACTAAAAAAGTTTCAAAATATCATTTTTCTACCTAAAGTTTATATTCTGTTAATATCCAAAACTGATTCCGACAGCGAAAATTCTCTCTATAACCACCATTTGAACCTTCAGTCTCTTCTCTACAAAACCCCTCTCATTCTGGCACTTTATTTTTCCTTGATTGTCAGTTATCACAAATCTTGGGTTTCCTGTTCTTAGCTTATTTCCGACAACTAATATTCAATCAGTCACCACCATTCGATCTACCAGTCTCCACTTTACAAAAACCCCCTTATCCTAGCTCCTGGTAACTTGCTGAACGTCGACTGAAAAAGTGAAGTGTATTTTGAGTATTAACATAATATAAACTTTGAGTGGAAAATGGTATTTTGAAACTTTTTTGGTGGAAAGTGTCATTAAGGCAAACCTTGGGTGTGAAAAAATCATTTACTCTTACATTAAATGAAATTGAATGGAAACATTAAAATTGCAACTTTCATTCTTTCTATTCTGGCTACAGAAGGATGGATAAAACTTAAACAAATTAAAAGTATTGCCCACACTCCTTTTAATTGTCTTTTTGGGAAAAAAAAATGTTTGCGTAACACATGTTTATAACATGGAAAAATGTAAAAAACCAAAAAACTTTTGTTGTAACTTGTACGTAGCCATAAAAGGTTTGTAGAAATTAATTTTACGTTTTTTTTTTTAAATATATGTTTCGCTCAATAAAAATTAATCAATATACTGAATTTACAAGGGTTACATGCGTTTATTTTTGAAATTATGAATTTCAAATATATGAATTATTGCACATATAGCATGACAGCACCTTTCCTTTCTTCAATCCTCTCTGTAAAACATATAGATGAAAATGAATGTTCTACAAAGTATGTTTTCACTCTAATTATCGTTTTCCTTTTTCTTAATGACAACAGCTATAATTCGCTCGATTTGAAGATACGCACTCACAAAAATTAAGCAATCATTTTTATGTATAGGATCAATATTGATATTGTTAATATATATATATATATATAAGAATTTAATTACCAATGTAAAAGTTGTATTCTAAAATGAACCATCGCTTTTAACCCTTTAATATGTTTTATATATATTACTATATACTTATTGTTTATAACAAAATTTATACATTGAATGATGAATAGACTGGTAAACAACCATTAAAGGGACTACACGAAGATTTTCCAAAGCAAAGATCATGAAAAATCTTTGCAATGATCGATGAAATCTGTCAATTTATGAACAATCAAGTAATGGATGATACGGTGGTTGAGTTTTCGATAAAGACTTCTGAATGTATTATTCAAGAGGTCTTGAGTTTGAGTTGAGTGTTTGATAAAGACTTTTGACTATATTATTCAAGAGATTTTGAGTTTGAGTTTCTGTCAGTTGTTAACAGGGTAACAACTGGAGTTTTTACTCTATCGACAATTTTAAAATCTCAAAAGATTAGTTGAGATACATATAAGCTGACTTAGACACCCCCAATCATTTAAAAAAAATAAGTAATGGATGATATAATTAATTAATGTTGATGGCAATGCAGTAAGGTAATAAATAAACAATAGTCAAAAGTGTAGTTAAGGGATATAAATATGAAGCTAGAAATGGAAGTAAAGATAAAATGGGATGTATTGTCATGTGAAAGAAGAAGAAATAGATTAAACTGAAATTGAGGAATAGGAATTAATGAATTCATAAGAAATGAGAGTGACGTTAAGGAAAAATAAATGGGTAGCGTAGTAGGGACCTCAATTGGAGAGAGAGAGGGGGAAGATTGTAAGATATTGAAAATCTTTATGGGGATCTCCAATCTAAGCCACCCCACAACCACATCACGTGGTCCTAAGCAAACCCACCGCCACAAATCATTTTGATTCCATACGTGCAATTGCATTTACATATGCATGAAAATGTTATTAATTGTAAGAGAAATACAATAAATAAATGAGCTCAATATGAAGAGGAAGGCAATATCAATTGTGTTTTCTAAATTCATTATGCGATTTGGGTAATTATTTAATATAAAAGTGTAGTATTAGAAGTAGTTCGTAAAGATAAATAGCCAAAAAGAAAACAAACTTTATGGACTCGCTTATCTCACGTTGGTTGTTGTTTAGCATAAAATTTGAAAACATAAACTAAATGCTGTCATGCATCTAACAATAAACATCAATTATTAAAAAATAAATAGGTATAAATGATAATGTAATCCAACGAGAAGACAAAAGAGTTATTCAAAACAAAAGCACTAGTATATTTATATAATAATTCTTTACTCCTTAATCAATTGAAAGAGTTAATAAAGTAATGAGAGAAGTACAATTGTGTTGTAATTAGACGTACAAGAACGTGATATCCATATCTAAACCATAGAGAGAAGAAACACAAATACAGTAGGAATTAAGTAATTAAATATATCCTTTTTCGATGGATGAAGGCAAAAAGAAAAGTGTGGGAAGAGGTGGGCTAGGGTTTTAGATAATTGTATTGTATGGATGGATGCCCGTGGGGAGAAGGCAACTCAAAAGGTTTGACAAGCAAGACCCACTTGTTTCAGCAACTCCTGTCAGTTTTTACATGCTTTGTCACTGTCTGTACTAGAGGCTGCTTTTTAGACAGAGATTACGAGCAGACAAGACGGGCGATTCTAATTCCTCCATAAGGACCCATTCACTGTTTAATTATGTAATTTATTATTAATATTACCATTGATTATCTTCCATGACAACACCTTAAATTTGTTTTTGCTTACATAGAATTGATGGTTAATGATCGATTCCATGTACTATAGCGTATAGCTAGGTTTTCTTTCTAAAAGAGATAATAATGAAACCCTAGTTAGCCAACCCTATTCAATGCCATGTTGATTTTACTTAAAGGTCTAAAAAAGCTAGTATATTGTCTAGTCTCCATCACTGAGGTAACCATTTTTGACTCTCAAACCTTCAGCCATCATTCATCAAATCTCATGTCTTTTAGTTTCACGCCTTCTTATACACTGGCATTCCTATTCAATTCCAACTGAGTCTTTAAGTTGAATCCATGAAAACGTTTATTACTACCCTTAATCCCATTGGTATTGATTAAGATTTAAGATTCAGATAGATAAATTCAGTTGACATCACATGTGTTAACGTGTTTTTGTTGACGGTGATTATGTGTGTTTCACATGATGATGGTTGGTTCGCTCAATCAATCAACTTTGATAGATAGATGTAAGTTCAAACTGTTGGGTCCAGAGCCAGAATCGGGAGAGATTTGATTCCTATATATCAAAGTTTAAAGTACTTTGTGTAAATACTCTGTCAACTATCTGTCTCATTCTCATATTTTCTTATCGCATCGCAGCTACGTGTACCAAGTACATTGGTTCTGTTCTTTAGTGGAGCATTTTGATTTTGAATCAGTCGTTCGTTTTCATTTTTACCTGTCACTCAGCGGATCTTCCTCAAAGATTAACCCTATTTATCTCCCGCCTCCACAATCCATCCTATTTCCAAGGTTAAATTATAACCGTCCGATCCTCTTCAAAAAGAAAAACTGAAAATTCTTAGATGGCATTATTGCTGATGATGGGACTGTAAACGTCATGCGCATCTCCCGTTGCATAAGGGAAATTTCCAAGTTCTTTCTCTCTCTCTCTCAGTTAAAAACATTATGTAAATTTTCCACATAAAATAATTTGACTAAATTAAAGTACTTTGTTGGAAGGATGCATGGCAGCCAAGTGATGGCTAGGTGATCTAGAAAATTTCAGAAAAGACACGAGAGGATCAAACATGTCTAAATTATATTAAAGTTTTAATTTGTTGACTGATGAAATTAGCAGACTGAGACTGGTATTTTTGAGAAGTTTGAGGGGAGCTAACACATATTATTTTATTTTATTTTTCCTGAAAAGATAGCAATTCAGCTACCGCCACCTTGAATTGAATAAATGATTCAAAGTTTCGAAGGGGTGGGCGATTGGGGTTCAGAATAGTACTTGGTCATATAAGACGATTCCAAGCTAGTCACTTCCAAGTAGATTCTGAGAGATCTTCAACGTCATTCTAGTGTCAGGTGTAAATCCAACCAGGGCTAAAGCTATTATCATCTTCCATGGTTTTTTATATTGTTATTCCAGCTGGACTAAACCTTCCATTGGGCCACCTATCCACAAACACATGTTCCCTAGTCCCTACTCAAAATAAATAGTATATAAATAATACTCCATGAGAATTGTTTGCCAAATATTAAATTATTTCCCATTGTTAGACAGAGACATTTGCCAACTCATTACTCAAAAAGTGATTCTTCTTAATATTTTTTTAGTGAAAATGCTTACCCTTCTCTAAACTAAATCACTCCTTACCTTTTACTTAAACTCGGAATAGATCTAGATTAAAGATGAGTAATTTCAGGAATAAAGGAAAAACAATATAACAACGTGTAATGATTAGAATTACAAGAATCCCTTAATTTTTCTAACTTCTCCATTTCTTGTTAATATCCTGTGGATAATTTGTATAATTCCATTGAATATCAGAAAATGCAGAGCTTTTAAGGCTTCATTTTTCAATGTTGAAATTGTGACACGAGAAGGAGATAAATGTGTATGACAATGGTGTCATTTTATGGTCATACATAGAAACAAACAAATCTACTCTGCTCCTTGCGGTCATGTTCGGATAGAGCCGACAACCTTCATGCTCCTACTGCTAACTATTTTCCAAATTCAAATACAGGAGCCTGAAAAGTTTAAAGCCCATGTTTTCTTGATCGAAAACTCTTAACAGTAATACAAGTTTAACGATTGTTAATTATCCTTAGTCCCCGGGACATATTAAGGTATGCAGATATTATAGATCCTTGTCGGTTAAAATCTAATCTATCTGGAAAGAGATTCATATGTTGTTTATATAGCTATTTATTCATAATCTTCCTCCATGTTTGAGGACTTTGGCAATCTATGGTGCGTCAGAACCAAAATAAAGACAGAAACCACATCATTGGATGAAATCCGGGCAACACATACAACAAAAACTACAAATGCCATAATAGAGACAAAAAAGAACACATGGAACAGCTTAACGAATGTGGGACAGCTTAAGGGTTGTATTAATCACTTTTTAGATGTAAACATGAGTAAGTGATTTACACAAAGCTTGTCCAAAACATGCTACGGCCATTTCAAATTTCAATAAGAAAGGAAACAAAGAAATCATGTACTCAACACAACAAACCTTGAAACAAAAATATGATGGGTGGTCTGGACCAGGCTGTTAAGAGAGCATGATGACAATGCGCTGGATGACAGTAATGACAAAGCTTGCAATAAAATCTACCCAAAATCGTCTGTTTTGACTTCATTTCAACATTTGCAAGCATGTTTAGTGCTAATGCATCCAGGGTATAACAAATCGGATTCCATTAAGATGGGACTCTCACATTACATGACAAGATTTAAGCCAATTCCTGTCCCAAATCTAAAATTGTCCTACTTCCTATGCTAGTTTTATTATTTTTTCTCCCAACAAAGTACCTCTGTTTCAACAATCGAAATGAATTGTTAGAGAAATGGAGAAATTTTTTATGTAAAAGTAAACATCCTTTTGAATTCTTCTCCAGCTGTAAGTCTCAAATTTTGAGTCAGGGAGCTAGAGAGGCAAAAGATTCTCCACCCCATAGGCTCACAAAACCTAAAGATGTCATTGTAATCCAAATCATCATTCATACCAAGTAGGATATAGAGGTTAAAAGATCCTCCACAGAATTAATCCACTTAATGATTCCACATGAACATCTAGAATGAAGAATAGGACAACAAATCCATTCTGATCGTTCGTAAAGTGTTACAAGCTTATTTTCCACAGCATTACTACTTATTCAAACTGATTTGAAAGACACCAACATGACAGAGAATGCAAGCATGATTTTAATAAAAAATATGACAGAAATATGGGAACGTAACAGTAGAATTCTACTGACACAGTGCCTTGAAGGTGAAAGCAGTTCTTAATTTTCTGTACTATTACTCTCTGAATTTGACAATTTGCCTTTAAAAAGTATACCAAATATTGCCTAAACATCATTAAACTTAGAGATGATAAAGCAGACAGAAGAAAATACTGAGTTAAGGGTTTTATTATAATCCACTTATTCAATTAAGAATTAAACTCATTCATCATCGCAACCATTGACATAATCTTCAACTAATGTTCTTACATCTCCATCACCAACCCCTCTTTGCTCCTCTCTTATAACCCTTTTTTTTTTTTTTTTTTTTTTTTTTACCCTCTTGTTAAAAAGAAAAATGTGTTAGGATCCCATGTTGGAAGAAAATATGGTGGGTATGTGGGTTATAAAAGAAGTGGACACCCTCCCTAACAAGTCGGTTTTCTAAGAAGAGTTCTACCCAAAGTCACAAAAAGCCCAAAGCCAACTATCCAACCCAATTCTTATCAAAGGTCCACTGTCCCACCAATTTATATCAATTTGGGAGTGGGTTCTATCAGAATGCTCTAGTTATTATTATGAGAAAATACAAATTTACTAATGACACTTTGAATGCCCTCTGCCACCCACTGATGTTTATTTCAACTTGTCTTAATCCTCCATATGTTATTCACCCCTACATTATCTTTACGGCTCTTCGATCAAACCTAATTGTCACAAAATCACGCTTAGACCAAAATTTACCAACAGCTGCACTAGCCACTGGCATCAAGAGCTATGCTCCTAGCCACCACACTAGTAGCTCATGACCTATGCTAAAACCTACACAATAGTAACAACTCCACTTGTGCATCCATCCTCACGCTGAACGCAAATGCAGAGACCATTTCTGCATTCTGTTTCTACTGCACCATCGCATTCTTCTCAAACCTAAGCAATTTAAATGCACAATTTGTTTAAAAGACATTTTCAAGTGTAACTGAAAAGATTAGAGCAACATCTTGATCTTTCCTGTGGTTTAGGATAATTACAAAGTCATCTCCTATTATTTTAAAATTGTATTGCATCCTCTATCCATGGCTCCCATTTATAAATTAATATCAAAATGTTGATACTATAAAACAGAATTAATTTAGAATCAGCCTCTTATCTTTGTTAAAAGGGAGCAACATATTAATTTTATCCCTTTCGTCAATATTGGTAGAGACTATAAATTGACTTCAAACTTTTTCTATGTCTATTATTACAGTGACATCGTCAACTTGGAATGAGCAGTTAAAAAAGCTACCAGGATAGTTTGATGTAATTTACTCAAGAACTCAATTCCACCATTTCAACTAATCACATAGTAGCATTCATGCATCAACTTTTGCAAGTGCATTTACCAACATAGATAATGTGCATGCCTCTACGTTTGTAATGGTCAAAACCACCAGTCAACTTAGATCCTGCAAGAGTTTGTTGAAACCTTGATTTCACCAAAACTTATGATGAAATTATAGGTGCATAACCACCTGTATATGAGACTGATAGTCCATAGGAGCCACCAACAGGAGCATAACATTACAGGTGGATAACGAACTACAAAGTAAAACTAAATAACATACTTGGAAAATCTGTTGCTTATAAAGCCAACACGAGAACTTCTAAAATATACCTATAACCTTTAATGTGAATACAAACCAGATGCAAACATCATCTGAATTAACTGTGTATATTCATAATAATCATATCCATTAGTTCCAATACACACTTTAAACGGAAAACAAACCATTTGGAAACAAAAGTAACAGGAGAATTATAAGTGGAGAAAAAAGTCTCACTAGCCATTAGATTCTGTCAAGCAGCATTTACTTTGCGAGTAAATACAGCAACTCTCATGAGAATTGATTGAGAAGCAAAGAAGATACCATAATTCATTGTTTATAAGCCTTTTTACTTCAAAGTCAAGCAGCATGGACCTTTTTTCCATCTTCGATAAAGAAGATTGCAGTTTCAGGGACCTAGGAAAAGGGGAAAAAAATAAGGAGACAAAGTTAAAAAGCCATCTGCTAATTTAACAAGATTCCATCTTCAAATACTTGACATAGAAAATCTATAGCATGAAACAAACAAAAAAAGGGGATCAAACCTAAAAGCGCAATGATATCCCTAAAACATTCAGACAATGCAAAGACCATTACAATCTTATGATGATCACGTGCAAATCCAGACAACCAATGTGAATGGTAAATTACTACGACCAAGGTTCCCATTTGTCAACGAATTCAAGATCCCTAAATGTATAAGGTTTTGCTGAACAACATTTTTTTTCCACCACTGATCACATTTCTAATTTCACCAAAGCAATATACCTAGATTAAGGTTAAACTTAGTTCTATACGAAGACGAATTTCAGCTGTGGAAGTTTGAAAATGGTTAGTAAGCTTTTCCATAAACTATATCGTATTCTAGCAAGAGGACATGGAATACAATATATACACGGAAAGTTTAAATCCTCAAGGCTCTCATCATAAACAAGTTTCAACATTGACAGATCTGAGTTTAGTATTAGACCTATATAAAGCCATCAAATTGAGGTTTTGATAAGACATGCAAAGCCTATTGCCATGCCTTTAACTCCCCAAACCCGTACCCAAATAACCAAAAGAGGGGAAAAGATGAAAAGCAATCTTTTCTCTGTGTTGCTTCTAGAAATGAAATACAACATCCAAAAAAATTTGACTCACAGCCTCATAAGCAAAGCTATATGAAGACTGCACATAAATCAATAACAGGAACTGAAATGAATAGGTACTTCAGCTAAAATGCCAAGTTTTGTGAGTTTTTCTTTCTATGGCAGTTTGAAATATGATCAAGGTCCCATAAATTACCAAGATTGTAATAGTTATAGTTGTGATAGGCAGAGAAGAATTTAGACAATGTATACATGAAAAAGATATTAATAGCCACATCTGTTAGTTTCTTGTGTGTACAGCACCTACATTTGGCAGAAGTTCGAAATATACAAAGGCACACCTCCCTTCTTTACAAATTAATTAAAGAATTTCACATACAATTGTAACTAAGCAAATAACTGGTGAAATCTAAATCAAAACATAAAATTGAAGAGGAGAGAGAATGATAAGAGTATATTACATCAGGCCAGGTTTCTGTGATAAAGTCCACAACGTCATATGATATATCTCCTTGAACATCAATCTGCTCCTTCTCAGTCGGTCCCTAAAACCATCAATTCAGGATACAAAAAACATAATTAGCATTTATAGGATAGTAGATTACTTAAAGACAAAAACAACAAGCACCTTAACAACAGATGCTCCTGTAGCAAACTTTTTCCCAAGTTTCTTTGAAGCATCACTAAGTTTAACACCTGAAATGTGATCCAATAAACTTAGCCAAAGACAATTATAAAAAATAATAATTCATAATTTGAAGAAAAAATAAAATAAAAAAAGCAGGGTATATCTCACCAAAAAGTTCCAGGCCTTTCACAGTAGTGATACTTTTTCGCTTGTTACGAACAACTTTTTCAATAATAACTTCTTTCTTATCCTGAAAAAAGAATTTAAAGCACAAATCAATTATACTTGCTTCAAGTTGTGATGATATTGAATAGCATTTGGATGGTTTTATGAGACGATGTTATTTATGCAATTGGTTTAAAACGAAAGAAGTTAACTCTTACTTTTTTCTTTATCTTTCCACCAGGAAGGCGTTTGACTTCTTCTTGCTTAGTTGCTAAAGTAGCCATTAACACAGACACAGAGATAGAGGAAGTAAACGATGTATCAATCATTAATTTGAATAAAAACCCAGAAGTTAAATCGTGATATAATTTAAATTACACTATGAAGCACATAACATCATCTAAAATCAATCATCATTATGCAACAAAACATCACCATTAATAGAAACAAACATTATGACGTAAAATACACATTTGAACTCTACGAGAGAAAGATTTCAACTCATTCAACACAACAAAGAGGTAAAAATTTATCAGAAATTTCAATAAGCAAACAATCATTTCCATATTTTTCAATTGTAAAAGTAAGTATAATTGCAAAGATAAAGAATAAAAATCTTAACAGAAGCTAGTAAATTTTGTTATTTTTAACAAAAAGAAAGAAATATAAGCTGACCTGATGATGCAGCCGAGGAGATGCCAGTCGATTGTAACTGCTCGGTAGCTTTATCAACTTCCTTTGAACTTGAGTCTGCCAATAGGATAAAGGACAATTAAAACAATTATTAAAACGGAAAAAGTGGTATTAGCAATGGAGATTAATTGGGACCTTTGGTGAGATCGGGGTAAAGATCCGGTGCGTTTTGAATCAACCAGGGTTTACATTTCTCAAAATCGGGTCCGAATTCGCGTACTCTGCGGGTAAACTGCACACCGCACAGTACAGGACCCGAACCGGTTGGGGTTTCTCCGCCTACTTTAGAAAAGCTCCAACCTTCGATGTGCAGAGTGCTAAGGGCGGTTGTATGAAAAAACAGAAAAAGAAAAAAAACCGAAGCGTTCGAGTGACGGGTACGTTGTTGAAGCCTGTACTGTTACTTGAAGATATTTTTAGGTAAAACGCGCGCTTCGAAATGCTTTTTATTGGTTTTACCATGTTACCCCTAATGAGAAATGACACATCGCTTTGCGTTAGTGATATAAATAATATAATATCATTTTAAATTAGTGGTTTCATTCATGATTCACCTGGACAGATAATCAAGTCTCAAAAGTTATTGTAATTTCAAGAAGGTATTTAGATAGAGGACGCAACGAGACTTAATATAAATAAGACTAGATAATATAATAAATACAAAATACAAAAGCATAAATTACAGAGAATATATAAATGAAAAACATGAACTACACAATAAAGAAAATAAATAACCACCGTCGAGTAAAGTTTTCATCCCCTAGATTGCCCTTCCAAATATCTCTACTTATTAATCAATTGAATAATTATTAACCCCTTTTACAATTTAAAATTTCGTTAAGTAAGTTTGAGGCTTTTAATAGTCTCCCTTATGAAGTTTCAAGGTATTAAAAAATCACCTTATTAACATATTTCGTTAATTGACTTCTAAAAAAAGTCAAGAAAGTCTGTTTTAATCTTAATTTAATAATTGGCAAAATAATTAAATATAATCCATTATTTAAAATGTAGAATGATTAAAATACCTATCAACAAATAATCATTTAGAAATAAATATTTAGTTTTAATAATAATTAATAAATAAACGTGTTTAATACATATAAAAATGTATTTTTAGGATTATTAAATTATATTATATAATAAACATTATACTTAAGAAGGAAAATGCACTATTTTTAAACCCTGGCCTAGCCGGTTTAATTGGGACCCAGAAGTCTCACCGAGTCGAGTTTACACTATTTCTATTCACCCAAAATCCAGGAATTTGGGAAGATGATCGGCGAACAAATGAGTCGGTGTAATACCCAAGATATCAAAGGTATGTTCCTAACTCAAAATAGTCCTTAGATGTTAATTTTATGTTAAAAAGCATAAAATCTAACTAAGGGCAAAATAGTCAATTCATTGGAACGGTATGAATCAATTATCCACAAAGAGGCTTAGGGGCAAAATGGTTATTTTGCCTATGGATAAGCATTGAAAAAGTCAAGGATGAGTAGGCTTCATTGCATTTAATGGCATTAATTAAGTAATAATTATGTCTAGTGTGAAATGACCAAAATGCCCTTATATGAAGAATTAAGGACTTATGAGTTATACAATTAAAATAATTGGGCCAATTGCATAATTGGGAAAAGAAATGAAATATTTTCCTATAAATGAGATGAATTTCGTTCAAGCCAAAGGAGAGAGCATTTCTTCAACATTTCTTCCATTTCTCTCAAATCTTCCATGAAACAAGCTTTCTTTTCTAGGTTTTCAAGGAGTTTTGCATAATTTTTCAAGGAGAACAAGATAGGAGCCTTGGATCTTCAATTTGAAGGGTTTAAGGTAAGGATTAAAAACTTTAGTTTTGATGTGATTTGAAGATTTGAAGTAGATAGAGGTATAAGTTATATATGAAGGATTAAGGTGTAAAAGAAGATCAAAGGCAAAGGATTTGTTGGAGAAAGTCTTTAAAAAGGTAAGGAAGAACCTCCCATGACTTTAGGGTTATGTTAGGGTTTGTAGATTTTTATGAAACCTAAATTAAAGCTTTAAGGCATAGAATTAGTGATGGCAAGGTAGTTGAACTCATACTAACTTATTGCCTTGAATTCATTATACATGAAGTTATGGCTATTTATGTTTTATGAGTTGTTATGTTTGATTGAAGAAAAGGAAGTGTAGATGCTGATTGTGGCAAAACTGTATATGGAGGCCACATGGTGTTGAAAGGTTGCTATTAGAAGTGTTGATGTGTGTTTGCATAGCTTACAATGTTATAGCAATAATGGATGGTTATGGGAATGAGATTTTACACTTCTTTAAGATGTTAAAGACTATTAAGGGGAGGTTTATTTGATCCATAAGTTAACCTATTGGTTAATGTCAATAGGAATTGATGTGGCATAGTTAATATGAAAATTCGGATTTAGTGAGCTTAGGGGTTTTGTTAACCCTGCTTCAGTATTTCGACATAACTTGGTTATAAAAATCGAAATGAGATGATTCTGAAGCATTAGAAAGCTAAGACACAGACCTATAACTTTTATGTTTATGCAGAGCCAATTCGTTTGAGAAAAGGATGGAAAATGGCCTGAAGCATAAAATGGTTATTAAAGTTTAAGATTTAACAAATCAATTCTTATGATATGAATTGATTATTAATGTATTATTGGAATTATGCCATGTACTAATGTTTACCCTTAGTAGATGATCTTTGAAAGATATACATGGTCATGATGTCAATGCATGATTAATGTTATGAAATGGCATGAAGATGCAATGTAATACATGTTTTAAGATGATGTATGTGAGCAAGAGGTAATGTAAATGGGGTGATAATCCATAGATGAATTAAAAGTATTAAGCTCACCAAAATATGTATTTACATGCCATAAGGTTAGAGATGCAAATAGACATGACAGAGATGCATATAGACATGATGGAAAACGCGTAAGCATATCCTCGTATAACGGTTGAGGAAAGATGAATATATGCTTTAGATGTAAATAACGCGTAAGCCGCCTCCTGATGATTGAGCTCTAGATGAAATTTGAGGCTAGATGATATGAAGTGCTTAAGATGCAAGAAAAGTCGATCGGCTAGAGGTTAAATGTTTCTATGCATTTAGTTGCATTACATGAGTTATGATGTTATTTAATCATGAGATGATTTATACTCATGTTAGATGATTTTAGATGTTATGTCATGACATGTGATGTGTGTGTACTATGTTTACATACTTATTTGTATGTGTACACATTGATGTTTATCTAGCCATGGGATAAAATGATGAAAAGCATATGACTTAGTAATAAAGGGGAAGTATCCCTAGATGTAAAGATAAGTGATGTGTTAACAGATATGTTTAAATAAAGATCAAATAGTACATTCAGAATGAAATAGATCATTCCTACTGAGCGATTAGCGCTCACCCTTTCATTGTTGATTGCTTTGCAGGTAGACTAGAAGCGAGGGATGCTAGAGACAGCGGGACTACACGTGAGGGGAGATGATTATTGTCATCTCGATGTTTATCGTGATGTAAATAATATAAATGATAAATATTTGAGAAATACCTTTGGAAGCTTCCACCCTATAAATATGTTTTGATTGTGTAATTTCTTAAAGTTTGTAAATTATAAGTTTGGATCCTGTGTGACATTTTATATGCATGTTTTGGATATTATTATTATTATCCTTATATAGATTTTTTCTAAATACAACTCGTTCTCCAGACATGTATCCTCGGGATTCTCATTGAGGGATATTCAGAGGATACCTGACTGGAGGGGGGTTTTACAGTCGGGATGTTGGAAAGTGCTGGTGAGTGTAATGGTTACAACGAAATTGATTTCTTATGAGTAAATCGGTCGGAAATTGAAAAACATTGGCAGCGGCAACAACGGGTTTTTGCCGGCAATTGGCAAGGCTAACGGGGGTTGGGTGAGGTGGGTTTTGGTCGGAAGGAAGAGGGGAGTATTTTCGGGGGGGTTGGGGAGGGTTGTCAATGACAACGTTGGTGAGATTTGTCCTAAATTGAATCGATATCAACTAGATCTTAGGTAGATTTTCAAGGGAATTGACTCAAGGGACGATAGGGGTTCAATTTGAGGTATTGTCGCCAGTCGATTTGTATTTGGGGTTTGTTTGCTACATTTAAAACCTATAAAAGACTTAACATAATTTTTAGGAGTGTATTTGCTAAATTTTAAAAAAAATTGTCTGCCAGTTTGAACAATGATCAAACCGGTCAACCCGAGACCCGGCAACGTTGCTGGGTTTCATCTCGGGTTGGGTTTTAAAACATTGGGAAAATGTAATTTGTGTCGATAATTTTTAATATATATGTAAACGTTAAATATTTAATAATAATATTACAATAAGGATAAAACAGACTTTTAAATATTTTTAACAGTCGTCTATCTGTTTATGTTGGTAACTATAATTGATTAATTTCTTAAAACTTGAGGGGAGAGACTAATTAAATAAGCCAACAAGATGCACCCACCCATAATTTGCCGTAAAGACAATTTGATACCTAAAAAGTTTGAAAACGATAATTACCTACATTTCGTCCAAATCGTTAGTAAAATTCGTTTAAAAAGGAAAATATGGTAATTTTATATCCAACCAAAAAATCTAACATTCATCTCCATTCTCTCTCTTTAATATTAATTTTATAAAAATCTTCCTTCTCAATTTTAATTGTTTTATTTTTATAATTAAATTTAATTAAAATTCCTTCTTCATCTCTTGCCAGAACCACGGTGGCCTAGAATCGCATCCGGCCAACAAAATCGCACCCGGTTTGATGCAATTTTGACCGAGAACATCATAAAGAAGAACACGAGCAATCCTCCTTAGCAATCATTCTTCTCTTTCTTAACCTCAGAAACCAAAATCCCCACCACAACACAGAATTCAAGCCCAAACACAAAAAATATAGTTCAGATTCAAGCCCTTTAAAAGATAAACCTCAACAAAATACAATCTTTTTTTTAATTCTTTTACCTTTAGCCTTGATACAACCTAGAATAATCACCAACCCACTTAAAAAACCTGCAAAAACCGACCAATATTTACAATGCCCACCAAAGATTAAACCCTAAAAACTCCAATATATAACAATCAACCCACCACCAATCCTCCAAAAAATCCTCAATCCAAAGCCAACCCACTAGAGATATCCCCCAAAAAACCCTAATCTTCATCAACCCGTCATCAAATTCTTCAAAACCACCACAAGCCCCAAACAACCCACAAGTTATCTCCCAAAATTAGCCCTGAATTCACCACACCCACAGACGAAAACACAGAAAGAAAAAAAAAACCAAATCAAATCAAAACCCTAAAAAGACCCTTTTTTTCCCCCTTTTTTATGAGAGAGACGAAGAAGATGAAGACAGGAAGACAGAGAGCAAAGAGGCTATCGATCTGGCTAGCTTCTAGTCCATATTCGATGCCGGGTTCTGGCCTAGTGACCGGAGGGAGAACAGGGAGAAGAAAGGAAAGAAAGAGAAGGAAGAGAATAAGAGAGAGAGATTTGGACGGATTTTTTTTTTTTTTTTTTTACGTTTTTTTAATGCAATTTTTTTTTTTTTTTTTAAATTATGCAGAAATCCTGAAACATTAGAAGTCAAAATTGCCCTACAAAGATGAAAGAATATCAATGATACCATTTTAGTTAACGGAATTTACTAAAAGATTTGGACGGAAAGTGGGTAATTGTCATTTTCAAGCTTTTTGGGTATCAAATTATCCTTACAGCAAACATTTTTAAGGTCGTTTATCTGCAAAATGGTCAAGTCTTGGATTGACCGATTTAACTTGTTTGACCGGCGAGTCAAACTGGTGTACAGAAATTTGAAATATAACAAAACACCCTTACATATAATAAGTCCCTACAGGTTTGAAATCTTGTGAAAACACCCCAAACACCACCGCGAGGGTTGACAAACCAAGGCAAATGCCTATATCTGGCAATAACAACACTCCCCATCACCACGAAAACAAGCCCCTTAGCCTCTTGACCAAAACCCATATCATCCCTCCCTCGATTGCCTTGCCAATCAGCGGTAACAGTCGATTTAGTTTTACGATTTTCGCTCAATTCACTCACTAGAAATCACCTCTATCGCCACCATTGCAATCACTAACCCTTCCTTTTCAAAAGTCCCAACATCCCAGCCTTCAATTGTTTACCGATCACCGTTCCAATTTCTAGGGTTTTTGGTGAACAAAAAAATTGCTAACCCAGTTTGGTGAAGGCCCTAGGTCCTGGTTGAACTGGTTCAATCGGCTGAGGCAATCGAGGTTTTAAAACAATGGTTTCTGCCAATTAAATACCCCAAATTTAGCATCCACATGTACGTGACAATCTCTAAAAGATGTTTAATGATTTTATCCGTTTTATAAGTGACAAAATAAAAGTATAAATGTGTGAGATTTAAATTAATATGAGTTGATCTTTAATTTACTTCCATATCATATATTAAATTAAAGCATCATATCAGTTAAAAACGAGTATCATTGACACACACAAAATATACCCAGCTACCCTAACCCTACACAGGATTAGGTTAAATTTTAAATAGCTAGTCTTTTTCCTACTCCTTGAGTTGCTGGGAAAATTTCAGTGAGTTCTACCAACAAAGCAAAATAAAAGAGTTGCGGTTTTGTCTTTTCAGGCAACCCTATATTTGAACCGGGTAAAAAAGATTTTTCTTTTTTATGGCCGGAGGTGTTCGGACCAGTTTACATATACCTCAACTAATCTCTCAGGATCCTGAAACTACTGATCAAGTTGGTAAGAAAGGATTTGCAGTCTCCTGTCTCCCACTTGATTTCTTGTTTGCTTGTTTCTTTTTGGGGGTTATTATATGTCTTTTTTTTCATTATTATTTTTATACTTCTATCTGAAATCTCATGTTGCTTATAATTAATTTATTGTCTAAAATAAAATATTCATTCTCTATTTTGAAGTGAATCCATGTATGGGGCAAACCTCGGCCTCTTTGCCTTCAATTACATTTTAGGAAAATAAGTTTGTATAAACCTTAATATCACTGTCGACTCCGATGGTTCTCTCCCAATTCCATTATCTAGAAGTACATATTCACCATTAATGTTTAGCATAACTACTAATTAATTTCCTTGACAGTATTGAAATTTCATGTCATTTCTAGAAATGTATTTGGCATTGCCGTATTTCCACTTCAAATCTAGCACAAAATCTAATCTCATTAAAATTAAGATACCGAGAAATCTCGTTTAAAGAATCAAGCATTAATTATGTGACTCGTTTAAGTAGACTATATATATATACAACCTCTTTTATCTCATTCTAATTCTATTTTCCTTTCTTTGGCTGAACTGAAGAATAGACGTTAATTAACAATGAACAGGGAGATTAACATTGGAGGAGTGAACCCTAATGCCTGTGCGGCCTGTAAACATCAGAGGAAGAAGTGCGATGGGAGCTGTGAATTGGCTCCTTATTTTCCGGCAAGCCGGTATGGAGAGTTTCAACATGCGCAGAAACTTTTCGGTATAAGCAACATTCAGAAAATCATTAATTCGGTTGAGCCAAATCAAAGACATGCAGCTGCCGAGTCAATTCTCATGGAGGGCAATATCAGGCATAATGATCCGGTGCATGGCTGTGTAGGTGTCGTCTGCAAACTTCAGTCTCAGATTGATTTATATCAGAGTCAACTTAATGCTCTTAATCAACAACTGAATTTCTTTCGTGAAAGAGAGAAACAAAAGCTGTTTGAACACTTTACAAAGGGTTCATCGTCATCGTCATTATTAACACCACAGCAGATTCAGAACGATTTTGATGCTTTCAATTTGCAGCCTCCAACCCCGCCTGCTCATCTTGTAATTAAACTGCATTCAATCTCAGATAACTTACTTTTCATTTTGCTTTTATCATGTTTATGTATAATTTCTTTTAATAAATTAACCTATCTGTTTCTAATTTTTTTTTTTTTTTTTTTTTTTTTTGGTTGTTTCGTACAATTTAGCCAGCTAGTATCTACAATTACCAGTCAACTATGGAAGAAGGTGAAGATGTCAAACCTTTCGACCTGCAAGGCATTGATCTCACCATGGAGTACCCATATCAAAATGAGCAAGCTCTCACTGGTTTTAATGAACCTGGAAACCCTAAGTATTTCTAATTGATTATTTTTTTCTGTAATTGATTTCCTCTACCTTAAGCTATAAAAATGCAATAACTCGTGTGATTGTACATGATTACACATGCAGAGATAAAGGAAAGCAACCTCTCTGGAGGCAGATGAAGAATAAGGACGATTAATTAAAGAAGCCGATTGCACAAACAGATTGTAATCAAATTATAAAACTATAAGGAAGCTTCATGATCAGTGTCTCGTGCGTTTCAACATAATTTAGATGGATGCGCCAGCTTTGATAGTATAGTTTTTATTTATAGCAATATAATTATGTCTTTTTTTTTTTTTTTTCTTTGAATGATGCATGCAATAGCTTTAATTTATTTGTGTTTATAGCTGTGCAATTAGTGAGTTAAGGAATCCTCGTTATCTTAATAATATATGAGAAAAAACTTTTGTTTGATGTGTTTGGTTTTAATTTGTTAATAAATTTACAATCATGCTCATTCACTAAATTGTTTTTAAATATATAATTTGTAAGTTTAAATTAATTTGAAAGGATATAAGAGATTCGATTCAAGATCTTTCCTTTCTACACCTTTAAATTATAAATATTACCAATTAAAGAGATCTGTATCCAAAATCAAGAACAGAGGTTATATTAATATTAGTATTTCTTTTAGCAACATCACTAAATCTCTTGAAAATGCCAAAAAAATATTTGAGGATCTAGAAACAGTTCGTGTACTAAGCCCAGACGAGGGCCCAAACTTTAAACTTAAAAACATGTCTGAGCCCGGGTTCGAACCGGGGACCTCTGGTGTGTGAGACTAGCGTGATAACCAACTACACCACCCAGACACTTCTTTAATTTACGTGCATTTTTAATATAAAAATGTATCAAAGAGTAGTAATTCAGTCCAACGCCTCAAGAGACAATGAAATATAAAAAGGAGCCCACAATTTTTGCAAGTACTTATACTCTCCCGGATTATCATTTAATAGCATTTATCCATGGAAAAAGTATCAAAAACCACCCGATAGGAGGGTATATAATATTTTTCAAATATCGTGATCCATCTTGAGATTTCACTATGTCTAAGGGGGATGGAAAACAATAACCACTTCAGATTTTTTGATTAAGAATACAAGTATGTTATATATGTGAAGTAATGAGTAGCATAGTATAGATTTCACTATCTCTAAGGGGGCGTTTGGTGGGAATGTTGGATTACTGGAAAGATAGATTACCTTGGAAGATTACTGGAAATCTTTAGAAAAATGTGTTTGGTTAGTTGATGGGTATGTTATATTAATATGTTTGGTTATGGGGAATAAATTAGTGAGTATGTTATTTAAATTACTAAATTGCCCCTTTTAAAAATATTAATATAATATTATTTTATTATTAATTTTTGAATAATTCTTTTAACCTCCAATATTTCAGATTTAGCTAAAACAACCCCGTTTATATAAAACTTTAATTTATGACGAAATCACCCCCACCTCCTGCCTCCACCGCAAACCACCGCCGGAAGTCTCCGAAAGTCCCCGTGAGTAGCTCACAGTGACTAAGAGGCTTCGATATGGCCGTTTCTGGCCATACTGATGGCCGAAAACTGCCATATCAAGCTCTGGCCGTTAACGGCCATGGACTTGGCCGTTAGCGGCCAGATCTATTCCAGCCAGATCATGACCAGATCTGGCCTGATATGGCCGTTTTCGGCCATTAATATGGCCAGAAACGGCCACACCGAAGCCTCCCTGAGCCTCCCACCGAATCTGGTTCTTTTTTAAGAACTCCGACGACTTTCCGGCAGCGGCCCGTGGTGGTTAGCCCACTGTCGGCGGTGGTGGCTGGGTGGCAGTGGTGGTCTGGAAATTGTTTTAAACATAAGGGCATTATTGTCCAAAATTTTAATTAAACAAGGGTAAAATTGAAATAAGATATTATTGTAAATTTCTTTTAAAATAGGGGTATCATTGTCCAAAATTTTTATTAATAGGGGATAAAATTGTAACAAAAAAAAATAACCCTGGTAATCTTAAAAAACTTAAGAAAATTGAGGTAATCAGATTATCTCCAATATTACCAATAGTAATTACTATTGGTATTTGAAGATTACCAATATCTTATATTATTTGACAACCAAACATGATTGTCAAGTAATATAAGATCACTTAGCCCCAGTAATGACAGATACACCAAAACCAAACACCCTTTTAAGGGTAAAAGCATGTCATATAATTTTGTGTTACTGTGTATCTAAAGTTAGCTGCTTCCTGATTGAGTTGAGGAGAGAGCTGAGAGGTACTTACTGGTTCAACATTCAACAATGACATGCTTTTACCTTCCAAATAAAGCCCTAAAATTTCACTTTTTAAGTGCTTTTGGTAAAAAAAAAAAAAAAAAAAGGTCAAAAGAATGCACTTGTTTAATGAAGTAGCTTTATGTCTTTTAGCATAAGACAGTTTAGCCAGCTTATTTATTCAGTTTGATAATGGTGCGTTTGAGGTAAGGTAATTACAGGTAGTCTCATAACTGATCATATGTTGTGTGTGTAACATAATAACATTGATTTGATTAAAGTAGAGGATTGATTTAAAAATTAACCAAAATTCTAGATGAATTGATCAGCAGTCATGTTTGAACGCCTAGAATAAATGTGAACAGATATAATAATCCAATCTTATCTAACAAACACGACATGATAATTACTATTTAATCTACTTTAAACATTGGCCTAAAAGTCACAAAAAAGCATCATTATAATTTAGAGATTTAAGGGCGAAGAGTGAAGAAGCAAGAATTTCGTTGCCGTAAACAAGGGCCTTATCCTTGGATGGTGATAGAGACCAAAGACCACCAAATGTCTATCAGCCACGCAATTTTTAAGAGATAATGGCCCTACACTTTGCATTGCACGTAAAATTGAATAATTTTTGTATTGAAATTGTCGCAGCTGAGGCCAATAGCAAGTATAGGTGAATTCATAGAGACTAGAGAGCATCTTGTTAATGGTAGGGACATTTCACATGCATTTCCTTTATACTTACGGCCCTAACAGAATGATTAAATTTGGTGACAGCATTACCTCGTACATTGATCGTAATTAGATTAATATAATGTGGTCTGTATAAGTTTTGGTTTAGTTGACAAATTAACCAAACATCACATCAAAATAATTACAACAAATTTAAAAATCCAAATACAGCCCGTTAGTAGCCGACGTTTCTGAGATACCGACTTTTGGTGGTTGCGTAATCCCAAATTCACACCACATGGTGGAAGTAGCCATACAAAATCAGCCAAGAGTCCTGAAGCATGTGGGATGATGCGAACATTATCAACTGAATTAGAAATTGGTAGCAGTAATGTTATACTATAACTACTTGTTCATTTGAATGAGAATCGAAACAAGTGTTTAAGTGTTACTTTTACCTTTCAGTTTCAATTTACATTTCTGTGTAAACACCAGCTGCCTACCACCCACATCCACATGGCAAACAAAAGTAAACTTTAATACTCATTTACCACCAATCCCAACCGTAACTCATAAATTTTAATACAAATCACCGTTAATACTAACTTCAATTTTCATCCAGAAATATATTTTAGATTCAGAAATATATATATATATATATATTACCTAAAGTATATTAAAATTCAATTATCATCCAGAAATTAAAAATGAAAAAAAAAAAATTTTTTTAATTAAATTAATAACGGTTAAAGGATTATTCATTTTTCTTCAGCACTATATCAACGAGACTCTTTTTTATTTATTAAATTAATAATAAAATATTGAGAAAAATACTAAATACTGCATCCTTGTAGCACTACTAGTCTACTAGTTTACCATTATATGAAAAAAGAGAAACGAAATGACAGAAACGCCCATCCTTTATCCACTAAATTAAAAAAACAAAGGCTATTTAGGTCATACAATCTTAATGCACAACTCTAACCAGTAGTCCAGTACGACCTCTCTTCTTCCCGTCACCGCTGTCACATCCGCACTGTTCCTCTATGTTCGTGACACTGGCCACCGTCATTCGCCATTGATAAATGCTAAATCGCTACACCAGAAGCCACCACAAATTTACTGAAACACCCCTCCATTTGTCTTCATGCTTGTGCTAAACAGGCTAAAAAGTGAAGACTAGCCACGAGAGTGCAATAATTAGCCTGAACGGTGAACAGTGAACACCATCAAACCAATAAACACATCTTTACATGAACTTTGAAGAAAAGTCAAAAACAAAAGGTGAATTTTACTTTTTTTTTTTTTTTAAAGAACTTCTCAGTTTCCCTTGAGCATTTCTTTGTAACGCAAGAGAGAATCAAGTCTCTGTAACTTCAGTTGGCGCCTGAAATTGTTGATAAAGTCATCGGCTTTTGCATCAACGCCCTGGTCATCGTCGCCAATCGTCTCCGTTCTGTCAAGCCTCGCCGTTTGTGGCCTCCTTTGCTCCAACGTCTCCGTCTCATCATTCTCCGTTTCTACCTTCATTAACTTCTCGCTCACCGACTTCTTCAAGTTCTTCTCCTGTACACTCCTCTGCTTGGACTTTTTCGTCTCCGATTTACTCCTCTTCGGCTTATAATCCGGGTCCGATGGCACCTCGGTTTCGGAGTTGTGAATAACCTTGGTTTCTGTTTCTGGATATGATTGTTGGGATCCGTAAACAGAGGGAAACTTGATAGACTTGACTCGTTCCAAGAGAGATGGAGCTCGGGTGATCCCGGGCGGGTTCGGGTCGACCAGGTACGTGTCATTTAGAGGCTCAGTGGGTTGAACGAAGGGTGGTTGTTCTTCTTCTGGGTTAGGTAACTTGTAGGAGAAAAGGTTGGACTTGACCCGTTCAAGCAGGGAGGGAGCTCGGGCGAGCTGGGGCGGGTTCGGGTCTACTGGGTATGAGTTATATAGATGCTCAGACGTGGGTTGAACAAAGGATGGCTGTTCTTCTTCCGGGTTAGGGAACTTATAGAGAGAGAAGTTGATGGACTTAACTCTTTCAATTAGGGAGGGAGCTCGGGCGAGTGGGGGTGAGTCGTAGGGACCGAGTTGGTGCTGCTGATTACTTTGCGGTTTCCTGAAAGAATTGAAACGAGAGATGACCGCAATGGTTCCGATGACGAGATTGACGAAGAGAAAGAGAGTGGGAGGTGTGAACCAGCTGGTTATGGAAGTTAAAAGTGATGGGTCCGTCATGGTTTGGTTTGTGAGTTGCAGACAAAGGCAGAGAGCTAATTTGAGTAAGTGAATGTGTAGCTTTTTGAAGAAGAAGAAGGAGAAGAGTGCGTTGAATGGTAGAGCATGGAGGGAGATGCAGATATAGCTATATATATATATATATACACTGCTTATGGTGATTTGCCGCTTGCGTGGTAGTATATCATTATTAATTTTGAATTTTTTTTCCCTAATTTAAGAAAACGACTTTTTCGTTTTGGGTCACAGTCAAGTAGGCTATACCTATAGTTATACAAATAAATAATATTTATAAATAAGTTTTTTTTTGGTTTTTGTTGCTTTGATATTTTGTTTGGACTGGATCTGTTTCCAGATTTCATCTCTTTTTTTAACCCTCCCTTGACATGCAAATAAATATAAATATCAGTAACATAATATATGTAATATTTTGTACTGTATTGAAGGTAAAGTTTATAAGTAAAAAGAGGATCTTTGGATTATATAATGTTTTGTTATAAGGGAGATTATATTAACAGAATAAAAAATCGCTCTAAAGAAAAATGTGTTTGATTGGTTCGAATAAATTGATGAATATAATATGTTTGGTTAAGAGGATAAATGGGTAAGTATGTTATATAAATTACTAAATTGTCTTCCGTTTTAAATATTAATATAATCGTTTTTTTTTTAATAATATTTTTTAACCCTCTACTTTTCAGATTTAGCAAAAAAACCCTAGCAACTAAAAACCTTTTAAACTTAACAAAAACACTTTTATCCACCCCAAGCCATTGCTGGCAACCAGCCACCACGATTAGCATCTATCGAAAATGCCACAGATCTGGTCGTGATGCCAACAATGCCATAGATCTGGCTATGGCCGTTTCACAGCCATAGATCTGGCCGTGAAATGGTTAGGTCTTTGACCGTTAAATGGTCATAGATTTGGTCGTGAAACAGTCAGATCTTGTGATCCATGGTCGAAAAAGGCTTCACCGACGCATAGCCGGCCATATACGGTTGGTCATACGTCATTATGGCGACTTTTGGCAGCCTTCGATGGCGGTCCACGGTGGCTGCCTATGGTGACTATTCTGTGTACAATGACATTTTTGTAAATAATGACAATAACAAGGGTTATGTTGTTTTAAAAATTTTAAAAATGAGGACAAAAGGGTCTACACGAGTGAATTGGGTGTTTTGTAAATCTTAACAAATATAAGGCTAATTTGGACCAAATGCTCAACTGTTTGGGGGCAATATGGGAAACAAAATCAGATTACTTGGGCAAGTTTTAATAATATAGGCGACCACACCCCAAGCCATTGATGGCAACGAGCCACCACGGTCGGTGGCCGCCAACAGTACCACAGATCTAACTGTGACGCCAACAATGTCATAGATCTGGCTATGGTCGTTTCACAACCGCAAATCTGGCCGTGAAATGGTTAGGTCTTTGGCCGTGAAACAACCAGATCTTGTGATCCATAGTCGAAAAAGGCTTCACCGGCACACGACCGCCATATACGGTCGGTCCTACGCCATTATGGCAACTTTTGGCAGCCTTCGATGGCGGTCTACGATGGCTGCCTATGGTGACTAGTTCTGTGTACAATGACATTTTTGTAAATAATGACAATAACAAGGGCAATGTTGTTTGAAAAATTTAAAAAGTGAAGACAAAAGAGTCTGCACGAGTGAATTGAGTGTTTTGTAAATCTTAACAAATATAAAGTTAATTTAAACCAAATGCTCAACTGTTTAGGGGCAATATGGGAAACAAAATCAAATTACTTGGGTAACTTTTAATAATAGCAAACACCCCCCCCCCCAAAAAAAAAAAAAGGGTATGACGATTCCCAACTATTTACCCCCAAATGTCACTGTTTGTCATAAAATATTACGGAAATAATTTTTTACAAACCAACCAAACATCGTCATCTACTCGATTTTGAAAAGTATTATCCTGTTATCTAATATTAACTCCGTCCAAACCGTTCAAATTATTAAAATTTATTGTCTATTATGTTATTAATAACTGGAAGATTCATGCGGTTGTCCTAGCAATCGAGTAATGATTAAATAATAAGTAACAGACCTTCAAAAAGATTTTCAAATCAAATGTAGAGTACATTGTAAAGAAACATATAGAAAGAAGACTTATTTTTCACATGGAAGACCATATGGAGATTAGGGCTTGGAAGTTTAGATTATTAAATATGCATTAAAAATATATATTATTGATGTTGATGATATGAGAAGAGATAGGAAATAAAAAGTGACAGATGTGTTGTAAATTGACGTTAAGATTTCTTCTGATTTAGATGATAAACTTAAAAGAAGTTTGAAAATTGACGTTCAGACGTATGGATAGATAACTTAGTTGACAGTATTATAAATATTGTGGTTCACATGTATCAGTCAATGTTACGTTTAATTGTTTATAAATGTTTTGAGATATAACATGGCTTATCTTATTTTATTTTATAGTATGTGTGAACATATCGTTTACATCTGTCAAAATAATACTAATTTTCAACTTTTGTCGTTTCAACAGAGAATAAAAATTAATATATAGATTAGTGTATAGTAATCGCACACTTGCTCTTTTGTTTGAAGAAGATATTTATACTACTTACAGACAAGTCAAAACTTTCTTTGTGTTTTGCCGTTAAACTTTGAAAGAGACGATAGATGAGACACCGAAACTAATGTTACTCTTATTAACTTCTCTTATTCATTTTTATAAATATAAAACATAGTATGAGTATTATAAATATAGTACAGATACTATATATCATTTTAAAAAAAATGAGTAAAAAAAATGAATAAAAGAAATGAATAAGGCTAACATTTTTTTACACCAAAATACAGCCTGTCAGATCGATAAAATTTTATTTGTAGTATATTTATTCACTGTTTTATGAAAACTATTTATTTTAACTATTTATAAATATCATTTATGATTTTCGAAAAGCTTGGATATGTGTTAAATTAAATTTATCTCACAAGGTACATGAAATATTAAGCCATAAAAATTTCAAAATATCGAATAGATTCATATAAAAGATTGAAGAGATAATATTTTTGAAATATCAATTTCAAAATAAAATTTCTTATTTTTTTAACAGTTGTTTTTAAATTTTAGAAAACAATATCAAATAGATACGTATAAAAGATTGAAGAGATAATATTTTTGACACATCATTAGCATTGGAAAAGCACAAATTTTTTTTTTTTTTTTCTCAAATAATCAATCCATTGAGTATAGGATGAAGGAAGATTAATAAGATAACCTAATGATAAAAAAGTAAAGGAGGATCTAACATGATCTCTCACATTCGAGTTTTCACGACCCTTAATAGAGATAGCTACTAAAACTCTTATCTGATTAATAATTCTAAGATCCCGAGAGATTAGTTAAAGTGTTTGTAAAATTCATGCCAAAAAAAAAAAAAAAAGGTCGGTGATAAATTTACAGGAGAGGACTATCTTCCACCTCAACATGGCATTATTGTTCGAAAGAAACAAACTTTTTAGCTTTTTATGGAATTCCGCATGCTATACATGAATTGTTTTCATTAAAAAACTTCTCAAATGATTCATCTTCAATCACTTTATGAAGTAATAAAGTTCACTCAACGCATAAGATTTCTATTAATTAGTATTTCTTTATTATAATTTTTAATAATAGTAATAATATTTTAAAAAAAAAAAAAAGCTACGTGTATTATGGTTTGTGGATTTATGGAACATTGAAAGGGTATTAAATGTTCATGGTCCCTGTTCGTCCTCGTCTCTGATGACACACCTCTAACTTATAATTATCCCAAAATAATCCAACGACTATATAAATGGTCCCAACTTTGTAATTGACTAATATGAATCGTCCATTTAAATCACTTAAATTGTATTTGAACGGTGGGCTTTTATTTCTTACGTCACCTAGATTGCGTCACCTAGTTGAATTATCACCAACTTAACTTACATGGAGACGATAATTGTACTGAACTATTGATTAATTAATTTTTTAAACAAGAATGAGATGAGTGGATAAAGATGAAACAATACTTATATTTAATTTTTATTATGTTTTATAAAATATTATTAGGTAGACGGTTCAACTCAACTACCATTACCATTATTACATTAGAGGATTCAATTAAGAAGAATAACACAGGGAAGATGATTAAGCAATTCAAAGGTAATTTGAATTTGAGTCAACATTAGACTAATCCCATGTGAGTGGGTTGAAAAAATTAACTGTATAATTATTTGAATGAGGAAGAGTGTATTATTGCATTCAATGAACTAAATATTTTCATATGAAATATTTAAATAAAATCAATAAATTATTTTTAGTTAAAACATTATATCAATAAGATTTAGATATTACAAATTATTTTATTTTTTTAATGAAATATCAACACAGTATATAAATATATGAGAGCTTTGAATGCCTTCAATTACGGGTCAATATTAAATAGGTGGTAAGAAAAAAGAAAGTAAGCATGGAGTCAAGCAAGAGATGATTACATCCTAAGAAATAAATTAAAGTTGATTTAAATGTAAACCGTAGATGGACTAATCAAAATGGATGTAAAATGATGGGTCTAAGATCTCTAATTGGAAATTGGTCAGAAGTTACCAACCCAAGTTTAAAAGATTGAAAATAATTATGTAAATAAATTATATACTTTTTCAAATTAAAATATCCTGATGAACACCCTTTTCAATGGATTAATGAAATAAAGTTGGTGAAAACAAGAAAAAAATATGACAAGCAACAGGTGGTCGACAGGATCTCGGACACTCACAATCGTTTCTCACGTGTTCATTAGTTTTGCCTTTCAGTCACTATTAATATTGAATGAGAATGAGGACCAGGGGAGGAAGGATGGGCAAAATAGGGACTTATCAATGAACACATCTTTATATTGACACACTGTCCATAGACTTGGATAGGCCTAGGTATGGCCTAATATTTAGTGAATATGTGATAATGTGAACGTAATCAATTCACATTAAATTATTCATTAATTTAGTGTCCAAGTCACCATTAATATTGGTACATATGTGGGATGTGGCAGATGGGATTGGTTTGGGCTTCCATTAATTCTCCCATGTGAACTAGACTTTCATTTCCTAATTAATAAAATTTTTTTGTAGGCTTATTGACGTTCAAAAAAATATGAACGGAGATAGAAAGAGCTTTATAATACTTAATTAAGGCATTTTGGTGATGTTTTAGTGTTCAAAGATGATAACTCTATTTTATATTGTTTCTTATAAAATTTCCCACTATAAAAGAGTTACAATGAAAATTGAGGTCAATGTAATTAATTTATTATTTTTTAACTATTATATCACATATAAGACCTTAAGTTTTGATTAACATCTAAAAATATAAATCATTTAACAAGTCCGACGCCCACCCCGTCACCACCACCGGCCAACCATCACTAGTAATGAAAAACAAAACTAGCTGCCATGATGTCACATGGCATGGCCTTAAGGTCAGACACTTGGGGTTGATGTGTCAGTG